>NC_037669.1:118064368-118398032 GCF_003255815.1 Theropithecus gelada
GACTCTTTTGTTAGGGGTGACTGACTATGTTGAAGCCAATGATCATTGACCATTCTGAAAACACTAGGGCCCTTATGAATTATGCTAAATTGACTGTCTGTGCTCTATAAATGAAACAACAAAGCATGGATGACAGCACATCACCATGGTTTACTAAATTGTCTTTTCTTTCTTTTTTGTTTTTGAGAGAAGAGTCTTGTTCTGTCATCCAGGCTGGAGTGCAGTGGCATAATCGGTTCACTGCAACATCCAGCTACTGGATTCAAGCAATTCTCATATGTCAGCCACTGAGTAGCTGGGATTACAGGCGTGCATCATCACACCCAGCTAATTTTTGTACTTTTAATACAGACGGCGTTTTGCCATGTTGGTCAGGCTGGTCTAAAACTCCTGGCCTCAAATGATCTGCCCACCTTGGCCTCCCAAAGTGCTAGGATTACTGGCATGAGCCACTGCACCCTGCCCTACTAAATCTTTTAAGCCCACTCTTGAGACCTACTGCTCAGAAAAATATTCCTTTCAAAAGATTACTGCTTATTGACAATATACCTGGTCATCCAAGAGCTCTGATGGAGATGTACAAGGAGATTTTGTTTTCATGCCTGTCAGCTCAACATCCAATTCTGCAGCCCATGAATCAAGGAGTAATTTCAATTTTCAAGTCTTAAGAAACACATTTCATAAGGCTATCGCTGCCACAGATAGAACAGATCCATCAGAAGAGTCACAAGAATCAGTAAGTCAATTGAAAACCTACTGGATGATATCCAAAAGAGCAAAGAATATTTTTCCAAGTAGAAGTGAGCACTGGGATATTTTAGTTCCAGGCTGCAGTGGACAGCCACAACAAAACCTCTCTTTTATTTTCTTTTCATAAGTAAAACACTAGACTTTAGATTCAGCTGAGATGTGGTGTGTTACAAAGCAGGTCTTTCCTACAGGGGTTACAGAGGCCGGCGTTTCTTCCGTTGGTAGGAATGGCGTGAGCTGTATTGTGGGGCAGGCCACTGGTTTGCATGCTGTATCATTAGAGGGCATAAGCCAGTTGATCTTTTGCAGTTTCTATTAAACTTGAACTGACAAAAAAAAAGAAAAAGAAAATCTACTGGAAAGCATTCACCATCTGGGTTGCCATTTAAGACCTTACGTCGGGCAGGTAAAACTGAGAGTGAGAGATAGGAGGCATGGGTAGAGACCTCAAGGGAAGTAACTGTCAAGGTTCAGAGAGCCTGCAGTGGTCAGCAGCAGAGAGGTGAGGGAGACAAAACCAAAAGCCAGAGCTCAGCCAAGAAGGAGGTACAAATTAAAACGAAGGAAAAAAAAAAAAAAAAAAGAACATTTGTCAATAGTGGGAGGTCAAAATATCGACATTAATAGTTTGGAAGAAGTTGATTCCAATCCTTACGGATGACTTTGAGGGGTTCAAGATTTCAGTTGCAGAAGGAATTGCAGATGTGGCAGAAATAGCAAGTGGACTACAATTAGAAGTAGAGGCTAAAGATGGGACTGAATTGCTGCAATCTCATAAACAAACCTGAACAGATAAAAGAGCTGCTTCTTACATATAAGCAAAGAAAGTGGTTTCTTGAGATGGAATCTACTCCTGGTGAAGATCCTGTGAACATTGTTGAAATGACAAGAAAGGATTTAGAATACTACTTAGTTGATAACATGGTGTAAAAATCTAAGAGAACTGACCCCAACTTTGCAGTTTAATATGGGTTAAATTCTGTGCAACAGCACTGCATGCTACAGAGAAATCGTTCATGACAGGAAAAGTCCACTGATATGGCCAACTTCACTGCTGTCTTATTTTAAGAAAGTGCCGGCCGGGTGTGGTGGATCATGCCTGTAATCCCAATACTTTGGGAGGTTGAGGTGAGCAGATCGTTTGAGTTCAGGAGTCTGTGACCAGCCTGGGCTACATGGCAAAACCCCATCTCTACAAAAAACCATAAAAATTAGCTGGGTATGGTGGTGCACACCTATAATCCCGGCTACTCAAGAGGTTGAGGTGGGAGGAGGTGGAGGCTGCAGTGAGTTGAGACTGTGTCACTGCATTCCAGCCTGGGTGACCAGAGTGAGACCCTGTCTCAAAAACAAAAACAAAAACAAAAAAAAGAGAGAGAGAGAAACAATTACCACAGCCATCCCAGCCTTCAGCAACCACCACCCTGGTAAGCAGTCATCAACATCAAGGCAAGATCCCCCACTAGCAAAAAGACTATAACTTACTGAAGCCTCAGATAATTGTTAGCATTTTCTTTTTTCTTTTTTTTTTTTTGAGATAGAGTCTTGCTCTGTCATCCAGGCTAGAGTGCAATGGCGCAATCTCAGCTCACTGCAACCACCACCTCCTGGGTTCAAGCGATTCTCCTGCCTCAGCCTCCCAAGTAGCTGGGATTACAGACACGCACCACCGTGCCTGGCTAATTTTTGTATTTTTAGTAGAGACAAGATTTCACCATCTTGCCCAGTCTGGTCTCGAACTCCTGACTTCATGATCCACCCGCCTCAGCCTCCCAAAGTGTTGGGATTACAGACGTGAGCCACCGTGCCCCACCTGTTGGCATTTTTAACAATAATTTTTCATTAAGGTATGTACATTAATTTTTAAACATAATGCTACTGCACAATTCACAGGCTATAGTATAGTGTAAACATAACTTTTATACGCCCTGAGAAATGAAAAAATTTACACGACTTGCTTTATTGGGATATTTCCTTTATTGTCACGGTCTGCAACCTAACCCGCAGTATCTGAGGCATTCCTAAATTACAGTGATAGACAGTTGCCTTGGGAAGGGTAAAACAGGATGGGCCAGAAAAAGAGATTACCAAGGCGCATGAGTAAATGTTGGGGGTGATGGAAATGTTCCTCATCTGGATTATAGTGACGGTTTCATGGGAGCATATGTGTGCTGAAATTAATCAAACTATATTTTAAATATGCGTATTTTAAGAAAAAAGCCATATTTGAAGTAACTAAAAACATATATCTATAACAAATATTGAAAATCTAAGCATGTATAACTGATGTTGCTAGAATCCAATTTTAGAGGTTTTTTTAGTTTGCTTAAATGGCAAGGACTAGTGAATTGGTGCTGTGTCATTATTTTCTGCATCTGACAGGTTACGGTGGTTTTAATCAACCATAATAAGCATTAAATCTCTAGGCTAAATGTTCAAGAATCTTGAGAATTTAGATCTGGTAAAATTCTATAAGGCTTCTAAATCAGCATCACAATTTGACATTAAAATATTAGCTCCTATAATTTAACATTTGTTGAAAATCTATGAGAAAAGCACTTAGGGTAAGGATATACTAAAAATAGAAGTTCTCAAGAAACTTAAATAATGTCTTACTGATTCAGCCCATTATCCCTCCAGCAGCCAGCTTGACACTATTCTAAAGAAGGCAATAGGTCAAATGACTAATCATTTGCTACTTTTCCTTACTTATTTTATAATCTTTGCTTACCAAAATATATTATATATAAATAACAAATAGCATAGCCACTTGTAGAGTATTCTACACTCCAAACAGATAAATTGAGCAGGTAACAACATCTCAGTTTCTTTTATAAAAATATGAAAATAATGACTGCCTACTTCATAAAGTTGGTTGAAAAGATCAAGGTAAATAATGTATGTCAGAGTATTTTAAACCATAAGGTGTTGAAAAATTACAGAGAATTGTCATCATAATAGTCTCAACACTGTTATCCCGGTCCCAGGGGAAAAAAATCAAAAGCATGATGGCTGGCTGGTGAACGTACAAAATACATAAGCAAAAAAGAAAACAAAACAAAAAAAGTATATACACTTGACCCTCCATATCTGCAGATGCTGATTGTAGGGGACTTGAGCACCTGCAGATTTTGGTATCTGAGGGAGTCTTGGGACACCTGTTTACATAACCCTTTCAGCAACAACAAAAGCTGGTAATAACTAATTTGAGCATTATTGTCTCAAATAAGAGAATGAGAGAGAGGTCTCCGCTGAATCTCCTCTCTAGAGCTAGTGAAGTTTCTCCTTAAGAGCCCTTCTGGAAGCCTTTTAAGAAACTCTCATACAGAAGCACCCTGGAATCTCAGAAATTAATTAAATCTATTAAATACACTGATATATAAAGTCCACTTAAAGTACCTTCTCTGAGGCGAAACAGAAACAGCCAATAGCAAGAGAGTTTTCCACTCTGCTCCTAACATTTCTGATCAGTCCTGCTTCCAAGTTAGATCTACAGTAAGCAGCCTAAGTTTATGATCAAACTCCCCAGATCAATTTCATTGAATTTATACTTTTAATACATTTCCAACCAATCCTGCCAATTCAATTCCACAGAACTCTAGGTAGAAAACAAAAAGTTTAAAAATTAATATGAAAAAGTATTATAAACCTTTAAATTTCACTGTGGTCGCATTCTCAAGTTACATTTGGGCAATCCACATTAATATGAAGACAGAAACAAGCTATGACTAGAGTTATATGAAGAAAATGTCTATTAGGGAATTTGTAACATTTTCAAGTTTCTAAACTATTATTCTCTGTGCACAATAGTTTAATACCTTCAGAAATAAATGTTTTGATTAATGAATGTATTCTTAAAACACTTCATTTTAATGTGTAACTACACTATTAGAAAAATAATTTAGACATTTTACAAAAATTTGCTATTGATACTTTCCTATTTATGATTCTAGTTTTCTATCAATTCCATTCGAAATCTAAGGCACGATCAAAAATTGAAAATAATGCACTTACATCATTACTTCCTTTAGTGATCCAATAGCTTTTTCTAAAGTGCTTTTGTCTGGATTTTCATCAGCTGTATGCTTCTTAAGATCTGTAATAACACAATGTTTTTCCATGCATAAAAAATTCAGTGATTTCTCATCTAAGACTAAACTGCTGTCCATCTTGATATAGCTAATTTTTAAAGATAATATTCAATCTTCACTTTAAAAAAGTTTTAAGCACTGTTCCCTAAAAGCTCTCTTATTACACATCTGTTAAGGTTTCCATTTTTACTGACTAAATTTTCAGAATATGTAATCCTGATTTTCTTACACTGCTGTTTCAATCCCTTCAAGTAATACTTGGGGACTCCTAAAGTCCTCAAACTTTCTCCATAGTGCTAAATGAAAACACATGATCCTCAATAAGCTTAGAAATCATAATGTATTTTGTGTTTCATACTGGGGCCCCTGGCTACATCACAGAGAGCATCTGCTATCTTTAAGCACGGATTTTGGTACCTTAGAGATTTATACTTAACACATTGACTCTTCTAATCCAGGTTGTTTATTTGTGTTCCCTGTGCCATCCTTGGCATATTCTTATCAAATCTAGGTTTAATCTAGTACCACTGTCCACCTAATCTCTCATGTGGAATAATAGTAATAAAGCCTAGAAATCATTTTATTTATAACGTTTATGAATTTCTACAAGTACTTAAACAATAATGAAGATATGCAAATTAGAAGAAAACCACAATGTTTTGGAAACCTGAAGTCTGTTCATATATTCTCCTTATAATTTGTAAATCAGAATAGTTTTAAATAGTGGACAAATCTTTCTAAAAGCCAGTAATTCTCAACTATGTAACTCTAAAAAACAAAAAAAAAAGTCAAATTTTTAGTTAGTACTATAATTCACATACTAACCAAGATTTTTACAGAAAATAACAGATTAAACAGTCACAAAATGTGCCTCCTTGTCTGCTGTAAATATTCATGTAGATTTAGCTTAGGAATTAAATATTTTATTATAGACTTTTTCCTGTTTATAATTTAGTTATCCTCCTTTTTTTTTTTTTAATTATTTTTAGAGACTGGGTCCCTGTATGTTGCCCAGGTTGGTCTCCAACTCCCAGGTTTACCCTCAGTGTTCCAAAGTGCTGGAATTACAGGCTATAATTTTGTTTTCATACTTAAGAATAAAATAAAAATGGATACTGTCCTTAGCCAGCTAAATATAACAGAATATATATACACATTTTTTACCACAGGTAAAATTTATGCATACAAATTATCTGCTGTAAAATTCCCTTCTACTGATATCTATAGTTCAGTTCTAGAATAAACAGGTATGTTTCAAGAGTACTCTGAACAATCTAAAGTCAAAAAAAGTAAGCATAAAGCCAAGTATATAGAACTTTACTAAAATTCAAAAACGGGCTACAAAAACTTGGGACGTACAAATTATCTTCTCCTCGTGATTTTGTGGGCAAATTTTGTATGTACTTGGATGTAAAATGATTTTGAATTAGTGACACACCATGAAATATTAAGAAAACTTTTAAATGAAAAGACAAAATACTAATCAACAAATAAAATATTTCAGGCCAAGCTGAATTTTAGTAGCAACCAGTGACTATTTTTTAAGATAATCCATAAAGTAAAACATATATAAACTTTAATGCTGAAATCTAAGAAACTCTAAAAATGAGAAGAAATTCAACTTTTTTGGAAAAAACAATTCTATTAAAATATCTGACGTAGTTTGAAACAGATCAGACAAGTACCGTTTAAAAGTAATGCAACACTGGGTAACCTCTGTACTGGTCGGATAAGAAGTTCAACAAGGCTCTGCCGTCCACATTCTGGTTTTGCTTGGTTTATCTGAAAAAAATTTATTCAACAATTTCAAAAAAGGTTTTCTGCAAAGATTATATGCCCTACTTTTACTGGATTACACTTTATCATTAGTGTCCCTGATACAAACTAATAGAAAAGAGGTGGAATTTCTCTGTGGTAGATTACTTGGCTGAATAATTTTCCAGGGCCTGAAATGGCCTCTTGGCCAGCCAGTGGTTAACATCTTACATAAAAAGTGAGTTCCTCTACACACTCCTATATATCTCACCTTAAATTTCTCTTAAGTCTGCATCATTCACAAGAAAAAGCATATTTAATAATATTAATTATGCTAATACCATTAAATAAACAAAGTAAGGAACTGATAAGAAAAAAAATCATTAAAAGCAAAACAAATCTCACTGGAAAATCATTAGGTGTTTTGAAAACTAAAATACATAAAACTTTTTCAAAAACTTTTTGTAGAGATGGGAGTCTCACTATGTTGCTCAGGATGATCTCAAACTCCTAGCCTCAAGCAATCCTCCCTCATCAGTCTCTCAAAGTGCTAAGATTATAGGCTGACATTGGCCAGTGCACCTGGCCACAACTTAAAAAAAAAAAAAAGACCACATATAACATTCTTATTCCTTCAACCACCTCCTGGCACCTAACACTGAATATAACAAACTTTCCAAAGCTAAACATCATGGTCACCCACAAGTACAACTAAAACTAACAGATATTAATAGATACATTTTACTAAAGTTAAAATTTACTTCATTGTTTCATAATTTTGGTGAATTACTTCAGAAATAATTCTCAAATTTTTATTTGAAAGAAATATACATTACCTTGAGAAAAGCATGAAATCTTGGTTTCTGTTTTTCACATTTAATAATTGTTTCCTTGCTCATTTCAAAGAAGTTTACAAAGGGAGGGTAGGTTTTTACCAAATCTTTTGACTAGAAAGAAACGGGAAGAAAACATTATTTGTTATGCATTTGTCACCCTTAGAGACAATGTAACTTAAAGTCAAATAATTAATAGTCACAATCTGAAATATTGGATACAAAGTTTAAAGTAAGTTTTGTCTCAAATTAAATATAGGAATTTATTTCATAAATTTCTCAGTAAAGAATTGCTAAACAAAATACATCAATTAGTATACAGTCTAAAAACATGAAAACACCCAGAAAAAAAACAAAAGATATGTTAAAGCTTATTGTATTGATACAAACATGATAAAGAAAACGTCTATGAGTTTAAAAAATATTAATTAAATTACAGCTGAACTATGTAGATTCCAAAAGCATGGTATTTATTCAAAAATCCAAACCGCCATTAAAAGACCAGTTATATTACCCAAAAATGCAAGCAAGAAAAGGAAAAGTGTTGGCTGATTGACAAAATTTAAAAGTATCAAAAAAAAATGAGAAAAGAATTTGTAAATTTTTAATTCTCAACCAAACTGAAAAAACACCTAAGAGATTATTTTGTAAGGTAAGAAGTTAGAGGCCTCAAAAAATAAAAGTATAAATGCCAGTGCTCAAGGCACTGAAACTTACAAATCCTATTTAAAGAGATTCAAAGAAACATATAAATTCTATTCATAGAACCTTGTCGAAATAAATTTATAAAACTTAAGTTGTGTGGTTCTTATCCTAGTAAGAGGCAGTTCATTAGAAGCCTTTAAATAGAAACAGACATGACAGCAAAAAGTGTTATCAACTAAGAAGGGAGAAAAATAAAAACTTCTTTGTACATCTGGTAGAATTCAGCAATACTCACAATAGCAAAGACATGGAGTCAACCTAAGTGCCCATCAATGATAGACTTGATAAAGAAAATGTGGTACATATACACTATGGAATGCTATGCAGCCATTTAAAAAAAAAAATGCGAGATCATGGCCTTTGCAGGAACACAGCTGGAGCTGGAGGGCATCATCCTTAGCAAACTAACAAAGGAACAGAAAACCAACACCACATGTTCTCACTTATAAGTGGGAGCTAAATGATAAGAAGACATAGACACATAGAGGGGAACAACA
This sequence comes from Theropithecus gelada, assembly GCF_003255815.1. NCBI lineage: Eukaryota > Metazoa > Chordata > Mammalia > Primates > Cercopithecidae > Theropithecus > Theropithecus gelada. The sequence continues at coordinate 118,073,000 of NC_037669.1, forward strand.
CATACCTGGGGCCTTTTGGAAGGTGGAGGGTAGGAGGAAGGAAAGGAACAGGAAAAATAACGAATAGGTACTAGGCTTAACACCTGGGTGATGAAACAATCTGTACAATTAACCCCCATGACACAGTTTTACCTATGTAATAAACCTGTACATGTACTCCTGAACTTAAAATGAAAATTAAATAATATATAAAATGAAAATACAATCTGTGGCCATTTATGAAGGGCAAATAACTTGATACATACTAAAACAATTATAGTACAGCATGATAATTGGCATTCTTCTAATAATCTTGAGCTATTAAGGTGTTAAATTGCATATAGAAGGCATGTTTCAGAAGACAAAGAACATTTCCAATATATTTTATAAACACAATCATGTCAAAGTTTTAAAACCTCTCACATTTAAATAGGTAAATTACATTCCTTGCCAGTCCTTGATGAGATCATATTTTAATCTGAAAACTTAAAAAGGAAATACAATACTTACATATTTCAGAAAAATGTCACCAATGCTTTTGCTCTCATCCCAATTAACTATAAGGTCTTCGAGATCATCCTGAAATAGCACGAGTTGAAATATTTAAAATTAAACCTGACAGCTCCTTATACAACTTTTAAAATTTCCGAGATACTCGTTGGAAAGAAGCACTTTACAAAGTGTCTGAATTTGATGTGTAAAATAATGAACATCCCATTCTTTCTCTTCAACAAGGAATTAACTTTTACTACAAAAAAAAAAAATCCTTTGAAAAATAATTTTTAAAATATAAAGTCAATAAGCCTAACTTTCCAATATGATGTGATAACTCAATATTTTTTTCTTATTAACTATAAAGCTGATCGGTGTTATTAATTATAGAAAACTACTTTCAATCCTGCTGCTGAAGCATCTTATTTAACATCAGTCATTAAAAACTGTAATCTCTAACAGGGGGTCAGCAAATTTAAAAGTATGAATAAATGAGTGTGGCTGTGTTCCAATAAAATTTTTTTTAACCAAAACATGCAATAGGCTGGATTTGGCCCATGAAGCATAGTTTGTTAATTCTTCATGGTCTTTCTAAAATATTACTTCTTTGTAAAAACTTAGAAGAACATTTAAAAGCTTTATAATAAACAAATCAGATGATAAAATGAGATGACAAGAAATGATATGCCCTAATTGAAATTCTAAGTGATTTTAAAGTAGACATCAATCGACAAGCTCTTATACTAAAGACCCTCTAAAGTTTCATCAAAGACTGCTGGGACACCCTTTCAGTGGGATCCCTGAGATTAAAATTATTTTTGTAATACTGCTAAAGCATTATTTGACTTTTTCACTCATTCTCTCACAAGTATACAGTTGTTTTCTAGAAGCGACATGATATGTGATATTGCAACAGACTGAATGCAGAAGCAGATATGAAAACCAGTCTTTTATTAAGGCAGACAGTAAAAAAAACTACAATACCACCACTCCCCTTACTAATTATTTTTGTTTGGGAAATTATTTTTCTTAAAGAATGGTACTTGTGTTGCCATGTAATTAGTTATATTTTAAGTGAATTAATATAAAATTAGATATCCCACATACAAAAAGATGAACTTAAACCCTCACATCAAGCAAAACAACTTTTGAAGAAAACAATCTTCAAAATCTTGAGTTAGGAAAAAAATTTTTAGATATGACACTGAAATCACAGTCCATAAAAGAAAAAATGAATACAATGAACCTCATCAAAATTTAAAAGTTTTGTATTTCAAGAAAACTCGTATCCAGAATTTATAGAGAAGCCTTACAACTCAAGAAGACAATCCAATCAAAAAACAGGCTATAGACAGTAGCCATTTCACAAAAAATAATATACAAATGGCTAATAACCATGTGAGAAGACACTTATCATTAATCATTAGGGAAATACAGTTAAAGCCACAAGAGATGTCTCCTCACCCACTAGGATGGTTATAAGGTAAGAAAAAAAAGATAAGTGTTTTTCAAGAATGTGGAGAAGTTGCAACTCTCATTCATTACTGGTGAAAATAACAACTGATGGGTCTGAGCTTCTCAAGAGGCTGACGTGGGAGGATCACTTGGGACCCAGAGTTTGAGGCCGGCCTGGGCAATTAGGCATGAACACATCTCTAAATTGATTAATTAATTAACTTTAAAATGACGGGAAAACCCTGGCATTTTCTCAGAATTTTTAAATACAAAACTACCATACACCTCATCAATCCTACTCCTAGGTATCTACTCAAGAGAAATGAAAACATGTCCACACAGACTTGCACACCACACTCTCACAGAAGCATTATTCATAATAGCCAAAAATGGAAACAATCTAAATGTCTATCAACTCATGAACAGACTTTTAAAAATTAGTATAGTCATATAATGGGATATTATTTGACCAGAAAAAAAGAACTTCTAACATGCTACATTTAGATGAACTAAAAAAAACATGCTAAGAGGAAACCATATATATAAAACCACATACTATATAAACACATTTACACTATATAGTGTATCAAATAGTATATCTATATGCTATGTGTATATACATAGTATCAATGTATAACATATTAAAGATATAAAATGTCTAGAAAACGCAAAATCATAGATACAGAAAGTACATTAGTGGTTGCCTATGGCTGGGCGTAGAAATAAAGATTAATTGTAAGTAGACATCTTATTTGGGGTGGGTAGTGAAAATGTCCTAGAGTGGATTTATGGTGACAGTTGTACCACTTGGTTAAGTTATTAAAATAACTGAATTGTATCTTATATTTAATTTTTTTTTTTTTTTGAGACAGGGTCTTACTCTTTTGCTCAGGTTGGAGTGCCGTGGCACAATCACGGCTCACTGTAGCCTCAACCTCCCAAGCTCAAGCAATCCTCCCACCTAACCTGCCAAAGTAGCTGGGACTACAGGCATGTGCCACCACAGTCAGCTAACTTCTTTATTTTTTGCAAAAACAGGTTCTCACTATGTTGACCAAGCTGGTCTCAAATTCCTAGATTCAAGCGGTATTCCTGCCTCAGCCTTCCAAAGTGCTGGGATTATAGGCAGGAGCCACCAGGCCTGGCCTGAATTGTGTATTTTAAATAGGTGAATTTAAAAACATGTAAGATGTACCTCAATAAAGCTGTTAAAAAATAATACATCTTAAATAATATTTTAAAATTTTGAATACAGCAAATACCAATATATAAAATCCACATAAGTAAAACTTCCTCAATTTTTAAGAATGAAAAGGGATTCTAAAGACAAAATAATTTAAGAATCACTGTCCTGTATTAGTAGATTCAGTAAAGTTCAAAAAGGAGAAAAACTACTTTCAATAGCATAAAAGTAAACTCAAAGCAAGAATATTTTAACAGCCCACACACATCAAGAACTGGGAAGACTGAACTGTTCAGAATTGCACTTGAAAGAAAAAAAAAAAGGAAGAAATATTATAAATAAGTCTAATCTTGGGGCAATACAATGCAGTGAATTCCGGCACTGACTACTGAGGTTTAAATACTGGCTCTTGGGCTTGTTACTTCTGTGCCCTTGGACAAGTTATTTAAGCTATATGTTCCTCAATTTTCTATTCTGAAAAATGAGGAAAGTAATTATTTCTACATCATAGAGGATTTTATGAGTATAACTATCTGTTAGGGATTCCTCTAAATGCTTTACAAGTATTAATTCATAAACCTGTAAAATACTTATATAAGAACATTGCTCTAAGAAAGCAAAATCATCTTTAGGCACTGTGAAATATAGTCTGCTCCGTTTCTGGTTAACTTTTAATTCCTAATGCTTGTTGACTAAAGATTGCTGTCTTAGGCCAGGTGCCGCGGCTCACGCCTGTAATCCCAGCACTTTGGGAGGCCAAGGTGGGAGGATCCCAAGGTCAGGAGTTTGAGACCAGCCTGGCCAGCATGATGAAACCCCGTCTCTACTAAAAATACAAAAAATTAGCCAGGCATGGTGGCACGTGCCTGTAGTCTCAGCTACTCAGGAGGCTGAGGCAGGAGAATTGCTTGAACCCAGCAAGTGGAGGTTGCAGTGAGCTGAAATCATGCAATTGCACTCCAGCCTGGGCAACCAAGCAATACTCCATCTCAAAAAAAAAAAAAAAAGATTGCTATTAGCTCAGGAACTAAGTAATAAAGGAACTAAGGCTTAGAGAGATTAAGTAACTTTCCTCAAATCACACAGCTGTGAACCAGTATTCAAACAGCTGTGAACCAGTATTCAAACAGCTGTGAACCAGTATTCAAACTCAGGATTGTCTGACTCAGATTCCATGTTATTCCACAGTCGGCCCCATTAGAAAGGGGGACTCAGTTTGGCAGGCGAGTCCCCAATAGCTTTATTCATAACACCACTATTTCTTACAACATTTCTGGGGAAAATGCCCGATACAATTTAGGACAGAGACTGAGATGTATTTCCTCCTCCTTGTCTATAATACATCAGAAATTCTCATAAGATTCTCTTAACTTTTCCTCCAAAAGAAAGGACAATTCTACAGTTCTAAGACAAAGCAGATTCCAAAGCCTGGGCAAGAATATTAGAAAAGTGGGGAAGTCATGAACAGATGGGGCTTAAGAAAGCTAAGCTACTTACTTCTTTTCTTCCTTGTTAAGATTTATTCTGCACTGTTAAGTAGGTAGTAACAGTGCAGAATTAATCTTAACCAGGGTTTCTCTTTTGCTGAGCTCACTGCACAGTAAGCCAACATACCTGGGTTCCTAAAACAAGTACACAATTCACAATTAAGATTATGACTCTGCAAACATAAAATAACACATTTTGTCATAGAAGCGTGTCCAGACTAGCTAAATAACTGACACAAATTCAAATTGATACACAAATTTAGTGGCAAAACACCAAGACAAAAACCTACTTGACAGGCCGGTCACAGTGGCTCATGCCTGTAATTCCAGGACTTTGGGAGGTCGAGGTAGGTGGATCACTTGAGGTCAGGAGTTAAAGACCAGCCTGGTCAGCATGGCAGAATCCCAGATCCACTAAATACACAAAAATTAGCCAGGTATGCTGGTGCATGCCTGTAGTTCCAGCTACTCGGGAGGCTGAGGCAGGAGAACCCGGGAGGCAGAGGTTGCAGTGAGCCGAGATCGCACCACTGCACTCCAGCCTGGGTGACGGTGTGAGACTCCATCTCAAAAACAAAACAAAACAAAAACAAAAAACAAAAAAAAACCCCACAAAACCTACTTGACCTTCATTCTGCTTTTGTGCCACTCAGTAAGTCTTTTAAAACAAAAAATATTCCAAAAGTACTTTCCTCTTCAAAAATTCAGAATCCTAATTGGAATAGGATTAACTAGCCTGAAACTCTCTAGCTTTCTAAGCTTTTTAAATAGACTCCTTCCGAGTTCTCTTCAGATCTAGAAATTAACTGAAATATGACCAGCAATACCGATAAAACACAAAATACAAGCAACTGGTAAATGTCATTTTTAATAATTTATAGATCTGCTATTTTTTGTTTATAATGCATACTAAAAAACAATCTTTTATATTTGAAAACATCCTGTAATTCGGATTGGTTCTTTTATTGGAATGTGGCATAAACATTAATGTGAGTTGATTAGAAAAGAAAACTGATTAACTTTGCTCAAGTACTACATAAAGTAAGAGGAAATAAAACTAAACTACTTACTTAAAAAGTAGTTTAAGAGTTCAGCTAAATCTGTCCAGGAATTATTTTACTGTAAGAGACTGACACCTGGAAATCACAGGCCCTTCACCAAAGGAAAATCATTAATAAGAGGACAGCATTGTCTCACATACTTTTGGCATTTACCTACCTATAAATGGAGAAGGGACTTAAATGAACTCTTAGTCCATTAGAAGTTTAGAGTTTTCAAAACAAGCCAAAGCAAAACAAAAATATACACCCCAAGAGCAAAAGCAATAGGAACATTAAAAAAATAGTACTGGGAGTAACATGTCTCTACAGAATAGATTTTATAAAGCCTTAATTCCTTGTTTGTAGGATTAACTGAAAATAAAAAAAACAGCAAACAAAGGCTGGGTGCAATGGCTCAAGGCTGTAATCCTAGCACTTTGAGAAGCTAAGGCAGAAGGATCAGTTGAGTCCAGGAGTTTGAGACCAGCCAGGGCAACATACCAAGACCCTGCCCTATCTCTACAAAAAACTTTTTTTAAAAAATTAGCCAGGCATGGCAGCATGTAACTGTAATCCCAGTTACTTCAGGGGAGGCTGAGGTGAAAGAATCACTTGAGCCCAGGAGGTCAAGGTTGCAGTAAGTCATGATTACGCCACTGCACGCTAGCCTGGGTGAGAGAGTATTCTCCATCTCAAAAAAAAAAAAAGGCAGGGCACGGTGGCTCACACCTATGATCCCCTCACTTTGGGAGGCCGAGGCGGGTGGATCACTTGAGGTCAGGAGTTCAAAATCAGCCTGGGCAGCATGACAAAACCCATCTCTACAAAAAAAATACAAAAATTAGCTGGGATGGTGGCACATGCCTGTGCCCAGCTACTCAGGACTTTTAGGCAGCGGAAGAATTGCTTGAGCCTGGGTGGCAGAGGTTACTGTGAGCCGAGATCACATCAATGCACTAAAACCTGGGTGACAGAGTTGAGACTATCTCAAAAAACAAACAAGAGCAAACAACAAACATTATAAGGTGTTGGAACAGAGAAAAATGACTCAAAGTTTTAGGTACAAAACTTATTTAGCTGACCAGAAGTACCTCAAAGATCATAATAAATATGTACAATCTGAAAAAAATTACTAATCTAACATATACAAATTTACCTTTATCTTAGTGTGTACATCAAAGATATCTGGGATGCTACCAAAAATAGTCTTAATCTCCTCTGGTGCAAGGATACGTCCACCACATTGTCCTTCCTCTTCCAATGGTACTTGAAATAGCTAACGGAGAAAAAAGACTAGTTTAAGTAGATTGTGGGAAAAAGGAAAGACCTAAAATATAGACAGTGATAGAGGAGACATAAGATGTTAATAGAGAAGGAAGTAATAATAAAAAATATTCTCCCTAAATTTGAAACATTTTCCCCATATTTTCTATTCTATTTTATTCTATGTACTCTATTTATATACCTGTGCATATGTATATACATATGCTCTTGTCATGAAATGTCATTAGAAGCAAATAAAAGTTCACACAGTTCTGCAATCAATCATTAAAATCGTTAGTATGATACAAGAGTAATTTCTACTTTTGTATTTAAGTTACTAAGGATGAAAGCAACAAGCAATCTGTTGCCTCCAGACATACTTAACACATGTGCTAAATGTTTTAAAATTTTTAGAAGCTTGGCTTGGGGGAAAGACTGGATTTGAAACTAGAAGATCTGTTTGTATCTACGTTGCTGCTCATATCAACCTAAAAAATAAAAGAAGAAAACTAAGAACTAATAAATGAGTTTGGCAAGGCCGTAAGATACAAGGTCAGAACATGCATATGTGTGCACAGACACAAATCAATTTTACTTCTATATACCAGTAACTTACAAATGGAAAATTTAGAAAGTAGTATCACAATAAAAAATCAAAATACTTAAGTATAAATATAAAATACGTTCATGATGCTAAACACTACAGTATACTGATGAAAAAAATCAAAGACAACCTAAATAAATGTAGACATATGGTCATGGATTGAAAGAATCAACACAGTAAGAATGTCAATTCTCCCTCAAACTGATGTATAAATTTAATGCCAATCAAAGTTCCAGGACTTTTTGCAGATACAGAAAACCTGATTCTAAAAATTTATACAGAAAGGCAAAGAAGCTTCTTACTGCAAAGCTGTGGTGTTCTAGATTGTATGGTATTTGTGAAGGGAGAAACATACATAGATCAATAAAACAGGGAATTCAGCAACAAACTCATGCAAATATGGTCAAGTAATTTTAGGCAAAGGTACAAAAGCAATTCAATGCAGGAAGGATAGTCTTTCAACAAATGGTATTACAATACCATCTGCCATAAGCAAAAAATGAATCACAGCCTAAATATAAAACTTTATACAAAAATTAACTAAAATGGGTCACAGACATAAACAAAAAACCTAAAACTATAAAACTTTTAGAAGAAAGCAGAGGAGAAAATCTTCAGGACTTAAACTTAGGTAAGGAGTTCTCATACATGATATCACAATCTATGAATGAAAAAACTGTTAAATTAGACTTGAATAAAAATTTACTTTTCTTCAGCAAAAGACACTTGAGAGAATTAAAAAAATATGCTATGAACGATGAAAAAGTATTTGCGAGTCATGTTTGACAAAGGACTAGTATCCACAATATATAAAGAATTCTCGGCCAGGCACGGTGGCTCACGCCTATAAGCCCAGAACTTTTAGAGGCCGAGGTGGGCAGATCATGAGGTCGGGAGATTGAGATCATCCTGGCTAACACAGTGAAACCCTATCTCTACTAAAAATACAAAAACAAAATTAGCCAGGCGTGGTGGTGGGCACTTGCAGTCCCAGCTACTTGGGAGGCTGAGGCAGGAGAATGGCGTGAACCCGGGAGGCGGAGGTTTCAGTGAGCTGAGATCACGCCACTGCACTCCAGCCTGGGCAACAGAGCAAGACTCCGTCTCACAGAAAAAGAAAAAAAAAGAATTCTCCCAGCCTGGCCAATACGGTGAAACCCCATCTCTACCAAAAGATACAAAAATGAGCCAGCTGTGGTGGCGCATGCCTGTAGTCCCAAGCGCTCAGGAGGCTGAGATGGGAGAATCACTTGAACCCAGGAGGCGGAGGTTGCAGTGAGCCAAACCAAGATTGCACCACTGCACTCCAGCCTGGGCAACAGAATGAGACCCTATCTCAAAAATTCTAAAAAAAGAATTCTCAAAACTCAGAAGGAAACAACCAATTTAAAAGTGGGCAAAAAAACACGAAGTTATTTCAACAAAAAAGATATACAGATGTCAAATGAAGATAATACGTTCAACATCATTAGTCTTTGTGAAAATGAAAACTGAAACCACAATGACTCTATCTTTCCAATATTTCTCAGATCTATCCTCTTATCTTCACTGATACTATCCTAAAAAGTTCAGATCTTCAAAATCTCTCACGACTGCTGAAATAGCCTCCAAATTGGTATCACTGATTCCCCAATTTCCCCTCTTCAATTCCTCCTTCAAAGTGAACCAAGTTATCTTTCTGAAATGCAAGTCAGATATTATTGATCTCTCATCTCATAAAAAAAATTATTCTATGGCTTACAGATAAGATAGCACACCGTTCAAAGGCCTGCTCTAGATTGGTATAGGCCATCTCATCTCAACTCTCACGGTATCCATATGCCTACTCCACCCTTGCTATTGATAATACATTGAATGATCACTTGTACTGTTTACTCAGTCTCAGAGACTTCTCATCTATATCTTCTACTTGTACCAATCATATTCATACTTTAAAATTCACTTCATTGTGAATATTCTCACTGTTTTGATTTTATAATAGTAAGGACAAACTAAACATTCACTATATTAAGACCATGCATGTGTCTTGGACCTACCTCTTTCCCTAGGTCTGTTTTTATAAATGCTGGTGAAAAACCAGCTCTGACTTATATGATCATTTTGTATGACCATCTGAGGGCTGTGATTCTAGGTTATCTTTGGTCAGCCTTAAGGAAAACGACAGTACAGCTAATCTAGTAACTTTTACAAACAATCAGTGCTAATTTGCAAACTTCTGTCAAAAAAAGGCATTACTAAAGGAGGGAAATTTCGTATGTACCAGTTGCTATTAAATAAACTGTAAAATTACCATATTTTTATTTTCTAGGAAAAAAGTTCACTTCAATCATTACCTTCTGTATGAAGCTTTTTCTGATGCACAACACACAGAAAATTCCAGCCCAACACCTTCCCTAAACTAAACGAGCAGTAAAACTCTCACTTTACAAATCTAATACCTTAACTCCTTTATTATGCTGATACGTTCCATTTGGTAAGTATAATTGTGTATGTTTTATCTCCTCTTCTAGTAAAAAGTTCTTTAAAACAACAAAAAAAATATATTTAACACTTAGCATATATATATTATATATAATTATATATATATTAGCACTTTATATTAATTAGGCATCCAAGTAGTATGTGGAATAAGCCTCCGGATATTTATTTAATTTTGAGGATAAGTTATAATTAAGTTATTCCAAATCCTATCCCCCCAAAAAGGAAAATATCAGTCCTAAAACAAAGTTCTTTAAGGAGAGTATTATCATGGGCTGGGCACAGTGGCTCATGCCTATAATCACAACACTTTGGAAGGCTGAGACAGGAGGATCACCTGAGCACAGGAGTTTGAGACCAGCCTGGGCAACATAGAAAGACCCAGTCGGTACAAAAAAAAAAACTTAAAGAGAGAATTCTATCATGAATTTAGGCCACAATCTTTTAAATAAAACCTTTGATGAGTTTATACTATGCACAGTGGTATGAAACCTTCTCCAGTCTAATAATTTCATGAGCTTTTTTAAAAGGAGTTTTAGTGAATTTAATTGATATGCAAATGAGAATTCTGAAACTTCAATGCATTTTACCATGGCCTGAAAGGATTTACATTTCTAAGCAATAAATGCTACTAAAATACATGAATAGTATATGCCAAAGAGATTTTTTGCTATTCAACCACATTTTGAATCACTATAAAAACTTCAACAAGAAACTCATCTATCTAGCGTGATTTCCCTTGAGAAAGAAGAGCAAAGGTGACTTAAGATAAATCTAACACAGCAAAGAACCTCATAAAACCCTGACTGCTGCTAAACAAATAATTAACCGTGAAAAATAACCTCTCTATGACCATCAAGTAAGAAGTCTTTCCATTTCTTATCCATGCATTTTATCAATGGTACAAGCAACTTAAAGGCTATTAAATTGGACCTTAATGAGTTATTTTGTGAATTCAAATAAAGGTCAATTAAAAACTAAACCCAAATCAGAAACTCCCTATTGTTTTCTATTGAAAGATAAGCTTGGTCTTTTCAACTTCGTTTTCTTAACAGTATGTCAACCTATCTCTTTTATTACCTAAAACAGACTTCTTCCTTCTTTCTACAGATACCAACATAATGACCTATTATTGTCTTTCAGAATCTTAAATTTCAGTTTATTCCTTAATATCTTCTATAATCTCATCCTACAAGGATTCATTAGAGCTGTTTTTCTTCAGAAATAACTTTATTTTAATATTGATAAGCAATGAGTTAACATCTATTTATAACTAACCACTGCATATTTCATGTGTCACATGAAATGATTACTGAAAAAAACTACTTATATCAACACTGTTATGCTTCACTGCTATTGTATAGGCAATGTTTTTCACATATATACAGTACTAAAAGCAATGACTCTTAGAACACATAATTTCAGAAAAAGTTATCTATCGTTTCCAAATATAAATGTAGTACCTTGACAAGAAACCTGCAAAATTCTGAATTAAACCTGATAGATACCCTCTGAGATCACCTACTGAGTTCTGTTCGCTTTAGTTATTAAAAATAATTAATAAAAATAATAAAAATATTTCTGAATAAATAAAAGGTAATATTACAGTTATGACATTTCCCTAACAGCAGCTTTTGTCACACATTTCCATTTTTAATTTCCATGTTCAAATTGTATGTTTATATAATTTTCTTGTAAGAAATAATATCACCTAGATTTTGTTTACTTAGGAACACTGAAACAGAAATCATTTTCCAATCAAACTCATACTTACCTGAATAATTGTTGCCAATATATTAACATAATTACTTTCAGTTTGATAAAGCTCTTTTGCAACTTGCCACCTTGCTGACTGCTTTGAAGGAACTGGAGTGGAGTTTTTAGAAGACTTAGTACAAGACTTTGGGGTGTCTGAAATGTTAAAAGGTGGAAAGATTTAATGGAAGCCAAATATAAATACCAAACATAACGTACACTTAACAAGATAAAAAGGAGAGAAAACCTACTGTTATAAATGTACCACCATACAGATTTCCATTAAAGAAATTTTTTCTCATAGACTAAGGCCAGAAAAAAAAATGGTCAAAAATATCACTGACTCCAATTGGTAGGCATTCCACTAAATGGCCTGTACTCTTCAAAAATGTCAAGGTTATTAAAAACAAAGAAAGACGGCCGGGCGCGGTGGCTCAAGCCTGTAATCCCAGCACTTTGGGAGGCCGAGGCGGGTGGATCACGAGGTCAGGAGATCGAGACCATCCTGGCTAACATGGTGAAACCCCGTCTCTACTAAAAATACAAAAAACTAGCCGGGCGTGGTGGCGGGCGCCTGTAGTCCCAGCTACTCGCAGGCTGAGGCGGGAGAATGGCGTGAACCCGGGAGGTGGAGCTTGCAGTGAGCCGAGATCGCGCCACTGCACTCCAGCCTGGGCGACAGAGCGAGACTCTGTCTCAAAAAAAAAAAAAAAAAAAACAAAGAAAGACTAAGGAACTGTTCCAGGTTCGAGAAGACTAAAGAGAGACAACCTAACAAATGTGTATCCTGGATTGGATCCTAGATCAAAAAGAAAAAAATTTTTTCCTTTTGCTAAAAAGGACATTAAGACTTTTTAGGATAACTGATGAAATTTGAAGTCTACAAAATAGTTCATAGTATTAATGTTAATTTCCTTACTATAATAATGTAATAAGTAATACAGTTATTTAAGAAATGTGTCTCTATTATAGGAAACAGACATTTAAGTACTCAGAGCTAAAGGCATATCATGTCTGCAGCTTACTCTCAAACAGTATATATATTAAAAATACACACGCATGTCTGTATTGTATTTGTGTTTAGAAAAAGAGATTTTGACTGAATGAATGCTAAAGCAAACATGGCAGAATATGTCCCTTTGGGAAATCTGGGTAAAAGGTATATGAATCTTTGTACAGCTAAATAATAAAATAGAAAAGGAGAGGTAAAACTACTTACATGTAAAAAGGAGGAAAAAGTTGTTGTGATTACACCATTACAATAACGAAAACTTGTCACATACATATGTCAAAAAGAAGCCCCCCACAAAAAACTCAATATTAACTGAAAATTCTTTGTTAGTTCAAACTATCTTAACGTAATATAAAACAACCAGTATAGTGGAAAGAGGATGCAACAGTGTATTTCATATACATTTCATGAAAGAAAAAAATTTGCGGCCAGGCATGGTGGCTCACACCTGTAATCCCAACACTTTGGGAGGCTGAGGACGACAGATCACTTGAGGTCGGGAGTTCGAGGCCAGCCTGGCCAACATAGCAAAACCTCATCTCTACTAAAAATACAAAAATTAGCTGGGCATGGTAGCACATGCCTATAATCCCAGCTACTCAGGAGGCTGAGGCAGGAGAATCACTTGAACCCAGGAGGTGGAGGTTGCAGTGAGCCAAGATCATGCCACTGCACTCCCACGCCAACTGCACTCCCGCGCCACCGCACTCCAGCCTGGCAACTAAGTGAGACTCCATCTCAAAAAAAAAAAAATAGAGAGATATATATCTTTTTAATGTATAAAAGCTTAAAATACATTTTCTTACTGTTAATATGGTTAGAATACTTTAACATTATATATAGAATCACCTAATAGCAAGTTTTTCAATAGGAAAAGGAATATATGACATAAAATAGAAATGGGTAACAACCATAATATATATTTCTAGCATATCAATTTTATTCAATGATAAACAACTTTAAATGCTTTTATATGAAAACAATTATGTACTATAGAGTTCTGAGTGTTTTTTTTTGGAGATGGAGTCTCACTCTGTCCCCCAGGCTGGAGTGCAGTGGCGTCATCTGGGCTCACTGCAACCTCCACCTCCTGGGTTCAAGTGATTCACCTGCCTCAGCCTCCTGAGCAGCTGGAATTACAGGCACACGTCACCACACCCTGCTGATTTTTGTATTTTTAGTAGAGATGGGGTTTCACCATGTTGGTCAGGCTGGTCTTGAGCTCCTGAACTCGTGATCCACCCTCCTCGACTTCCCAAAGTGCTGGGATTACAGGCATGAGCCACCGTGCCCAGTCCGAGTGCTTTTTAAAGAAAACAGAATTCAAAAAAATTTCCCATTTGCCAAACATTATTTTAGGCTACACTCACCAGACCCAGAAGCCTCTGCCATTACAGAATATACTTCAGTGGGAAAAAACTGAGATGCACTGATCTAATTTAATTATTTTGTGTCTAGGCAATGACCTGAAACTGGGGAATCTATTTTATAGAGCACCTAATATATGAGTATACTTGTCATATCTGTTTACTTCAGTGGTTTATTTTCTTGCCTAAAATGCATATTCAAGTTTCAGTCCTTTATGATCTCCTCTTACCATCCCATGCTCTTGTCCATTATGATTATAAAACTAGTACATTCTCAGATCTAATCATGTTCTCCCTCTCAAGCTGGTTCAACTTTTCCAAACGCCTACTGGACAGTTCTGCCTTAATGTAACTTGGATTTCTCTAAAACTGCACTACCCTCCTCTAAAATATACATTTCCTATCTATTCAATGCCGAGGCAACATTTCTTTCATTTAAATTACTAATTTGCCTTCATCTCTTTTTATTTCCTATTACTTCATTCTACCAATATTTCTCCTGTGCCTCTTACTTTTCTTTCCAACCACCACATACTCTGGTTCAGCACGTTATTATTTCATGACCGAAGCCACTGTAATAGATTACATCATGGTCTGTCTCCAAACTGCCATCTTTCTAATCATTCTTCAGAACAACTCTCTATGAATTATCTATTCAATCAATTTCTCTGCTGCTCAAGGAGTTTCTAAAATTCCTTGTTGATGACAATATACAATTCAGATATTACAGTCTTATTTGAAAGTGATCTAATACTAGGCCTCAAATTAACATTTTTAATTTAACTATTACTCTTCCACATTCCAAGCAAACTATCCATTATTCTATCCATGATTCCCTAAAAACTCAATTTGTATGCTATTATCTGTATATTTGCTCCTCTTTATATTCTCAAACTCATTTTAATTTTCTGGGCCAACCTTAAATTCACTTTCGATTCTTTCCTTAAGTATTTAACGAATACCCACTTTATACTAGGATCTGAGAATAAAACACAGAATCAGACAGACAAGGTTCATGTTCTCTTAAAGATTACTTATTTGATGCAAATCAAATAATAAAGAAGTAAACAAGTACTATAATTTCTATCGTAAGAACTACTACTAAAAACAATAACCAGGTCACAGGGTTGGCAGAAAGGAGTGGGGGAATTTAACTTTACAGACAATCCACTCAGTTTTTCTTGAGGCAGACAGAGTAACTAACAAAGTCCTGAAGTACAAATGTACTAAAAATATTTGAAGAATAACAAAGATGGTATGACTGACGCTTAGAGAGTACAGGCATTATCAGAGAGCATAGTACCACATGAGATTAGGTAGATGAGGGCAAGATTACATAGGGACTTAAAAGCTACAGTAATGCAAAGCCATTAAGTGATTTTAAAGCAGAGGAGTGACATCATCTAATTTATATATTTTTAAAGACTTTTCTAAGTGCTGCATATGCAAAGGCACAAATTAAAAGGGAGAGATTATTTAGGAGACTACTGCAATCATCTAAGAGAGATCCTTTTTACAGAAAAGACTGATGAAGAAGAGCAAAGGAACAGAGGAATTAAGAGTGGCAGAATCAAGAGTTCTAATTTGGTTATGTTAGGTTTAAGATATCTGTTAGACATGGACAAGGAAGTGCAAAGTAGGTAGCTTGACAGGGAAGAGGACAAATTTGGGAGTTATCAGCATACAAATTTTTTTCAAAACCATATAATTTACTAAGATAATTCAGGGAGAGTACAATAGAGAAGAAACAATGATTCAGGAGGATCATACAACATTTAGAATCGAAAAAAAAGAAGTTAGGCCAAGGAGAACGAGAAATGAGAAAGTAGTATCACAGAAGTAAAGCAAAAAAAATAAAAGTGTCCATAAAGGAGTAGCTATTCATGTGTTGAATGCATAAAAACTGTCTCCCCAACAAGGACTGCAGATCAGCTAGAATGGGTTGAAAGGACAATGAGAATCAAGGAAATGAGACAATAGATCAAGGTATACTGATGTGAAAGCGAACAGAAAAATGGGACAATAAATGAAAAGTGTCATGAGGTCCAGAGGAGATTTGGATTTGTTTCTTAAATCTAGAAAACACATTTGTTTACAGACTAAAAATCAAAACAAGAGGGAAATACTGATAACCAAGGAAGAATTATAGGAACCTTTCTATATCAGTTCAGCACAAAGTGAACTCACCCTCCTCTGACTTCATTCTACCTATTTTCTCCATAATTTATGTGACCTCCCCTGTGATTTTGTTTGCTTTTTGAACAGCACTATCACTCTCTAGTTATATGACCCTGGACAAATTACTCAACTTCTCTGTATCTCAGTTTAGTCATCTGTAAAACAGGAGTAATAAAATCTATTATAAACACACAAAATATATAAAGCATTTAGCATGTAGTAAGCAGTCATTCAATTGCAACATTATTAAGCTTAACTATTCATGTGTCTTTTCTCTACAGCTAGAACAAAGGTAATTAAAGGCAAAGACTTCCACATTCACTATATCAGGGATTTATCTACATTCTAACAATTATTCCATTCCACTAAACTTTAAAGACAAGTTTTTAAAAAGGTGAATTACCTCCATAGTTAATGCTAGACTCTGGTGTGTTGGAGATATCTAGGAGTGACCCTATAGAAAGGGAATGCTCAGCTGATGGGCGCTTACGGGGAGGAAACGGTGACACGTCTGTCTCTCTTGAAAGCTGAGCAAGTGTTTCTTTTAAACGACGTCTTTTGCGATTGCTGTTAGGGGTATTTAGAGAAAGCATTGACACTGATTTCTTGAGCTCAGGAGTATTTGCCTGTAATCAAAAGCAAAAAAGCTCAATTTACTTCCAAGGTTCTTTACTGAGACAGGAACAAGAGAAAAATATATTTACAAGTCTGACAAAATCTGGATTTGCACAATAATTTTATAACCCTACACTCTACCAGGCAATTCAGAAGTTTCGTAAAACATAATAGTCAAGAGACCACTGTAATTGTCTAACCCTGAGCACCTCGTTTTTCTTCATAGCCACTATCACCATTACATTTTCATCTGTAAACTTGTTTACTGTCTGCTCCTTCATTAGCCCGTAAACTTCACGAAGGCAGGGATCATTCACAGTCTGTTCACTGTATCCCTAGCACAGTGCCTGGACACAATGCTTTCTAATATGTGCTGAGTAACTCTTCATTTTTAAGAGTTCTCTCCCTAAATCTAAAGCACACTTTTTAAACTTTAAGCACTATACATTTTGAAGTCTGAAGAGAACACAATATGGTACTATATAGATTTTACAGAAACAACTCATCTCCAATATTCCACTCAAAGTTATTAAATCCTAAACTAAAGTAAATCTTCCCATAAAGCCTACTTTCATAACTTTATGTCATTTTGGTGAGTGATACCACTCTTCACCAAGATCCACCCTAAAGACTAGATTTTCCTTGACTATATTCTACTATCAAACTCATCTTTTTAATGACATCTCTCCCCTTATCCTTCTTCAATGGCTCCCAATACTTATAGGATAATATCCAAGCTCATTAATGTATTAAAACCTTTTTGATTCTATCTATCCATTATCTGTTGGCCTTCCTTCCCACAGTGTATTTTAAATCCATATTAAACTATTTGTTATTTTAATGTACTCTCAAAGTTTTCATGCCCTCTCCCAATTGGGGTTCTAACGAATGTCCTTATCTAGTTGTCCTACTAAGTTGGGTCAACATTTGACTGTTTTAATCCCTCCTGAGTCTCTCAGAGTGAGGCTACCTAAAATATATCACTCAACTGCGGCACACATCATTCCCCATCGTAACTATGTACAAATCTATCTTTCCATTAAAAGTCTTAAGTTTCTGAAGATAGCGATGTTCTTGTTCATAACGTTATCACCAAGAATTAGCAGAGAACAACATATATTGGGTTAAAATAATACACATTACATTGAATAGTTCCACTTAAATCTACACAGACTAAGATAACTTGATATCCCAATTGTTTTAATCATTCTGAAAGTCCTAAACACGCTCTCCAAATCTTCTGGACAGAAAAGTTATTTTCAAACAATCAAGCTCACAGAATAACTAAGGGGTTAAAAGCATACCTTTTCATATAAATACATAGTTTCTCCAGCTCGGGCATCCATTTGAATGCTTCCCCAGAACCACTAGGTGAGAGAAAAAACATTTTAATCAACAGTTTACATTTATTTTATCAGAGAAACTATTAACAGTGTTTTTAAAAACCAACCTCATTCTAGAATTACTTGCCTCTTGCTTGACAACATAAAGTTTCTTTGAAGGTTCAAAGGGAAGATCTTTTACTATATTCTCTTCAACTACAAGGTGAGTGCATCTTTCATCTCCAAGCGGTAAATATTTACCTCCTAAAGAGGAATGCACATAAGCATAGGTAAGCCGAGCTACTTATTTCCAAACTCAAAATTTTTAAGAGGTATATTGACCAGGAAGTGATTAAGCAGGCTTAGGGACTAAAATATATATAACTTTCACATTATGCTAAATTTTACCTTGCATTTCAGTCATTTCTTCCATATTGGTTTTCTCTTCATCTGAAAATCCCAGGAAACTTAAAATACAATCTTGAAATGGAGGAACTTTAAATTCATTTCTAAAGTCATCAACGGCTGCACAGAAATCCCTAAAAACAAAATGCACTCTTCTAAAACCAGTTTAATTTAAATTCAAGTGTTAGGTATATCAATTTACAACCTATAGCAATTCTTAAGGTCTTAGCATAATCTATCTATTGGAACGATTTAACATTTGGTCCTGAAATGTTCACAAAAACTTCAGTTTAAAAAAATTGATGTGTCCTCAGTCATCCCAAAAGTAACTTCTGACAAAATGTGATCACAGATAAGCTTTACAAGAGATTCAAATTTTTTCTCTATTATTTGAAGATTTATATGTGCTGTGTTCCAAGGTTTTCAAGAAATCTAAGTAATGATAACTTTCATGAAATCTTAAGTAATGATGAAGTGCCACAGCAAGAAATCATGAGCTTGGAAAACTAAGCAAAACAAGGCAATAAATTTTAAGCACCAATTAAAATGTAACCAGACAACATAAAATTTTAAAAATATGTAACAAAATCCAAATACCCAGATTTAGCTATTATCTAATAATTTCAGAATGTTTATAATAGTCAAAATTACTTCACAAGGTAAAATCCAAAGATATCAAAGATATCCCTCAATTTTCAATTTTTTAATAATTTTTTATAACTTTGTTCTTCCTAGATTTTATTCCCCAAGCTACTCAGACTGAATTCATTTTTTCTATCTATGAAATAACTTTTTTCAGCACAAGGATTTATCTTTAAACCAGAATGTTTAATTTACATAATGAACTACTGAATTTCTGAACACTTACTGTTCATTCCGCCTTTCCCAAGCTTTATAAATCCATTCTGGCTTCATAATTGGAGTACCTAGACTCACAGCAACCTAAAAATATAAACATTACAATGAATTTTCTCCTTAAATAACTGCATTCAAGGAACTTCTAAACAGTTAACATACTTAATTTTTTGCAGTTTTAGATCACTATCTGCTTTGTAACAAAATAATTTAAAAATTAACAAACTGTCTTCCAATCATACAAGTTAGGGTAAAATAACTTTAAAACAAGTTCCATGGTGTCCAAACTGTTTCCTTATTTCATTTTAAATAAATATATCTCTGAAGTTCATCTTCATTAAATTTCTATTTCTCCATTCTTCACGTTTAATTCCTTGAAAGTATGACCCTCAAGATGGCACTACAGAAGAAGACATCTGACTAAGTCACTAAAACCTTATATATGAGTTGAAATATTTAGGGTAAATTGAAGAGTACACTAAAATTATCATTTGCTACACAAATACACTAAGGGAGACTAAGAAAAATCATAAAATTTGCTAAGACATTCAACTACAATCTTAAACTAAGATTCCAATCCTAATAAGAGTATTTTCTCCTTTTATAATATTAACAAGTTAAATCTTAGAACCACTTTATAAGAGCAGAGCTCTGTTCTTATAAAGGGCACTTAGGTGGCCAGGCACAGTGGCTCACACCTATAATCCCAGCACTTTGGCAGGCCAAGGTGGGCGGATCACCTAAGGTCGGGAGTTTGAGAACACCCTGGCCAATATGGTGAAACCCTGTCTCTACGAAAACTACAAAAATTAGCCGGGCGTGGTGGTGTGCACCTGTAGTCCCAGCTACTCGGGAGGCTGAGGCAGGAAAATGGCATGAACCCGGGAGGCAGAGCTTGCAGTGAGCTGAGATGGCACCACTGCACTCCAGCCTGGGCAGCAGAGTGAGACTGCGTCTCAAAAAAAAAAAAAAAAAAAAAAAAAAAAAAAAAGGCATTTAGACAAGAGTGAATTACCTACTCTCACAATTCCTACAATGTTATTCATCTACCAACCCCCACGATCCTAGTCATCTTTCAACACCTCACTCAAGTTCCATTGTCTACTTAAAACTTAACCACTCTTGGCGGGCATAGTGCTTCACATATGTAATCTCAACACTTTGGGAGGCCAAGGCAGGAGGATCACTTAAACCCAGGAATTCGAAAGCAGCCTGGGTAACAGAGCAAGACCCCACCTCTATTAAAAAAAAAAAAGAAAAACTTAACCAGTCTTATGATTTAAAATTTTTTACTAAATATACTCATAGCAAAAATTGAGATTCTGTTCTTTAATTGTGGAAGAAATAGGTAAAAGACTGCTATTATTAAACCCATCCCAAAATAATACTGTATTGAAATACACAAAAATACCCAAGTTTACATACCCTGAATTTTTCTCCTTGTGTACAATTTGCCACCAAATGTGTAACTTTTGAATTAAAGTCTTTTCGAATGACTCCACCCATGTGATGGACCAATGTCACCAATCGGACCTCAAAAGAAAAATTAAGCAACATTGACTTTCTGGTTAATTTGAACAAAATTTTAAACTATGTTTACCACTCATTTAGCATTGACTAAATACTTTCTATTTATAAAATACAGGATTTTTATAAAGCTATTAAATTTTATGTCAAAATAAGTATAAAAAAAGATTAGTTTGCCTATTAACACAGGCAAAATTATAGAGGTGGTATTAGTAAAGATTTCACACAAAAGTAAATTAAACAACCACCTTTCCTATGGCCTAAATACATTGCTTTTTAATACCATACTGTGTAAATATAATGTTGTTTTTTTTTTAAATACCAAGTTTTATCACATCAAGACTCTTCCCACAAAATTAGAGTAATACCCATCAGTTCCAACAACAAAGTATTGTGAACCAAAGAACTTTCTATGAATTCTCTAGGGCAATAGAATACTTTAAGGCTGAACTTGTAGTAAGAAATTGCAATGTATAAACAAAAACTTTAAACAACGTAGCCAATATGGTAACAAGAGAGTCAAACAGAATTGCTATGAAATCTTTCTATTAATTCATATCAAGCCAGCCTAGACAAAACACTGGTCTCTTTATAAGCCGCTTCAGGATTTGTTTCTTCACAAAATTTAAAATCTGGTATAGCCGTAATTTTATCCTTCAATATTTTAAAAAGAAAACCATAATACTAAAAAGGAAAAAAAAAAATGCCAATTTTAATTAATTTTGCTATAAAAAATATGCTTTGAATTTGTTTCGTAATACTTACTAGTTCTTCTTTTTTCCTAAATCCAGTAAAGCATAGTACTAGATTCATCATACTTGTACAATACAATGGGCGACATGAAAATGGCAAAGGCTGAAAGATACAATTTTAAATGTGAGCTTTCTCTTTAGTAGAAAATACAACACAACTTTCTCAAGCTAAACATATTTCCCCTCTTGCCATTCAACTTTCCCAATCCAAAGATTTACTGGCATTTTTCAATATGAAACAAAAAAACTGCAAAAAGACAGATTGCAAGTTTCCCAATAAAACTATTTCCCCTGATTCCTTAATCATATGCAATATACATAATCTAGACACACTCTACTCTCAGAAAATTAAACAAATATTAAATGCACTCTGACAGACATGAAGCAAAGTCTATAAGCAAAGTTTTCAGACTCCATACACTACTATAAATGATTCTAATTAATGTTATTAAAACAGGTCAGAGACATTTTATAATAAACACTGAGTAAATATAACACATACACTTAAATATAATTCTAATCTTTAAGCTAATAAATGGTGACATTCAGTAAATAATTTACTCAACGGTTGTGGGTGTGTGTGTGTATAAAAGAAAGAGAATGGTTTAAAAACAATAAAAGAATAAACTTGATTTTCATCATTAGATATGATTATTTTTCAAAATTTGGTCTTTTAAAGTTTATTTGGGTTTTGAAACCAACCACTCCAAATCAAAATGTTAGAGAATTAAAGGTTAACATGTGCTTACTATTACTAACATGTATAACAATAGAAGTACAAAGACGTAAGCAATTTTAAGTAAATAAGGCAAGCTTAAGAATGCCAAGACAGCCAAATAGGCCCTAACTCTCATACAACTCATATTGAAATGCTGTTTAAAAACAAAAAGCGGCTGGGCACAGTGGCTCACACCTGTAATCACAACACTTTGGGAGGCAAAGGCAGGTAGATCACATGAGGTCAGGAGTTCGAGACCAGTCTGGCCAACATAGTGAAATCCTGTCTCTACTAAAAATAGAAAAGACTTAGCCAGGTATGGCGGCGTGCACCTGCAGTCTCAGCTACGTGGGAGGCTGAGGCAGCAGAATCGCTTGAAACCGGGAAAGTGGAGCTTGCAGTGAGCGGAGATCATTTATTTATTTATTAAATAAATAAATACAAAAAGCTAAAATAATTTTCGAATTTTAAGTTATACAGTAACTGATAAAAATGGAACTGTGGCATCTGTTCTGTGTTGAGAAAAATAAAACTTTACGTATATGTATGAATTTCTGGAACCCAAGTTTAAGCAAGCAATCTTCTCTAAGACATTGTGATATTAAGATTGTGTATAGGCCGGGTGTGGTGGCTCACACCTGTAATCCCAGCACTTTGGGAGGCCAAGGCGAGTGGATCATGAGGTCAGGAGATCAAGACCATCCTTGATCTCCTGGTAACACGGTGAAACCCCGTCTCTACTAAAAGTACAAAAAATTAGCAGGGCATGGTGGCGGGTGCCTGTAGTCCCAGCTACTCAGGAGGCCGAGGTAGGAGAATGGTATGAATCCGGGAGGCCGAGCTTGCAGTGAGCCAAGATCACGCCACTGCACTCCAGCCTGGGCGACAGAGCGAGACTCCGTCTCAAAAATAAAAAAAAGACTGTGTATATGTCTGTGTATATGCATATGTACAGTTATCATTATTTAACTTTGAAAGGCTTTAGCTTTTCACTACTAAGTTTAAAATGGAGGAATTAAAGGACCACATTAGAGTAGCTACTATTATTCCTATTCTAAATATTTTACTCTCAACAATCAATGAGATTTTTCCAAATAAATTTTTTGCTAATTAAAATTCATTAATAAAAATTTAAACTTGAAAAGTCATAATAAATGTATATGCTTACCTCTCCTTTTTGTGAACAATTTAATACAATTGGTGGTCCAATAACTCTACAATCAGCCTTGTAGAGGTCATTAAAGACAGAATCCTGAAAGTCCATGACTACGAATACATTTTCAAATTCTGGAGAATCCAAACCTTCAAATTCTTCCACTGACTCCATCTTTACAAAGCCCACTTTAATGTCCTTTTAATCACATAGTTAGCAGAAATAAAAATTATTTATATATCAAATAATCCATCTGTCTCGCTAAATAAGGCTTAATCAATTCATTATCAACTTTAACATGTTTATATTTGTAGAAAGTAAGTTTCAATCACACAATAATCAGCATTACACTTAATGAACAACCATATTTCTTTACGTACTTACATTTTTACATATACACATCTCCATTCAAATTAAGTTCTTAAATTTTAAAGATCAATATTATAAAGGCATAATTCTGACTTTTTACTTATTAGTCATAAATCATCGAGTATGCATAAGTTCCATAAAATTAGAATGCTAAAGTTTTTAAGTACATGCATTTTGATATCAAGATGCATTAGAAAGATATCCACTACTGACCAAGAAAATGATACCATACATAAAGTTCTTATTGTATAAATTAACTATCTTCAGAAAAATAGGAAAACATTACTATACCACTTAATACTTACAGAAAGGAAAATTAGCATAATCATTTTAGTAGACATGTGAGAAATAAGAGAAAGATGTGCAATATGTAGCAGCTGTAGCATGGCAAATGTAGGATATAAAAAGGCAAGTTACTTACAGTAAACACTTTATACATCCATGAAAAATAATGAAGATACTGAAGTATCTATATAACTCTTGTAACTCTTGTGTTAAATTAAAAATAAAAATGAAAAAAATTTTAAAAAACTCAAAATGGGTCAGTATTTGAATTTTATTTGCAAGGCTAGTGTGATGTGCTAAATTATGTACCCCCAAAATTCATGTTGAAGCCCTAACCTAGAATGAAGAATGAAGCCTTTAGAATGTGACTATATTTGGAGATAAGGACTTTAAAGAGGTAATTAGGTTAAATGAGATAATATGGGTGGGCCCTAATCCAATCTGGTGTCCCAATAAGAGGAAACGCCCGGGATGCAAGGACACATACAAGAAAGGCCATGTGAGGACATCAAAAGGAGACTGCAAGCCAAAGCAAGAGGCCTCAAGAGAAACTAAACCTGCACACACCTTAACCTTGGACTTCTAGCCTCCAGAACTGTGAGAAAAGAAATTTCTACTGTTTAAGCAATTAACTATGTGGTATTTTGTTACAGCAGCCCTAGCAAACTAAAACACCTGGATTCCAGAATTAGATTATTTCACATGCTGAAGCAAATTCCCTGACTATAAATTACCGTGATTTATAATTTTGGAAATACAGCAAGAATTTAAACTAAATATAAAATTAATGAGAAAAAAGAAGCTAAGGAGTTTAAAAGAAAATTATCAGATCTTTGTAGATTTTGTGTCATTTAAAGTTAATAATGAAATCCTTATAAAGTAATTTGGTATTATTTAAAATATATGCTACAGTTTTTTTTAAAGTACACCCGAACACCCGAATTTTTAAAGTATAAAACAGTTTCTATTTGTTAAGCTTCAGATTGCACAAAATACACCTTGTGCCTAATTCCAATCACCAGAAAGTAGAATAATACAATCAAGGGAAGTGCAGCATGCCACATGCAATGAGTTGCTTTGACCTACCATATTAATAACACTTTTTATTAATTTTTCATCCGATTTTCCAGGACAACTTTCTTTTATCTTTATAACAGGGACTTCCATTATTTTAACAGTCTGTGGAAAAGACACTTAAGTATGAGGTTAAGAAAGTTATGAAACTATTAACACACTGATGGAAGAAAAATTGCATTACAAAAAAAAAAAAAAAAACTAAACTAAACTAAACCCTAAAATTCCATACCTTTAAGGCTTTTATAAGTTCTTCTTGTTTTCCAGCTTCTTGAACCAATATCACTCTTGTTTCAATCTGAGGCATCTCTTCTGTTAAAATTTAAAATGTTTCAATATGTTTATCATGTATTAACATCACAATCAATAGCTCCTTATCGCTCTTTTGGCTATATCTGGTATGTATTACATCTTTGAGGGAATCATAACTTTCTCTAAATTTAATAGAACTCAACTCCCAACTTATTATAAAAATATTTGGCTATATATCACTTTAGAGAGAGAGAAACCATATTGTAGCAGGGTATAGAAACATCATTCCTCCTAGCCAGAGAATGCGCTATCTTACATAGTTATCCTCCTCAACAGTGCATACAATTTTAGGAAAGACCCATTTATAAAGTGGTAAAGGAAAAAGTAGCTCTTCACCTAACTAATCATGACTGTGTAACTTCTAGCAAACAATGTTGTAGCTAGACCGCCCTCATACAGAAAACGGAATATCCAAATTAAGATGCCTCCCTTTTCAAAGCTGCAAAGCATACAAATAATCCAAATAATACTCAGAAAAATGACATAGTTTAAAGGAATTCTGTCAACAAATATTCACTTAATACCTGTGCTCTAGCATTACAGTTGGTATTAAAATTAAATCATAAGAAAGTCACTAGTAAGTTTGGAATTAAAATAGAAATTGATTGTTTTAAAGCAGGTAACAGGTTTACCTTCTACATATGAAGTAGATTCAATAAGTAAGTTTTCCTTGGAAATCTCAGTAACTTTAGAATCAAAAATGGAAGAGTCTGCCAAGCTAGTCCTCCCAGTAGTGGATGTTAATACACTATTTTCAGCCATGATTTGTATTCTTCTAAATCAGCTGAAAAAATAAAATTTGAATAAAAATACATAAACATGGTCATTGGGCAAAAATAAGTATTAGAGGCTCTTCTGTACCTAGAATTTATAAAAAGTATTATTACCCATTTTTTTAATGAACCAAAGAAAGTCACTGAACTTCTCTGAGCCTCTTTTTCTGTAAAATAAACATACTAATACCTGACTCACAGGAATATAATAAAAATAATGTATCAAAAGCACATAGAACATTACTAGACATACAACACTCAACTGTAATCATAAATATTATTCTACCTCCCTTCTCCACACCTTTGCCCTCAACCAATTTCTCTTCCTATATTCACTTGTAACACCACCATAACACACCTCCCACAAAAATCCCAGCCGAAAATCTGAGATCTATCCTTATTCTTTCCTCTCCCACATTTCCCTCCCCAAAATTCCTATCAATCCTACCTCAAATATTTCTGGGATCTGGCCCCCCTTCTCTATACGCTCAATGCCACAATGGTCACTTGGTCTAATAAAACAGGTCCACACAACTTTACCATCAGTTTCTTTAGAAATCATTCTCCACATGGTTTTCAGGAATATGCACCTAAATACAAATGTGACCATATCACTTCCCTGCTTAACAACTTCTGTGAGTCCTCCTTATATGTCCAAGTCCAAATTCACCACCAAGTTCACAATTTGGTCCCAGCCTAACTATTCACCCTCACCATCTGTAACTCCCCCAGTCCCTATACAATCTATGCAACAGCAACAATGAATTTTTCAGCTATTTTTCACACACAAATCATAATTTACATCACATCTATTTGCATTTAGTGCTCGACTCTCCAGCTAGCTTGTCTTCTAACCCCCAATCCATCACTCTTGACTTACACTCTGTGGATGTCTCTAAACCTCTCCTGTATAATTGGGCTGCTCCCTTGTCAGTATTTTCGTAATTCTTTAAAAACACCTCTACCCTAAAAGGTTTGACAAAACAATTATGCATTGATGAGTGCCAATATAACTCTGGACTATGAAAGAAAATCCTTTTTTAAGTTTTCCAGTACTTAAGAAGAGTTTAAAAGCTAGACAGGGAATAAAAGGTTTAACAGGTTTTCATCAGGGTGGGTTTGGTGGCTCACATCTGAAATCCCAGCACTTTCGGAGGCCAAGGCAGGAGGATCACTTGAGGCCAGAATTTCAACACCAGACTGGGCAACATAGCAAGACCCCATCTCTACAACAAATTTAAAAATTAGCCAGGTGTGGTGGCAGGTGCCTATAGTAGCTACTCAAGAGGCTGAGACAGGGGTACCACTTGAACCCAGGAGTTTGAGGTTGTAGTGAGCTGTGATCCCACCACTGCACTCCTGCCTAGGTGATAGAGCAAGACCCTGTCTCTCTAAAAAAAATTTTTTTAGAGATTTTTATCAATTTTCAATAAGTCAACTTTACTGAGAGAAAATTTCTAAAATATTAGGCAAATATACAGAGGACCCACCTTTAACAAGAGCTACATGTCAGACTTTCCCCTTTCCTACTTCTTCAGATTAATAAAATATACAAATACCTTCCTCCAGAGTCTTAGCAAAGTAACAGTTTAAACTGTATGCTGTGAAGAAACAGTAAGGTATCATAACATCATTTTTGGATGCTGAAAATAAGGAATGTAATAACCTGCACACTAATAACAGCACAGCTCTTATCGTGTCATGTGACACTTCAAAATCAGGCAACTCAGCTTCCTGTCTCAGCCCTGCACATAGCCAGTGATGGAACACACGTAGTACTACAACTCAAATCTAGTTAATATGAAAACTGATTAGATGTCTTAAAGTGAACAACAAACAACTATTCTCATGTAATATTCACAATATGGATATTTCTTATTGCTTTACCATACATCCATGTCAATTATTATTCTAAGGCTCTCCAAAGGAGCGGTCCAATAATTGTAACAATCTTAATTTAGAATCAATGATAAATTCTATCCAGCCCTATTATTTTAAGTCTTCTACACTCAACCCTTTCCAATGAAAATGCATTAATGTGGCTTTCATTCGAAGTCCCCTTAAAAGGTGGTTTAAAAAAAAAGTCAGGAGACGAGCTAACCTGCTTTAAGGACTGGAGGAGGGAAATCAAAAATACCATTTGAAAGGCCGGGCGCGGTGGCTCACACTTGTAATCCCAGCACTTTCGGAGGCCAAGGCGGGCGGATCACAAGTTCGAGACCAGCCTGGCCAACACAGTGAAACCCCGTCTCTACTAAAAATACAAAAATTAGCTGGGCGTGGTGGCAGGCGCCTGTAATCCCAGCTACTCAGGAGGCTGAGGCAGGAGAATCGCTTGAACCCGCGAGGCGGAGGTTGCAGTGAGGCGAGATCCTGCCACTGCACTCCAGCCTAGGTGACAAGAGGTAGACTCCGTCTTAAGAAAAAAAAAAATTGAAAATATTTACGTTTTTCTCCTATGCATCCCTCTTTAAGAGGGAGCACAACAAATGATCAAAAGCAGATGATTAATAAAAGGTAGGGAGCGTAGCAGATGATCAAAAGCAGATGATTAATTAAAATTGTCCCTGATGACACTGCATATGATCAATTTATTGCCAAAACAGCTTCAAAATTTATAGAGAAAAAGAGATGCATGGTAACTTGATGACTAACATCCAACAGTCTGATTAGAAATTGAAATATATTAATCACTTTTTTTCAAGTTACTGTATTCCAGAAGCCTTTAAAATAAGCACAATAGGATCAGTGTTCATAAACCTACACGGCTTCTCACCCAAGAACAGACCCAAAGAGCTTCTAGCTAAACACACCATAACACATGTCCCCTTTTATCCCAGAGATAAAATTTGCCATGTAAACAAACATTCAAGTTTCCTTTTACTTAAATACTTTTTAGGTAATCATCTTCCAAGGTGAAGGACTAAAATGCAATCCTGGGTATAATGGTGGTGTTATTAACAATAACGTTACTATTAACAACTGACATTTACTTAACGCTTAATACGTGGCAGACATTGTCCTAAACCTTTTAATCTCTGCAGTAATCCTAAGAGGCAGGTACTATTATTATTTTCAATGTATAGATGAAGAAACCTAGGAACAGAGAGGTTAAGTAACTACCCCTAAGTCAAACTATTAGTAAGGGGTAAAAGAGGTATTCAAAGCCGGGCTGAATCCAGAGGCTGCGCCTTTAACCACTAAGCCAGACACATCTGTGCCGGGTGGCTGGGGAGGAAGAGGGGCGGATGGCCTGGATTTATCTTGCAAAAACGAAAAATTAAACTTCCCGCAAAGAAGCCAGGATGAATCCTAGAATAAAACCACTGCACACTCTGAGATAAGCCCCCAAAGGCTGCAAGTGCCGGCCTCCAGAGCCACAGGGCTGCGCGGCTTGCCAAAATCCCTTTCCCAGCTCCCTCCCTTCACCCACACTCTTCCGTCCAAAAGAGCCAACAGGTGAGGGCGAAGATACCCAGCAATACTGGGGGCTTCGGGCTCCCACTCCGCGTCAGGGCCCAGCTGCTGGGGGTGGGGTGCGGCGAGGCAGTTCCCGGAGCCGGGAAGCCAGAGCTGGGGCGCTCCGGAATTCGCGGTCACTAGGGGCGGGGACGTCGACCGCAGGCAAAAGAGCCCTTGGCTCTGGAGCCGCTCGCCCACTTGGACCTCCCTCACTCACAAAGAGTCCTTACCACCCTCAAAAAAGCCCTAGGACTTCCAACTCTTCAAAAGCCGACTCCTCTCACAGATACCGCCATTCCTTGCCGGCCGCCGCCACAACCGATTCAAAAAGTAAGCTGCTCTCTCTAAGAGCCATGCCGATTGGCGTGTGATGTCAACCTCTTTCCCATAGGCAGGAGTCTCCAGAGGGCCGGTGATTGGTCGATGCTCTTCACCTCCCGGCAGGCGCCGCTTGATTGGTTGTGCGTGTGTTTCAAATAAGCCCAACGGCTCGGACGTCGGGTCGTCAGGAGTTTGCAGGGAAGTGCCCGGATGTGGCCAGGAGGTGGCGGTGGTGGCTCCTGAGCTCTTATAGGAGTAGCAGGTGTTTCTGTGACTACCGCGTATTTACTCAGTAAACATCCTATTTCCTGAGGAAAGTTTGGGTGGATTCTCCTCGGCCCCACCCAGCCTTTTTTTTTTTAAACGATACCAAAGCTTCTAAACTTAAATCAGTGCCGCCAGAGATAAATGTTTCCCTGCTGGTTGCTGTGAGCTGTAGGATTTTCCTATCGGGATGCTTTCTGCTTTACGAATGTATTTAAATTTGAGTTAAGGGATTTTGACTTTGATAGTTGTATTGGCGTGTGGCAGGGCCAAGGACCGGTCCTAGAACTCGGGCTCCCCAGGTGGACTTCGAATCAGCAGCCTCTTATTTAAATCCTATTATTTACAGCACTGCGCTCTCATCTAGGGAATATCGCGGGTTAGAATCAATTCTTAGAAATTTGAAAAATTCTCGGATTTTTAAAAAGATAAGCTTGCATTTGATAAAAATATGCCACTAGATTCTAGAATTTTTGGAGCCAAATTGCCTCCTCGTTGCCCCCCTCCGCCCACTAAGAACTTGTACTTTCCCCTAAAGTCTAGTCAAGAATTTATCAAGTTTTTCCTGTGATTAGAGTTGCTATTATGAAAATAATTTATTTCTTTATTCTCTAAATATGATACCATATAACACAATCTCTTAAGAAAAATACACCCCCACCAGGTGGGTTTATGCATAGTTCCCACCTGAAGGCTAATATAAATAAAAGAAGAAAGGGGAATCAGATGCCAGAACCTAAATACCAATAAGAAGAGGCAAACGTGTACTTTGGGATGGAACACTTGTGAGCATCTCAAGCAGGTCGTGGGGACTTAATAATTTTTTCTAATTTTGTCAGGCAATCTTAGAATGCCGGAGAAGTTTATAATGCTGTCCACAAAATGAATGAAGCAATCTGGTAATTATTGGTTTCCCTGCTTATCAGTATTTAAGTCTGACCTTCATTAAAATGCTGTGATAACTGTTAGGGCAGAAGAAAAGAAAAACAAGAATTGAAATTTCCATTTGGAATGTGCTTGCATATTTGGAAGTTGGGTGTGCCCAGCATTCCAAAAATGTTCATCAATGAAAACATATTAAGCTACTGTGAGAAGCAGCCCTACTTCCTTTGTGCACCGCTTTCTGCTCAACAGACTTTCCAAGGCTAATGATTAACTGTGTATGGTATCATTGCCATGAATTTTCAACTTCCCTAACAAAAGCTATACTTGATTTCTTTTAAGGGATGTGTGGCAGTTAGATTAACAAATAAAATCTTTTTCACTCTCTTAGGTCTTCATTTACTCAGCAAATATTTACTAACTTTAAGACAGCCATTGTGCTTGTTGGGGTTATAAAAATGAATACGGCATAGAAAACTGCCTCTCTGGACCACACAATCTGGTGAGGGAAATTAGCAGATAAACAGATAATTAGAGTATAAGGGAGAGAAGAAAGGGAATCAACATACTGATAGTTTACTATGCACTTTATACCTTATTTAATCCTTAAAACAATGCACAAGTAGGTATCATAGTCTCATGATACCATGAAACTGTAGGAAAGGTTTAAGTAACTTACCCAGTCTCCTAATAAATATTTTAGCCTGCATTAGAACCCAGAAATAATAGATGAGTGTAAATAAAGTCTAGTATAGATCTGTCTGCAGGCTCAAAGAAAGCAATGTGGAGAGGAGTATTTCAGAAAATTGTGTGCATAGGTGATCATATGCCACTTAATTGCACCTAGCAGAGGGCAGGTGTCTGGTAAAGTAAAACATGATCCCTAATCTTCAGGTCTTTTCAAAAAGCTAGTACTGCAAAGGCAAATGTTACACATTGCTCTCTAATAAACACAGGAATCTCACATGTAGGTACCAAATATTTCTAGAGTGAATGAGCTAGATCCAAGTTCATTCATGATATTTGAGAGACTGGATGTCCTGATTAACCTATTCATAGGTTATCCATTTAATAACTATTAAGCACCCATTAGGCACTATGCTAGCACTGAGAATATAGCTGTGACAAGACAAACATGGACCTTGTTCTCATGATACTTCTAGCAGATAGCTGTATTTGTGGTGAAAATTTATTGTATGCATAGGTTTTCACAGAATTCAAATACCTACAAAACAATGATGCAAGTAACTTAGTCTTACTAAGTCAGAAACTGTTTCAAGTGCTAGAGTGTTTCAAGATCAGCATTATGAAAAATGTTTAAATACTATATAGGGCATAGGCAATTGAACTGAATGGCATATTAACCTTGAACTTTTTTAAAAAATTAAATGCTTAATATTGGCTTGTTTACTTGCTCTTTAGGCTCTCATAAAAGCTCAGTATATATAGGAGACAGTGAACAGTTTGGTGTGCCTGGATCATAATACACATGAAGAGGAGAGTGGAAGACAACTGGCATATGCTAGGTTAGGCTGGGTGTGGGGCTCATGCCTATAATTCCAGCACTTTGGGAGACTAAGGCGGGAGGATGCCTTGAAGCTGGGAATTCAAGACCAGCCTAGGCAACAAAGTGAGGACCCCGCCCCCGCCCCACCCCCAGTCTCTACAATAAAAGTAAAAATTAAAATATTACCCGACTTTGGTGGCATGTGCCAGTGGTCCCAGTCCCCAGGAGGCTGAGGCGGGAGGATTATCTGAGCCCAGAAGTTCAAGGCTGTAGCGAGTTATGAGCTCCTCACTGCACTCCAGCCTGGGCGATAGAGCAAGACCCACCTGCCCCGCCCCCATCTCTTAAAAAAAAATAAATGCTGGCCAGGTGCGGTGGCTCATGCCTGTAATCCCAGCACTTTGGGAGGCCGAGGCAGGCAGATCACGAGGTCAGGAGATCGAGACCATCCTGGCTAACACGGTGAAATCCCGTCTCTACTCAAAATACAAAAAAATTTAGCCAGGCTTGGTGGCGGGCGCCTGTAGTCCCAGGTACTCGGGAGGCTGAGGCAGGAGAATGGTATGAACCCGGGAGGCGGAACTTGCAGTGAGCCGAGATCGCGCCACTGCACTCCAGCCTGGGCGACAGAGCTAGACTCCATCTCAAAAAATAAAAATAAAAAATAAAAAGTAAAATAAATGCCATGTTAAAAGGAGCTTGGGAAGGGCTCCACTGCCATGACAGAATTTAAACTTTATGCTGAAAGCACTTAAGATCAATTAAAAACCTTGAAGCAAGAAAATTATATGGTCTGGCTTTTTTTTGTCTTTTGTTTTTTGTTTTTTGAGACGGAGTCTTGCTCTGTCTGCCAAGCTGGAGTGCAGTGGCCGGATCTCAGCTCACTGCAAGCTCTGCCTCCCGGGTTTACGCCATTCTCCTGCCTCAGCCTCCTGAGTACCTGGGACTACAGGCGCCCGCCACCTCACCCGGCTAGTTTTTTTTTTTTTTTTTTTTTTTTTTTTTTTTTAGTAGAGAGGGTTTCACCGTGTTAGCCAGGATGGTCTCGATCTCCTGACCTTGTGATCCGCCCGTCTCGGCCTCCCAAAGTGCTGGAATTACAGGCTTGAGCCACCGCGCCCTGCCAGTCTGTGCTATTTTTTAAAAGGTAGCAATCCGGACGGGACGCAGTGGCTCACGCCTGTAATCCCAGCACTTTGGGAGCCCAAGACGGGCGGATCACCTGAGGTCAGGAGTTTGAGACCACCCTGGCCAATATAGTGAAACCTTGTCTCTAAGAAAACTACAAAAATTAGCTGGGCGTGGTGGTGCGCACCTGTAGTCCCAGCTACTCCAGAAACTGAGGCAGGAGAATCGCTTGAACCCAGGAGGTGGGGGTTGCAGTGAGCCGAGATCAAGCCACTGCACTCCAGCCTGGGCAACAGAGCCAGACTCTGTCTCAAAAAAAATGTAGCAATCCGGGAACACAACACAACCTCACTTGAAATAGAAGAATCAAAGAGAAGAAAGACTAGTGAGAATACGGTTGAATTCAAACTCATAGGAAATGATAGTCTGAACTAAGATAGAAAAGATGAATTGGAGAGATAAAGAAGGAAAAATTACTTGGAGTTTGATTAAATATAGAGGATGAGAGTGGAATCAAAATATGTAAAAATTACTACATCCATATAAATTTCTGAAAAATAGCAGTATCATTAAATAAATAGAACAGTTTCCAAATTCAGAAAACTAGTTCTCTGACTTTCTTCTTTTGATGAACCAGCCAATTAGATTCACAGTTCCTTGAATTTTTGAATACCAAAACCTCAATTCAACACTTATTTTGAAGGACAATATCCTAAATGTTTTACACTCAGAATTGCTTTAGCTCTGAAATGTTAACTTCAAACATTCCATTCTGATTACAACATTTTCTTCCCATCTCCTAATCCCTTTCACACATGAATCAAGGATGTTTAGCCTTCAGTTTGCCCTAATGATAGCAGCCCTTTCTAAGCCATGGTCATTAAGTCAACTGCTGAAAGACCACCACTTTCACTGTCTTACTTCTCTTCCTGCCTCTCTGATCTTTCCTTCTCAGTTTCCTTTGCTTAGGTATTATTTTTCCCCAAACCATTATTCTCAGGCAACCCCCTTTCCCTAGGTGAACTCATTCATTCCCAGGGATTTAAGTTATATGCATATGGTTCCAAGTCTCTCTTTCTTGCCAGACCTTGTTGAAACCTACTCTATAAAGCCAGTTGTTTACCAATTTTTTCTGCTCCTGTGACCCACAATCCTATCAAACTCTATATGTGCTAAAGTGAATTCTTCACTTTCCCCAGCTCTCCCTCTTTTCTCTCTTCTGCTTCTTGTATTTCTCTCTTGTTTAGTAGAATTCCCATTCACTCTGACTCCCAAGTTGGATCTCTCAAAGTCATCTTCCTGTTCCCTTCCTCCTCTGGGTCTCCCTGCACCACCACCCCCAACATCATCCTCCCAATTTGACCTGAAAAACATTTTTAGAATCTGAATCTTCCCCTTTCAGTCCACTCCCCGAGTTTAGGCCTTCATTATCTCTCATCCAAACTATGGCAAGGACAGCCTTCTAGTTGGTCTTTTGGGAACTAATCACTCTCTCTACTTCCAGTCATCATTCACAGAATTATCTTCTTTTAGAAAACTAAATATGACGATGTATCCCCCTGCTTAAAAACAAAACTAAACCAAAAGACATGGTTTCTTCACTGCTCACAGGATAAAGTCCAATATAGGATGGACTTCCCAAGAGGACTGTAACCTAATTTTCTATCACCCTCACCCCTACCACATACGCACCCTGTGTTCAGCCATACTGAACTTTTCACGAGTCCACAAACATTCCCGGCGATTTCATAAATCCCCACCTTTGAATATTCTTTTCCACCTGCCCTGCCTCCCTTTGTCTGCATGAAAATTCCTATTCATTCAGGACCCCACTCAAGCA
Organism: Theropithecus gelada; assembly: GCF_003255815.1. Taxonomy (NCBI): domain Eukaryota; kingdom Metazoa; phylum Chordata; class Mammalia; order Primates; family Cercopithecidae; genus Theropithecus; species Theropithecus gelada. The sequence goes on from NC_037669.1 coordinate 118,108,857, forward strand.
TCACCTCAATGAAGCCTTCTTTGACTATCCCATGGAGAGTAAACTGCTTCTTCTGTTTTGTAAGAGCTTAATACTGTTTATACCTCAGTATGGCTCCTGTCACCTTGTATTGTAAATATTGGTTAACATGGCTGTCTCCTCTGTTAAAATATGAGCTACTCAAGAATAGGGAAAATAACCATATCCTTTTCATCTTTGTACCCTGGCACTTGTGCTCTCAAAAAATATTTATTGAGGCTGGGCACAGTGGCTCACCCCTGTAATCCCAGTACTTTGGGGGCTGAAGTGGGCGGATCACTTAACCTCAGGAGTTTGAGACCAGCCTGCGGCAACATGGAGAAACCCCATCACTACCAAAAAATTAGCTGGGCATAGGGGTGCACTCCTGTGGTCCCAGCTGCTCAGAGTGGGGGACTGGGGTGGGAAGATCTCTTGACCCCAGGAGGCGGAGGCTGCAGTCAGCTGAGATCATGCCACTACAGTCTAGCCTGGGCAGCAGAGCAAGACCCCATCTCAAAAAAAATTTGCAAAAAATAAAAATTATGGAAAAAAGGGAAAGCGGAAAGATAACCAGATTTTTTAGTACTTTGATTTCTGTCTATGTCTTATTTCATGTCAGAGGCTGGCTGGGGTTTCTGCATCTTTTTTTTTTTTCCATCAGTAAATTAGCAGCCATGAATACTCCTTCTCTACTTGTTACTGTTGCTTTATCAATTGTTCATGATGTCAAAATAGGTCAGTAAGTTCATGTTGACTTATTACTGCCTATTTCTACTTATTAACTTGGTTATAGTTTTGTGTATAAATTGGAATAAATTATCTGCATACTAAATATTAGAATGTGCTTTCTAACCCTATGTGTTTCTCTCTCTCTCTCTCTTTTTTTTTTTTTTTTGAGGTGAGTTGGAGTTGGCTTTGTCACTCAAGCTTGAGGGTAGGCACCGTTATAGCTCACTGCAGTCTCAAACTCTTGGGAGTTCCTGGACTTCAGCAATCCTCCCACCTCAGCCTCCTGAGTAGCTGGGACTATAGGTGTGTGCCACCACACCCATCTAATTTTTTTTTTTTTTTTTAATTTCAAGAGATGTTGTCTCACCGTTTGGCCCACACTGGTCTCGAACTTCTGGGCTCAAGCAATTCTCCCACCTCAGCCTCCTGAGTCACTGGAATTACAAGGCATGAGTCATCATACCTGGCTAACCCTATGTTTCCTAAAAATATGTGATAACTGGGCCGGGCGGGGTGGCTTACGCCTGTAATCGCAGCACTTTGGGAGGCCGAGGTGGGTGGATCACGTGGTCAGGAGATCGAGACCATCCTGACTAACAATGTGAAACCCCGTCTCTACTAAAAATACAAAAAATTAGCCAGGCATGGTGGCGGGCACCTGTAGTCCCAGCTACTTGGGAGGCTGAGGCAGGAGAATGGCGTGAGCCTAGGAGGTGGAGCTTGCAGTGAGCCGAGATCGCGCCACTGTATTCTGGCCTGGGCGACAGAGCGAGACTCCGTCTCACACACACACAAAAAAAATGTGGTAACTGTTTCCCCATGATTACAGGGTATCTTAGCCCATTTCATTTCTATAAAGGGATAACTAGCTGGCCACAGTGGCATGTGCCTGTAATCTCAGCTACTCAGGAGGCTGAAGTGGGAGGATCACTTGGGCCCAGGAGTTCAAGGCTGCTGTGAGCCATGATTGCACCACTGCTCTCCAGCCTAGGTGACACAGTGAGACCCCACTCTAAAACAATTTATTTTTTTTTTTAAGATGGAGTCTGGCTCTGTCATCCAGGCTGGAGTGCAATGGTGTGATCTTGACTCATTGCAACCTCCATTTCCTGGGTTTAAGGAATTCTCCTGTCTCAGCCTCCTGAGTAGCTAAGATTACAGGCACATGCCACCACACCTGGCTAATGTTTGTATTTTTAGTACAGATGGGGTTTCACCATGTTGCCCAAGCTGGTCTCAAACTCCTGACCTCAAGTGATCTGCCCGCCTCAGCCTCCCAAGGTGCTGGGATTATAGGCCTGAGCCACCGCTGCCGGCCTCACAGCTCATGGTTCTGCAGGCTGTATAAGAAGCACAGTGCCAGCATCTGCTTCTGGTGAGGCCTCTGGAAGCCTCCACGCATGGTAGAAATGGAAGGGGAGCTGGTTTGTGCAGAGGCCTCACATGGTGAGAGAGGAGGCAAGAGTGAAAGCAGGGAGGTGCCAGAGGCCAGATTCTTATTTTCAGAAACAAGGTCTTATTCTGTTGCTCAGACTGGAGTGCTAATCATAGCTCACTGTAACCTCAAACTCCAGGCTCACCTGCCTCAGAGTTCTGAGTAGCTGGGACTACAGGCATGAGCCACCACACCTGGCTCAGACTGTTCTAAACAACCAATTCTTACAGGAACTAATAGAGCTAGAACTCATTCATTACTCCAAGGACATCACCAAGCCATTCATGCGAGATCTCCCCCATAACTCAAACACCTCCCATTAGTGCCACCTCTAACACTGGAGATCAATTCAACATGAGGTTTGGCGGGTCAAATATCCAGAGTATAACAGGGGGTAATATTCAAGGAATGTGGCTTAAAATAATGCAAGCCAGTGTTTCTCTCCTAAATCCCCATAGCTTAATTGCTGAAACCTGATTTCTTCCAAGTCAATTTTCCAAGATTGCTTATGCAAATTGCCTGGAAGTAGCTACCAACACTGTTTACTTCTCTCTGTGCAGACGAAGAGCTTCTTGTCTCTTAGCGTGAACAGTTCCCCACTACTTCTTTGTTTCCCTGGTTTTTTGTCTTAGCCATCCTCTTCTGCAGTGCAACTACCAGATAGAGACACTTTGACTCGCATGCTGTCATTCTCAAGTGGGACTCTTCTCCTTGGGCCACCATCACTTTGCAGAGATTTCACACCTTGGGGTCCCCGAACACTTCTCTACAATAGGCTTCCCCCGTCTGCTTGAGAGGCTCTATAGCTTTAAAATAGGGAGCCTGATTCCCTGGGTTTCAGACCTGGCTTTTTCATTTCCTAGCCATGTGACCTTAAGCAAGTTGTTTTACATCCCTATGCCTCAGTTTGTTCTTCTGTAAAGGATATGATAGTACTTATCTCAAAGTATTGTTATGAGAATTGAAGGCTTTAATATAGATAATTGAAACATTGTGGCACATAGTAAATATTCAATAGATGTTAGCTGTTAATATTCCCATTACTTCCACTGCTATTATGGTTGCTACTACTCTTACTGCTATGTTATCTCAGCTGACCTGTAATTGCCTGATGGAAATGGTGGCTCTCTACACTGCCTTCCCACCCCTGACCACAGGAGCAATGGCACCTATGCTGCTGTTTCTCTTTCCCCACCCTACCCTATCCAATACAACACCTGTCCCCGTTGCACCAAGGCTGACACAGGAAAGACCACCACTGAATTCTTTTTTTTTTTTTTTTTGAGTTGGAGTCTCACTCTGTTGCCCACGCTGGAGTGTAGTGGCAAGAACTCGGCTCACGGCAACCTCTGCCTCCCAGGTTCAAGCAATTCTCCTGCCTCAGCCTCCTGAGTAGCTGGGACTACAGGCGCCCGCCACCACGCCCGGCTAGTTTTTTGGGGTTTTTTTGTTTTGTTTTTTTTTTTGTTTTTTTGTTTTTTTTTTTTTTAGTAGAGATGGAATTTCACCATGTTGGCAAGCCTGGTTTCGAACAGCTGACCTTGTGATCTGCCCACTTCGGCCTCCCAGAGTGCTGGGATTACAGGCATGAGCCACTGAGCCTGACCCATCATTGAATTATTTTCTCACCAAGAGGAATAGTTCCTTCTTCTATACCAAATCTAATCATTCTTTTTTTTTTTTTTTTTTCCAATTCAGACGTTCTTACTAAACCCTCTTCTCTTTTCAGGAATCCTTGCTGCACCTAAGCTGTCTCCTCCTGTCTGGAAGATGTGTACTGCTTGCTGTGGTCCTTGGCCAGTCTTCTGTGCCCTTCCAGCACAGATCCTAGCCAAGATTCCTTATGTTAAATGTTAGCCTCTTCCTTCAGGTCCCTTCACTGGAAGTATTATAATTATTGAATTCATATGTCAAGGGGACAAAACCTGTTTAAAGCTTGTATGGGATATATATATACACACACACACATATATGTATATACACACACATTTATAATGTAATCACAATGACCAGTTCGTTGAATGCGAGAACTATAAAAAAAATGTAATCTACAATACCTAAGATGCTGAATGAACACGTTTTAGACACAAAATAACAAAGGAATTGAAGTACTTAGTATATTGAAGAATATGACATATTTTCCCCCATGCAATACAATAATTTTTGATGTGGAGGATGGAACTTCTAGTGGAGGAGCAGCTTCTCCATCTGCATCTCCAACCGGATTTGCTGACACTCTGGACCATCCTTCGGGATCCCCATCTCACCTTTGTTCCTCTTCCAGTTTACTCTTTCCTCTGTATTCATATTTCCTTTCCTCTCTCCCCTCTCTCCTCCATATCCATCTTTCTTTTTTTCATCTATACTCCCTCAGGGAAGCAGAGAATGGCGAGTTTAGGAAAGTTAGTATGTGATATGGTGTATCTACCCTCCTCCCTACCAATCTCGTTCACAAATGTGCACACTGCCAGTACAATCATTCAATAAATCGGAGTAAACAAGATTTCTCACACCCTTATAGTTTGTTCTAGTCTACTAATGAGAACTGGTACATTTGAAAAATTATTAACTTTCTTTTTTTTTTTTTTTTTTTGAGACAGAGTCTGGCTCTGTTGCCCAGGCTGGAGTGCAGTGGCCGGATCTCAGCTCACTGCAAGCCCTGCCTCCCGGGTTCACGCCATTCTCCTGCCTCAGCCTCCCGAGTAGCTGGGAGTACAGGCGCCCGCCACCTCGCCCGGCTAATTTTTTTTGTATTTTAGTAGAGACGGGGTTTCACCGTGTTAGCCAGGATGGTCTCGATCTCCTGAACTCGTGATCCGCCCGTCTCGGCCTCCCAAAGTGCTGGGATTACAGGCTTGAGCCACCGCGCCCGGCCGAAAAATTATTAACTTTCTTACCAAGATGATCTAAGCAACAATTATTGTGGTGGGCTTTGTTTTTATTACCTAAATTTACAATAAAATATAATTTATAGATTTTACTTCCAAATATGAACTATTATATAATCAAGCAGTACCACGGTTTTATGGTAAATTTAAATCTTTCATCAAAGGATTAAATGTTTTACTTTACCTAAATATTAACATCGTAATGTCACCTAGATCTCATGTAATTGTTTTTCTCCTTTTATATTGCCATCCCTACCCTGCAATACATTCATTAAGTACATAGCTGTACATAATGCCACACTAGGTACAACTACAAACATTCAGTAACCCCCAAGAATTTATTATTTAAGATTATTATTTCAAAAGCTTTAGTGAATAATCATGGAGTTCTGTCCTTCTTTGGAATTATTAACATTTTCCAATTAAAATGTCATATTTCCAAGTTGGTTACATCTTCTAACCTGTCATCTGTGCCTATAAAATAAGCTTTAGAAATTATAATCACAGTGAGCCAGAAGAAGCTATTTTGCACACTTCAATAGTCAGTAAATTAGTATAGGAATTGTTACTTTATTCATTTGAACCATTAGGCTATAAATCACTTGACACAGATTTGCAAGACTCTACAAATTTAGCACTTAAAGTTTCATTTGGAAGAATAGAATTAGCTTTCTTTGAGGGAGCAAGAGGTTTCCAAATATGACAAAGCTATTATTTCAAATTATGCAATTTGATTAGTAAAATTTCAGATACGAGAGGAAAAAAAAATCTCAGCTCCTTAGCCTCTTTCTCTATTTAACAGATGAATTTTACCGAGGCCCGCAATATAGAGGTTACACTCCTTTGCCAAGGTCAGATAACTAGTTACTGACAAAACCAAGATCAAAAGTTTTATTTCCATTAGTCTAGTCTTCTTATTATAGATGTTTATATTTTATATTGTACATATAAAAGTACCGATATCTTTATTCATAATACATATATGTTTTGCCTTTGAAATAATTAAGATGGTTTCAGTTCTATAAGAGCCTTTTTGGTCTTATTCACCAATGTATCTCCATACCTCCAGCACTTAGCAACATGGCACATTCCTGACACATAGTAGTCTCAAAATTTGTTCCAAGAATAGCATTGTAACTGATGTCCAAGAATTCATATTGCCTTCATCTGATCCATTCTCTAGCCTGCATTCAGAGTAACATAATGCAAGTCTAAACAGATTATGTCATCATCTCCTTAAAACACTTCAATCCTACTGGGCCTGCATAGTCTGACCTCTATCTGCTTCTCCAATGTCATCTTATACTATGTTTACTTCCTTTCTCTTAGGTCTAACTATACCTGCCTTCCTTCTAAGCAGTTTTTGCACCTGCTCTTCTCTCTACCTACCCTTCTAATCCCCATTCCTTTAACCTAGAGTAGGTAACTGCTACTCATCTTTTAGTGCGTGCTCACTTCCAACTCTTTGAAAGGTCTTTTCTAACTACCCACGTTATCAGAACCCTCACTCACACCCCCCAGCACCATGAGTATCTCTTCTGTGGTACTTAATGTAATTACTAGATTAATGTTTGTCTCTTTCACTATCTAAGCCACATGAAAGTAGGGACAATGTCTTTTTGTTAACTATTTTGTCCACAGTGCCTGACAGATACAAGGCACTCAGATAGTGCTGAAATAACGAGGGAATGAATTAATACATAAATAATTTTATTCTTATTATAATATCAGTGGTGCTTTTTCCAAAGATAGTAAAGTTTCAATTATTTTTACTTTTATCTAATCCATTATTTATGACAAATTTTCCTTTTGTTTCTTACTAGGTATGATGGATGAAGTGGCGTATTTCCAAAATTAATAAATTTACATCTTTAATTGACATTTGAGTATCTTACTTAAGAATGACATGATTTTTGTACCATAGCCAGCCCAGCTATCAGTGGAAGAAGGTTAATGCTGATGCTACTAAACTATTTCAATTAAGACTTGCCATTGTTTATGAATGTAGGCAATTATCCATATCAAAAATTCCATTTTCTTACAACCTATGCTTTCATAAATTATACATAAATCTACATCTATAAATTGCCTCTTCCATACCATCAAGTAACTTTCAAACATGTGAGGTATCCCAAAGTGATAATGTTGGCCAGTTTAATTATGACAATAACTCCATCTTTGTAGAATAGTATTTTCTATGACAATAATTTGAATACCCTGATTTACTTAGCAATAAAATTGTTACAGTTCAAATGAATTGAAAAATGGAGTTGCTAGTGCAGTTGAAATAAAAATGGAACCTAGACCATCAATTAATTGTGGATATTTGATCTGGACTGTATGCCCACTTCAAAATATATGAAAGCCAAATTGATATCACTAAATGGAGAAATAGATAATTTCACAATTATACCTGGAGATTTTAAGACCTGTTTTTCTTTTCTTTTCTTTTTTTTTTTTTTTGAGACAGAGTCTGGCTCTGTCGTCCAGGCTGGAGTGCAATGGTGCAATCTTGGCTCACTGCAACCTCTGCCTCCCAGGTTCAAGCAATTCTTCTCCCTCAGCCTCCTGAGTAGCTGGGATTACAGGCATGCACCAACACGCCTGGCTATTTTTTGTATTTTTAGTAGAGACGGGGTTTCTCCATGTTGGCCAGTCTGGTCTCGAACTCCTGACCTCATGATCTACCCACCTCAACCTCCCAAAGTGCTGAGATTACAGGAGTGAGCCACCACGCCTGGCAGACCTGTTTTTCATTACTTGATAGAAAAACTAAATAAAATCAGTAATGAGAAAGATAACCTGAACAACCTATTAACCACTCACCTAGCAATTGCAGAATATGTATTTTTTTTCAGGGACATATAGTACGTGTTTTAAGGGTAAACCATACTCTGGACCATGAAACATGTCTCAGATTTTAAAAACTGAAATCATACAGAGTATGTTGTCTAACCACATTGAAATTAAATTAGAAATGAATAATAGATGCCGAAGAAATTCCCAGATATTTAGAAATTGAACAACCCATTTATAAAAGCCATGGGTAAAAGAAGAAATCACTAGAAAACATTTCTAGGTGAATAGTAAAAACTAAAACATTAAAATTGTGGGGTACAGCTTAAGCAGTACTTAGAGGAACATTTTTTAGCTTTAAATGTTTATATGAAAATTTAAAAAGAAAAAAATCGAGAATCAGTAACTTAAGGTTCTACCTTAAGGAGAGAGGAAAACAATAGCAAAGAAAACCTAAAATAAAAGCAAGAAAAGGGCAGAAATCAATGAGACAGAAAAGAGACAAAAAATGAGAAAATTAAGAAAACCAAAAGTTAGTCTTTGAAAAGATCAACAAAATTTATAATCCTCAAGTTAAATTGATCAAGGACCTCGGGCACAGTGACTCACACCTGTAGTCCCAGCTCATTGGGAGGCTGAAGTGGGAGAATTGCTTGAACCCAGGAGGTCGAAGCTACAGTGAGCCATGTTCATGCCACTGCACTCCATCCATCCTGAGTGACAAAAGGGAGACCATGATTCTAAAAAAAAAAAAAAAAAAAAGGAACAGAAATGAATAATATTAGCGGAAAGGTTGGGTTATCACAACAGATTCTACAGAATTTTTTTTTAAGAGACTAGGTCTCCCTCTGTTGCTCAGGCTGAAGCATAATAATGGTGTACTCATAGCTCACTGTAGCCCTGAACTCTGGGGCTCAAACCATCCTCCTGCCTCAGCCTCCTAAGAACCTGGGACTACAGGGGCAACAATCTTTAACTGTGTGTTTTGTTTGTTTGTTTGTTTTTCTCAAGAATCTTGCTCTGTTGCCCAGGCTGGAGTGCAGTGGCGTGATCTCGGCTCACTGCAACCTCCGCCTCCCAGGCTCAAGTGATTCTCCTGCCTCAGCTTCCCAAGTAGCTGGGATTACAGGTGCCTGCCACCATGCCCGGCTAATGTTTGTGTTTTTAGTAAAGACAGGGTTTCACTGTGTTGACTAGGTTGGTCTCGAACTCCTAACCTCAGGTGATACGCCCACCTAAGCCTCCCAGTGTGCTGGGATTAGAGGCGTGAGCCACTGCACCCGGCCTAATTGTTTTACTTTTGTAGAGATGGCATCTCGCTTTCTTGCCCAGGCTAGTCTCAAACTCCTGGGCCCCTCTCACTGCAGCCTCTCAAAGTGCTGGGAATACAGGTGTGAGCCACTGTGCACGGCTCAGATTCTACAGATATTAAAAAAAATAATAACAGTGTTATGCCAACGAATTGGCAACTTAGATAAAGTGAACGCTGTTTGAAAGATATACCCAAAAGTTTCACAAAAATAAATAGAAAAACTGAATAGCTCTATACCTGTTTTAAAAATGGAATTAATTAACCTCACCAAAAAAAAAAAAAAAAAAAAAAACAGATTTCATAGGGAACTATATGAAATAGTTAAGAAATATTTAACACTATCTTTATATAAACTAATTCAGAAAATAAAAGAGAAGTGACCATTTGTTTTATGAGCTTAGTAATATACCAATACAAAATCCTGAGAAAAGAACACTACAGAAACAAACACCACCTCAATATCCCTTCTGAAGGTAGCTGAAACATAAAAGTTAACAAGGCCGGGCGTGGTGGCTCATGCCTGTAATCCCAGCACGTTGGGAGGCTGAGGCAGGTGGATCACTTGAGGGTGGGAGTTCGAGACCAGCCTGACTAACATGGAGAAATCCCATCTCTACTAAAAATACAAAATAAGCTGGGTGTGGTGGCGCATGCCTGTAATTCCAGCTACTCGGGAGGCTGAGGCAAGAGAATTGCTTGAACCCGGGAGGCAGAGGTTGCAGTGAGCGAGATTGTGCCATTGCACTCCAGCCTGGCAACAAGAGTGAAACTCTGTCTCAAAAAAATTAATAATAAACTACTAAATAACAAAGTTAACAAAGTACTTTTGGATCAAATTCAGCAATATGTAAAAAAGATCATCCATTATGATCAAATAGGGTGTATTCCATTCAAAATCTAATCAATGTAACACTCTATATTAACAGAGTAAGGAGAAAAAGACCTTGTGATCATTTCAGTAGATGTATAAAAATGATGTAATAAAAATAAACACCCTATGGAGACTAAAAAGATCAGTGGTTGCCTGGGGTTAGGGGAGACAGAGGGAAGAATAGGTGGAACACAGAGGATTTTTAGGGTGATGAAACAACTCTGCATGATACTGTAATGGTGCCTGCCCTTATAAGTTTGTCCAGACCAATAGACTGTGTAATACCAACAATGAACCTTAATGTAAATTATGGATTTTAGGTAATAATCATGTGTCAGTGTTGCATTTCATTGTAACAAATGTACCACTCTTTTAGGGGATGTTGATAATGGGGAACCTATGCACCTGGGGGATAGGCAGGAGGTATATGGCACATCTCTGTACTTTCTGCCCATTATTGCTGTGAACCTGAAATTGCTCTAAAAATCATCTATTCAAAAACAAGTAAACATTCATGATTAAAAATTCTCAGCAAGCTAGAAATAGAAGAGAATTTTCTCAACATGTCTTCTGTGAAAAACACTGCCAAGCCGGGCGCGGTGGCTCAAGCCTGTAATCCCAGCACTTTGGGAGGCCGAGACAGGCGGATCACAAGGTCAGGAGATCGAGACCATCCTGGCTAACACGGTGAAACCCCGTCTCTACTAAAAAATACAAAAACCTAGCCGGGCGAGGTGGCGGGCGTCTGTAGTCCCAGCTACTCGGGAGGCTGAGGCAGGAGAATGGCGGGAACCCGGGAGGCGGAGCTTGCAGTGAGCTGAGATCCGGCCACTGCACTCCAGTCTGGGCGACAAAGCGAGACTCTGTCTCAACAAAAAAAAAAAAAAAAAGAAAAACACTGCCAATATCCAATATCCCATTTAATAGTAAAATATTTAATGAACAAGTCAAAAATGCCCATTCTCGCTACCTCCATTCAACATCTTATTGAAGGTCCTATTCATTGCAATAAAGAATGAAAAACAAAGAAAAGATCTAAAGATCAGAGGGAAAGTAGGAAAACTGCTTGAATTTGCAGATGATCTAACCAGTTCAGAGAAAATTCTAAGGAATCTACAAAACTACCCTTAGAAATATTTGAGTTTAGTAAGGTTGCAGAATGCAAAAGTAATATACAAAAATCAATGATTTTTTAAAATATAGCAATCATCAATTGAAAAATGAAATTAGGTAACAACTTCATTTATAATTCATCAAAAAATATAATATGACCGGGCACTGTGGCTCATGCCTGTAATCCCAGTATTTTGGGAGGGTGGGAACTGGGAGTATCACTTGAGCCCAGGAATTCAAGACCAGCCTGGGCAACATGGTGAAACCCTGTCTTAACAACAACAACAACAACAACAACAACAAAAACAAACATTAGTGGGAGTGGTGGCTTACTCTTGTAATCCCAGCTACTAGAGAGGCTGAGGTGGGAGGATTGCTTGAACCCAGGAAGTAGAGGCTTCAGTGAGCCATGATTGCACCACCGCACTCCAGCCTGAGTGACAGAGTGAGACCCTATCACAAAAACGAAAACCAAAACCATAATATACTTAGGAATTAATTTAACAAAAGAAATGCTAACGCTCTACACTGAAAACTAGAAAACATTACTGAGAGATATTAAAGACCTGAAAAATTGGAGAGATATACCATAGTCAGGGATTGTAAAACTCAATATTGTTAAAATATCAAACACAATTTGGGGGATAGAATAAATCCCAATCAGGATCTCAATACACTTTTTGTCGAAATTGACAAGATGACTTTAAAATTTGTTGAAAAGCAAAAGACCTAGAATAGCCAAAGTAATCTTGAAACAGAATAAAGAGGACTTCCATTACCTGACTTCAAGACTTAACGTAAAGCTACACTAGTCAAGATAGTGTTGTACTAGCATAAGGATCAACAAATAGATAAAACAAATAGAATGTCTGAAGACTCCTACCCTTATACAACCTTCTGACTTCTTATGAAGGCACCAAAGCAATCCAGTGGGGAAAGGAGAGTTGTTTTGACAAATGGCATGGAAAGAAAGAAATATTCACAAAGAATGAATCTCAACTGTTATCTCACACCATACATATAGATGAATTTGAGATAGATTATAGACCTAAACATGAAAGCCAAATTGTAAAGGCTTTGGAAGAAAAATAGGAAAATATCTCCATGACTTGAGTCTGGGCAAAGATTTCTTAGAAAAGTCACAGAAAGCAATAACCATGAAAGAAAAAACTGATAAATTAGGCCTCATCATAATTTCAAATAAAGAAACCACTAAGAAAATAAATTATGCAGTCCACAGACTGAAACAAAAATTTACAAAACATATAGGTATGCACATGTTTTACACATACACATATATATCTTCAACATATATCTAGGAGATACAAATCTAGATATATAGTTATAGATATTTATGGGATATAGATCATATAGAAAATGATATATATAGATATATATGTATATCTCTGTCTAGATTTCTTGTACCCCAATAACAAAATTATTATATACCCCAATACAAAATAACAAAAAGCTAATAAACAATGGATAAAAGTTTTGAATAGATGCTTCATGACAGAATATAAACTATGGCCAATAAGCACCTGAAAACATGTTCAAAGTCATTAATCATCAGCAAAATGCAAATGAACACAAATGAGCTAGCACTATACACACTCTAGAATGGATAAAATTAAAGAAGCTATTGTTTTTAATTTATAAAAATTGAAAAATATTTGGTAAGGATGTGGAAAAATCAGAACCTTTATACATTGTTGGCAGATAGAAAATTCTTCAACCTCTTGGGGAATAGATCTGGCATACACCTATCCTACAACCTTGATACTTACCCTAGAGAAACCATCTATGAAAAGACATATGAGAGTGTTTACAGCAGTTTTAAAACTGCAAAAAACAAGCAAACAAGCAAACAAGGTGTGATTTGCCAAGCACCAGAGGGTCACAGAAAGACATAAATTCCATATTTTGGACAATAGGAGTGAGTTAGTGGAAACCTAAAATTGTCATGATTCTAAAAGTTTTTAACCTTTACCCTAGAGAGAATGAACAAATGGGTACCTTATGAAATAATTTGTAGGGTTATGTGAGGATTGTATGAAATAGTGTTGATTAGAACAGTGCTTAGAACCGTGCCTGACACCTAGAAAGCACTCAATAAATGCTCTTACTATGATCACTTACTTGGCAAATATTTACTAGGTACTTCTAAGCCAGGCACTATGTTAAGCACTGGGGATAAAATGACAAAACAAACTGATATAGCCTGATCTAGACAATTTAAATCCAATCATGCTGCTTTCTTTTCTGTACAACTAGAGTGCACAAGGCAATACCATAGAGCATGATACCATTCATGATAGAGAAGTAATTCTATGTTAATATATATGACAAAGAAAATGTTCTCCTACTTTGGGAGGCCGAGAAGGGCGGATCACGAGGTCAGGAGATCGAGACCATCCTGGTTAACAGGGTGAAACCCCGTCTCTATAAAAAACCAAAAAACAAAAAACTAGCTGGGCGAGGTGGTGGGCGCCTGTAGTCCCAGCTACTTGGGAGGCTGAGGCGGCAGCAGAATGGTGTAAACTCGGGAGGCGGAGCTTGCAGTGAGCTGAGATCCGGCCACTGCACTCCAGCCTGGGCGACAGAGTGAGATTCTGTCTCAAAAAAAAAAAAAAAAAAAAAAAGTTCCCCTAGTGCATACTAATGTGAAGGTTGTGATGCTTGATATAGTCACAGATGTGGTCAGAAAAAAAAAAAAAAAAAAACTAATGCTTTATCTCTTATTATTTTTACCTTCTCTTTCACACACAGTTGAACTTATTTTGTAGGGGCTATTAAAATATTAATCTATTTTCTCCTTCATTAAGTGTAATTTCCTTTAATTTTTAACAACATTTTGCATGCTTCCTTTCTTTTGAAGAGCAAATGAAACTTTTATGTATAAGATGTTATCAATATTTTCAAATTCTGTTGTTTCATTTTTCCTAATTAAAATCATTTTTGTTGTTGTCTTATCTTTTTTTCATGAATGTGACTAATCAAGGAATTGGTGTATATTAAATCACTGCTCCTCACCAGGTACAGTGGCTCACACTGATAATCCCAGAACTTCAGGAGGCCAAGGCAGGAGGATGGCTTAAAGCCAAGAGCTTGAGACCAGCTAGGCAACACAAGACCCTCTCCCTACAAAAAAGAAAAAAAAAAAAAATCACCACACCAAGAACACCAAAGTAAAATTAAAAGCCAAGAATGTGCTACCAACTGTTAGTAGTAGATACCTCTGAACACCATTTCTATGTTGCTTCGTTTTTTAAAATTGTGAACATGGATTACTTTTATAATTTAAAACTTGGAAAAACAAAACAGCCCAAATTGTGCCATTTTCTTCATTAAGCCTTAGACTTCCTCTTGGAGGCCAGTGACATATATCCAAGAACCTTCCCATGAATTTTGAAGGTCTTTTACTAACCTTTCCCCAAGCAGAATGAACAAACATATTTTAATGCTATGAAAATAAGGAACATAAGTTGAAAGAACCATTTCCTTAAAAAAGTCTTGGAATACTTTAAGGTAGAGACCACAATGCTTATCTGAAATTTCAAAATAATACTAATCATCATCTACACATAAACTTTACAAATAATTGTGAAAATCTCAAAGAAAAAGCTTTGAGTGGACAGTCTATTAGTCTATTCCATTATCTTGTTAGGGCTGTAATGAAAATACTATTTTATTAGTACTATCTTAGGTCTCTAGAGAAAAATCAAAATTTATGTGTAACAACATTATCACAGGGAAAATAATTTTAAGTAAAACAGACTTCGAACTATCCTTGAGCAAGTTCTGGCTTGATTTCTTTAGTGCACTTTAAAATTCCTCAAGACAGAACAAATTATATATTATTGTGGCACAATTCCTCTTATTGAATCAGGAAAAGGTGACTTAGGCCTCAGCTTTGTTTCCTACGCCATAGAAATGAAGGGCTAGGTTCTAGTTGGTTAGAAACCGTAGATAGAAACCATAGATGGCTAGGTTAGAAACCATAGATGGTTTCTCTTTGACTTAAGGCACATTCCTGGACTTTGCCTCCACCTGCTTCACCTGGTGGTCCTTTTTATATTTCTCTCATATGGACAGGTACTGCCAGGTATGAGGCATCCCAAGATGCTCTCCCTTTCTTTTTTTTTTTTTTTCTTTTTGAGACTAAGTTTAACCCTTGTCGCCCAGGCTGGAGTGCAATGGCATGATCTCGGCTCACTGCAACCTCTGCCTCCCAGGTTCAAACGATTCTCCTGCCTCAGCCTCCTGAGTAGCCTGGATTACAGGCATCCACCACCACGCCCAGCTAATTATTGTATTTTTAGCAGAGACGGGGTTTCTCCATGTTGGCCAGGCTGGTCTCCTGACCTCAGGTGATCTACCTGCCTTGGCCTCCCAAAGTCTGGGATTACAGACGTGAGCCACCGTGACCAGCCTGCTCTCCCTTTCTCATAGACCCTGAATAGCTTAGACTGAGTCAAAGTGTGCAGGGCTCCACCACATTTATAAAGGGTGAAAATCTGCTCCACAATACTGGGTCCAAAAAAACCTCATTTTCTGTAGTTTTCTAATGTTTACCTATATGGGCTACTCATCAGGATCAGTGGGAAATTTAAACCACCATAGTTGATTTCTAAAGGAGTGAAGATAGTGCAGGCAGGTCCCACCTTCTTTCTAGGATCATAAAAAATCTGTGGCGTGATGTACAATCCAAAAAATTTAGGGGAAAGGACTCTGGTTTTTAGTCAATTTTGACCACCTCTGAAGTATTGTCAATGCTTCATAAATGGTTAGCAGGCAGCCACCTCTATTGCTTTCACTTGAAGCTCAAGTAAGAGTATCTTATTTCCCAAATCCATGACGCTTGTTCAGTTCCCAAGCATCACCAAGCTACCCTCACTGAGAGTTTCTTCCTTCTCCTGGAGTGCTATGTGGGAGTGGATCCGGGATTCCCATCACTCTCACATCTGCCTTCAACATGCTTCAGGAAAAATACACTGGAAGTCAGATCAGAATCTATCTTCACCTCAGAATCTGTGTTAGCCCTCTCCTTCTTCTTCCTTCCAATGCTTCTGAAGCACAAAATGGTTTACTTCCTTGAGGGCAAACAAGGGAAATGGGGCTGTTGATAAGGTCTTTAATATCCTGGAGCTTTTCAAAGAAAGGAACTCTCGCTCCTAGATGTACTTTGGGTAATGATAATTCATTCCATTAAGTATCCAAACATGAGTTACTACGTGATACTAAAAACAAATTAAATTTAAACATTATTGATTAATGTAAACATTGAAGAACATACGTTTCATAATTATTAAAATCGCAAGTCTTACAGGTTATCTTAAATATTATATACACATCTAACCAGCTAAAAAACACAAACATATTGATTATAAAACTTATTGTTACTTTTATACCTCAAGTAGTTAAAAAGTATTAATAACACCGATTTCAATTTGTGATGTTTTTGTTTTTGCTTTTGAGACAGAGTCTCTGTCTGTCACCATGCTGGAGTGCAGTGGCACAATCTTGGCTCACTTCAACCTCTGCCTCCTGGGTTCAAGTGATTCTCCTGCCTCACCCTCCCTAGTAGGTGAAACTACAGGCAGCCACCACCACACCCAGCTAATTTTTGTGTTTTTAGTAGAGACGGGGTTTCACCATGTTGGCCAGGCTGGTCTCAAACTCCTGATCTCAAGTGATCTGCCCACCTCAGCTTCCCAAAGTGCTGGAATTACAGGTATGAGTCACAGCACCCGGCCTAAATTTGTGATTTTTGTTATTTCTACACTATTCTCATTATTTCTCATTCTGTTTAGGATTGAGAAATATTAATCCTAATTAATATTTATGATTAATATCTTAAATATTAGGATTATAGAAATATTAATTATATTAATATTAATAGAATTGATTTAGGATTAATTACATTAATCCTAAATTATACTAATATTAATTATATTAATATGATTACAGAAATATTAGTTACCTATAGGGTTATAATTCTAAATGTAAAAAACAAAAAATGTCAATGCAGATTACCCAAGATTACAGATTCTGGATTGTCAGCATATTGGACCTGCTTGTACCTTTCAAATCTGAGCTGCTGACCTCCAGGCTGTATTGCCTTTCCTATGAATTTTTTGTGGCATAGACACTGATGTGGAACTTCGGTCCTTGGGCAGATCAAAGCAGAATCAATAAGCACAGTGGGGATAAATCATGGAATGTTAGAGCTAGAGAATGCATTGACATCAGTCTCTGCTCACTTCATCCTCTAAATGAAGAAAAGGAAGCAGGCCGGGCACAGTGGCTCACGCTTGCAATTCCAGCACTTTGAGAGGCCCAGGTGAGTGGATCACGAGGTCAGGAGATCACGACCATCCTGGCTAACATGGTGAAACCCTGTCTCTACTAAAAATACAAAAAATTAGCCAGGCATGGTGGCACATGCCTGTAGTCCCAGCTACTCAGTAGGCTGAGGCAGGAGAATCGCTTGAACCTGGGAGGCGGAGGTTGCAATGAGCTGAGACTGCACCATTGCACTCCAGCCTGGGCAACAGAGTGAGACTCTATCTCGAAAAAAATAAAGAAAAAAAGAAAATGAAGCAAACACTCGTAACAAAGAGACTATCACGATGATCTTTGTAATAGTATAGGACTCATAAGCCTATGAACATGAACAAGGGTAATGGCAATAAAAAAGAAGGTAGCTGGGCCTGGTGGCTCATGCCTGTAATCTCAACACTTTGGGAAGCTGAGGCAGAAGGGTTGCTTGAGTTCAGGAGTTTGAAACCAGCCTGAGCAACATAGCAAGATCTTGTTTCTATTAAACATTTTTTTAAAGGCCGGGTGCGGTGGCTCACGCCTGTAATCCCAGCACTTTGGGAGGCTGAGGCGGGCAGATCATGAGGTCAAGAGATCAAGACCATCCTGGATAATGTGGTGAAACCCTGTCTCTACAAAAAATACATAAAAAATTAGCGGGTCGTGGTGGCAGGCACCTGTAGTCCCAGCTATTCGGGAGGCTGAGGAAGGAGAATGGCGTGAACCTGGCAGATGGAACTTGCAGTGAGCCAAGATCGCGCCACCACACTCCAGCCTGGGCAACAGAGCAAGACTCCGTCTCAAAAAAAAAAAAATAAATAAAATTAAAATATGGTTATAAAAAAAGTTTTAAAAAGAAAAAGAAAAAAGAAGGTGTGTATGTGAGATACAGGGCAAACAAAAATGGAAGACTTTCTGATGATTGATTATATGCCAGAGAATAAGATAAAGTTTGGTTCTACAATGGTAACAGTTCTATAATCAGTAACATGGCATGAGGAGCTGATTTTATAACAAAGTATAGTATACTTACAGCAGAGTTTGCCTTGTTTCTCAAGGCAGTAAGATTAGTACAGCCACTGAATGGAGAGTAGACTGCCCTTGAACAGGGCTGTCTTATATCCCCAACAGAATTGTTAACAAATTAGTTTTTCTTCATACTATGCAATAACTTTAAGTATTTTAATAACAGTACCATGCAAAGTATGATCTATAGACCAGAATCAGTATGCAAATTGTTACCAGTTCACGAGTACAGAAATTGACAAGTATTTAGAAACTTTAATAGGAATTTAACATTGTTGTGGCATCCAAGTGCACAATAAGAGCATTTGAACTTAAATATCTGTCTGCAAGTATTTAAAAAATCCTAGTTGTTGTTTATTCCAATACTATGCACAATAGCAAAGATATGGAATCACCCTAAATGTTCAGGAATAAAACTTTGGTAGCAATATGTCTGGGTCCATAGCCCAGCTCTGCACTGTCTAACAGTGACTTTGGGCAAGTTACTTCACCTCTCATTCCTCCTCTTAGTTTGGGATAATAACATTACTTACCTCTCTTTTAACTTGCCTGGCAAAGCACGTGCTCAATAAATAATAGCTATTATTATTAGCACAACCCTACCATTTGCATATGAGGAAACTGAGGTCCAGGAGGCCCAAGATAACATGATTGGTCCATAATTGAACTAGGACTAGATGCTGGTGATCTTTCCTGTTCTCTTAGCTGCCTTTCACAACCCTATTTTGCAATTCTGTGAGTTCCTAGCAATGCCTCACCATTGTGTTTATTTTGTCTTCTTAGAAAATATGAACAAAAATATGCATCAGGTTCCATATATATTTTTATTTTGTGCATATGTAATACTTTGTATTTTATGTTAGGGCTATGCATTCATTAATTATGGAAATGCAATGATGTAGACCTGTAGATGAATAGAAAGGAGAAAGAACAAATGTATCTATGTTGTAATTCCTGTCTATCCAAAGGAATCCAAATATATTAAATGGACTGGATTTACAAAACATTAAAAATCATCAGTGTGAATTTATACTGTGAATGGTTATCTCAGTTAGGGCTTTTGGTTATAAACAACTGAACCAAATAACTGCAGCAAGTTTTTTTGTTTTTGTTTTTGTTTTTAAGACAGAGTTTGGCTCTGTTGTCCAGGCTGGAGTGTAATGGCATGATCTTGGCTCACTGCAACCTCCACCTCCTGGGTTCAAGTGATTCTCCTGCCTCAGCCTCCCAAGTAGCTAAGATTACAGGCATATACTGCCATGCCTGGCTAATATTTGTATTTTTAGCAGAGATGGGGTTTCGCCATGTTGGCCAGGCTGGTCTCGAACTCCTGACCTCAGGCGATCCACCCTTCTCGGCCTCCCAAAGTGCTAGGATTAAAGGCATGAGCCACCATGCCTGGCAACTTAAGCAAGTTTTAACAAAAAATCATAGGGACAATCATGCACTCCCTAAAGCCATCATGAGACTGTACACAGAGCCTCTGGGAACAGCGAACACAGACTATTCCACCAGGACCTTTTGCTTCTGATGCTGCTGAGAGTTTTGTACCTCTTGATCAGACTCTGCACCTTTGACAGACGCTGCGAAATCACAGTGTTTCCTTTGGAGTCAAATCTTACTTGAATTCTACTAAGTCAAGGTCCAGGGGACATGCTGGGTTCTGAGAGAGAGACTGGGAAAGTGAGATTTATAGCATCCCGCTTGCAGAGCTAGCATTTGCAGTGTAGGAAGTTACCAACATTTAGAAAGAGTGTTCAAAAGATTCTGAGAGGCCACAGGTATGCCAATGCCCACTATGATGTATATGTAAAAAAAAGTCTCATTCATATGTCCCAAACATTTTCACTACAAGGCATATGCAGAGTCAGATGGCTCACCTATTAAACAATAATCAATAAAATCAATATTTCTGGGGGAGTTAATAGGAGTTTAAAATTTTTCCTTTTTATTCTCTTTTCCTGTTTATCCATTGCTTTTCTTCTTATTCTTTTTCTTCACTTCTCTTTTTCTGTAAAGTTATTTCTCTAAATATATTGTTCAGAAATCTGAATAAAGACAATTATCATTAAATTTGAAGATATTTAATTCATTCATTAAAATTGAGTGAATTTACCAATGCTTCATAGTATTAATTTATTCAAAATATTATTTAAGCACCTACCATGTGCAGGCAATATTCTAGACACCCATGATATAGCAATGAATAAAAGGGACAAGAGTCCCTGTCTCTCTGATGGAGAGAGGTGGAATTTTAAATTACCTCAAAACCTTACAAAAAATAACAGAGTAGGATTATTTTTCAATAAGAGAAAAGCAAAAGTACACTATATAATTCAATTTTCAACAACAAAGCTCTGAGTGTCAGAGGCATTCCAACCACAGCAACTCCATCTTGAATAAGGACTGAGAAAAATAAGGCTGAGACCTACTGGGCTGCCTTCCCAGGAGGTTAGGCATTCTTAGTCACAGGATGAGATAAGAGGGTAGCACAAAATATGGGTTGTTGGGGTGATCAGACCTAACACCAGGTCGTGGGGGTGATGAAATCGGGCAGAGTCAAAGGATTGAGAAAAAGACAGTTTGAGAAGTAAAGTGGGGCTGGGGGCCATCGGGACTGTGGAGGCTGCAAAGGCCCCAAGCTCTGGGAGTCCACACTGTTGGTAATCCAACAAAGAAACAGGTGGTGAGAATGTGGAGGTCAAAAAGGCAGGTGCATGAGCTACAGCTGTGACGGTTTAGCTTTTATATGGAACATATTCTGGTACTTGAGATAATGGGAATACAATCGATCTAGGAGCCTAGGAGGGCTAGAAGCAAGGAGCCAGCAAGTCTAGACCCATTCCAGGCGACATTATGTCAGACATGGAAGCCCTGCCTCAGCTTTCTTCCCAACACTCAGCTTTTTCCCAATATGTCCCCCTTCTCTTTTTTGTAAAAGAGAAGGTATCATTGTTACTATCATTATTACTAGCATAAAAGGTGGCCTCTTTTAATTAAGCAAGGCAATTGTAGGCTGTGCAGCCCTTAATTGCCGGTTGGTGATCCAGCTTCATTTTTCTTAGCACTTTTTCAAACTGGAATCACTCTGGTTTGAATGCTTCCCATATACCTCCCCTTTCCCTTTTACAAGAGGACCTTTAATCCTAGGGGTTGCAGAAGGATGCAGGTCTGTCTTCTGTAACTTCTTCATGCTGAATAGGGGTGATGACATTCCTTCCTAACAATTAGGGTCTCTTTATTCAGGGTAGAGAAGAGCTGAGTCAGAAGGCATCGGTCCGTTAAGCATTGTGACTCCAGTCGGTCCTCGTTGCATCTTCACATTCAGATTCAACTGGCTCATGGCTCATACAGGGGGAACCCGGTCCATGGTTGCGATCCATGGGTCCCTCCTATCTCCTGTTCTATGGTCATACACATCTTGAGGGCATCCACACGGTTTGTTAATCTCCTCCAAAAACACAAGCACACCCCCACACCCACGTTAGTAAATCTACTGAAACAGAAGCAAAAACTTTTGTGGCTGTAGCCAGGAGGCCACTGATAATGAGAAACAGGCCCCTTCTAACAGAAGGCACAGGGAAAGCAAATTGAGGCTTTTCAAACCTTCAATTTGTGCTGTACAGGTGGGTCCACTAGATGCTGTGGCTCTTGATAGATCTTCAGATGTTTGGTGGGCACCCACACAGGCACCTGATTGTCACCTGGAGAGACACAAGCAAATCCTCGTCCCCATAAAATTATCTTTAGGCAGGGATTGGAGGAAGTAGATTCAGAGGCAAGGAGAATTTTGGGGCCTAATGGCTTCCTGATGTTTGATAGGTGTTCCCTCAGAAATTAGGAATTCCCTTTCGCTCCATATTGCTGTGTGGGCATGGAGGACTAGGTAAGCATATTTAGAGTCTGTATAAATATTTACCCTTTTTCCTTCTCCTAATTCTAGTGTATAACGGCCCCTGCTTTTGCTAGGATGTCTCTCCCTAACAAAGGAGTAGGGCTTTCAGGCATAATTAGAAAGGCATGTGAAAAGAGTAAAGTTCCCCAGTCACAACTTAGTGGTTGGGAGAGGTATCTAGTGACTGCCTGTCCTAGGACTCCTCGGATAGTGACAGATCTGGAGGACAGTTGTCTGGGACAGGACAGTGAGACTGAGAAGCCTGCGCCAGTGTCCAGGAGACAGTTAACCTCTTGGTCCTCAATGGTCAAGCATACCCAGGGCTCTGTGAGGGTGATGGCATGGGCTGGTGCTTGCTCCAGGCACTCTCAGTCCTGCTGTTGGATCATCTGGTTAGTGGCTTCTGACTCAGAGGACGTTTGTCTCCTGGGGCAGTGGGCCTTCCAGTGATTCCCTTGACATAAGGGGCATGGATGAGGGGGGCCTATTTCTATTCAGACACCTTTTTTAAAGTGTCCTTGTAGACTGCACTGGAAGTAAGCCCTATTAGGCATTCGATTTGCCTAGCCTTTCCCTTTCCCAGAGCCTCCAAAGTCCGCTTGTCTGAGGGCCAAGACTAAAGTGGTGGCCTTTTTTAAAAATCCCGTTTGTCCCGTTCCACCTGCTCCTCCTGATCTCTATTATAAAAAACCGAGGTTGCCAAGTTCTATAGGGTTTCTAAGTTTTGCTCCAGGCCTGAGGTGGACTTTTGAAGTGTTTTCTAACATCTTCAGCTGACTGAGTGATAAACTTACCCTTTAAGATTAGTTGGCCTCCAATAGAGTCAGGTGACAGAGAGGTATGCTTCCTCAATGCCTCCCTTAGTCTCTCCAGAAAGTCAGTAGGATTTTCTTCCTTTCCTTGTGTTATAGTGGACATCACTGAATAATTTATAGGCCTCTGCCTAGTTTTCCTTAGTCCTTCTAGCACGCATGTTAGCAAATGTCTGCAGCACCAATCTCCGTGTTCTGATTCTGTGTCCCAGTGAGGGTCTACACTGGGAACTGCCTGCTGGCCTGTGGGGAATTGTTCTCTTTCCTCTGTTGTCATCCTATCATTGACCTGACTAAGATACCAGAGATCACCAAACTCTTGGACTGCAGTTATGGCAGCACTTCTCTCATTTGGAGTTAGTGTCTGATCTAGCAGTAACATTATATCTCTCCTTGTCAGATTAAAGGGTTGTCCCAACCCTTGTAAAACATCAACAGAGCCATGAGGGTTAGCTGAGAATTTACCTAGGTCTATTTTAATTTGTTTCTAATCTGAGAGGGAAAAAGGTGCATACACTCTGACTGGGCCAAATTCTCCAGAATATATCTTAGGGGCGTTTTTGCCTTGTGGGGAACGTTTCCCATCTGAAAAAAAAGAACATAGGGATGCCAGCACCCTAGTCATTTTCTGATGAGCATTAGTCCTAGAGTGTCCTCTATGGTCCTAATCCTTATTCCCTTCCAGGGTGTGTAACCACCCATGGACCTCTGCTTATCAGATTCATTATGCTTACTGATGTAGCAGTCCTGCAGCTGTGTTCCCACCTTTCTTGACCACAAAGAAAGGGGCTTGGGCTGCTGAATTCTAGTGGTCCTTTACCAGCATGCCCAACATTGCCTTTGGGCTCAGAGGCAAGTTCTAGAGCTGGGCTGGGTTCCTGAGTATTTCATAACAACCCAGCTGCCCCATCAAGATGCACTCCCGTAAACAACAATTCTTAGGCAAATTCATCTCAGAGAGGGTGTAGGTAACCTTCTGTGTCAGGATTAAGATAGAGTTTTTTATTCTGTAAGTACTTTAAGGCTTGGCTGAGTGCAAACAGCTCGCACATTTGAGCAGACCAATTATTGGGCAATTTTTCTAACTCTGTCTCTATAAGACTCTCCCTATCAATTACTGAATACTCGTTGTGGTTTTTTCCTGTCAATCACCTGGGAGAAGACATCTATCCTCCTGTCCTGAAGGGAGTTCCTCCTAGGTCTGGTCGGACCTTTGTATGGTAAGTAAGATTTAAATCCCTTGTTAGGAAACCTGCTGGGTTAAGGGAATTTTCAGTGGCTAATATTAAATCACCTTTTTCTAACAGAATTGCCCTATACTTTAAGATTTTTGAGTTAGTAAGCTACATTTTTGCTTTCTTTTCTTAGGATAGCTCTGAACTGATGAGGTGTGCTCACAATAAGGTTTCCTCTAAAGGTTATTTTTCTACTTTCTTCTGTTAGCAAAGCAGTTGCCACTACCAATGGCATGCATTTGGGCCATCCACGGGTTACTGGGTTAAGGATTTTTGATAGGAAGGCTACTGGTTTTCAGTGGTCTCAGTGCTTTTGGGCTACACCCTTGTTTACACTGACAACAAGGTAGTATTGGAGTATTATAGGGTCAGGGAGAGGACCCTCAATTATCAATTATAGGTTTTAAATTTAACCTGGCTTTTAAAGGAATAGGGTATACTGTTTTTTCTTTAACTACTTGTATATCTCTTTTTCTTTCTGCTTTGTAGATGGATTTCGGAAACACAGTGGAAGGATGTTTGCTCATTGCCCCCATTTGCCACTATAGGAATATGCGCCTCCCTTTAATTTACTAAATTCATTTTCATCCTGATCTATTATGTTGTTGTAGACCCAGTTGCAGTTGTTAAAGTACTGAGTTATCAGTTCTAAGGCCCTGGCCAAGGAGCCAAGGCTTGGAGATTGTATTGCATGGGGGGTAAGCTGGGTAGGAGAGCATCTTAAAAGGAAAGGTGGTCCAATTAGCTATATTCTGTTCTCCCTGCTGGATTATAGTTACCGGAAATTCCCATGCTTCAAGTTCTCCCTTGGCTCTAGCCTTTTGAATAGAAATTTGTATAGCACCACCAATTGCTCCAGGTTTTAATGTTGCAACTATGGGAGCAGTAAGTTTTGTAGCTAATTCATCTTCTCACCCATTAAGGGGAGAGACAGGAGGTGGCCTTTCACTTAATTCAGCAGGTAGAGCCAACAGGCTGGTAAAACATACTTTTTTCAGTTTCCCTTTCTTTTATTTTCCTCCATTTCCTGTTCCTCACATTCAGAATCTGAAGTTAGTTTTTCACACTTGTCCTCTTCTGCATCTGAATCTGCCTTGTCGTCTGTTTTGAAATGGCTCAAGAGCTACTTTTATTAGTGCCCACATTGACCAAACCAAGACTGGAAATTTTGCTCCATCTTTATATGCTTTTTTAAAATCTCTGCCAATTCTCTCCCATTCATCCAACTCCATAGTCCCTTGTTCTGGGAACCATGGGCAAAACTGCTTTACTGCACTAAAGAGTGATAACAAATTACTAAATATCACTCCCCCTCTTCGTAATAAATGCCTTAAGAAATTTAAATAAGCAGAATGTCTGCTTTCACTTTGTCCCATTGTTACCCTGATTCTTCCGAGTGCTCAGCTTTCCCACTGAGCTTCTTTTAGACGTCCTCGGGTGTCCTTTGATGATGCATCCTCCGCTTTCACACACTTTAGCATTCCTTCACCAGGGGCTTTGTCACCCCACATTGGGTGCAGGAATGTTGGGGTGATCAGACCCAACACCAGGTCGTGGGGGTGACAAAGTCCGGTGGAGTCAAAGGACTGAGAAAAAGTTTGAGAAGTAAAGTGGGACCAGGGGGCCATTGCGACTGTGGAGGCTACAAAGGCCCTGAGGGCTGGGAGCCCACGCTATTTATTGGTAATCCAACAAAGAAACAGGTGGTGAGAATGTGGAGGTCAAAAGGGTAGGCACATGATCTACAGTGGTGACGGTTTAGCATTTATATGGAACATGTTCTGCTACTTGAGATAATGGGAATACAATGGATCTAGGAGCCTAGGAGGGCTAGAAGCAAGGAGCCAGCAAGTCTAGACCCATTCCAGGGGACATTATGTCAGACATGCAAGCCCTGCCTCAGCTTTCTTCCCAATACTCAGCTTTTTTCCCGACAATAGGTCACAAAGACCCTGCTGATAAAACATGATGCAGTAAAGAAGCTGGCCAAAACCCACCAAAACCAAGGTGGCAAGGAAAGTGACCTCTGGTCATCCTCACTGCTCATTATATGCTAATTATAAGACATTAGAATGCTAAAAGACACTCCCACCAGCGCCATGACAGTTTACAGATGCCATGGCAATGTCAGGAAGTTACCCTCTTTGGTCTAAAATGGGGAGGAACCCTCAGTTCTAGGAATTGCCCACCCCTTTCCCAGAAGACTCATGAATAATCCGCCCCTTGTTTAGCATATAATCAAGAAATAACTCTAAGTGTACTTGGTCAAGCAGCCCATTGCCCTGCCTATGGAGTAGCCATTCTTTCATTTCTTTGCTTTTTTTTTTTTTTTTGAGACAAAGTCTCACTCTTGTCGCCCGAGCTAGAGTGCAATGGCACAATCTCAGCTCACTGCAACCTCTGCCTCCCAGGTTCAAGTGATTCTCCTGCCTCTGCCTCCCGAGTAGCTGGGATTTCAGGTGCCTGCCACCACGTCCAGCTAATTTTTTGTATTTTTAGTGGAGATAGGGTTTCACCACATTGGGTAGGCTGGTCATGAACTCCTGACCTCAAGAGATCCGCCTATATGAGTGATGTCTTTCTAAGAGGAGAACAGATAGAAAGACCAACACACAGAGAAGACAGCCATGGGATGACAGAGGCAGAGACTGGGGGCATTTACAAGCCCAGGAACACCAAGGATTTCCAGCAACCTCCGAAGCCAGGATGAGGCAAGGAAAAATCCTCCCTTAGTCCCTGTCAACACATTGGCCATACCAACACCTAAAATCAACACCTTGATTTTAGCCTCCAGAACTTTAAGATAATTATATGTCTGTTGTTTTAAGCTACCAAGTCTGTGGTACTTTGTTACAGCAGTCAAACGAAACTAAACTAATCACTGAGGGCAAGATCCAGGAAACTGGGAGGTGAGATACCAGGAGTGGTCCCTGCAATGTGTGTTTATGGTGGGAGGAGGAAGCAATATGATACTCCAGTTCAGGAAGCAACACTGTGGTTTTCCTGGAGTTGCCATGAGCCGACTCCAGGAAAAATTCAGCCTGGTCCGGGCTGGTCCAGGATGAATTTTTTTATAAACTCATAAATCTCTGGGGTGATGATATAACAGGTTGGTTTCAAAAAAGAGAGAAAATATTCATTTTATTCTTTGAACACAACCCTAGATTTTCTCTGTTAAGTGAGTATAATACCGTTTTGGTTGGCAAGATCAAGTATGAGCTTCAAACCATAACCAGTAGAGGGCGTTATGCAAAATGGGCAGACACATAAAGGTAGTCATTGACAAGCCATGTTTTGAAACATATCATGTAGTGATTTAGACCTTAATTAAATGTCAACATTGCATTTAGACCAGAGAATGTTGCTGAATACAATGCAGAGTAGACCAAAAAGAGTTTAAAGACTTTTATTACTTTGTATCAGTCTTTGTATTTTATACTTACATAGTTTATATTAATGGCTTGATGCTTTGTTTCAGGGTTTGATACATCATGTGTCCCTGGTAATATACTTGTATCATACACTTTGCATTATATAGTTTGTATAAGTGGTTTAATATGTTATGATACTTGGGTTACCCATCTTGGCTGTTTCCAAGTATAGCCCTGACACCTCCTGTAAGGGTCCAACCTCTAAATTCAATGGTCTGCTGGACATCTCCATCAGGGTGCTTTACCTGGAGCACATCACATGACTCAATGACTCAACTCATTTTTTTTTTTTATTTTTTGAGATGGAGTCTCACTGGAGTGCAGTGGCACGATCTTGACTCACTGCAACCTCCGCCTCCTGGGTTCAAGTGATTCTCCTGCCTCAGCCTCCTGAGCAGCTGGGATTACAGGGATGCATCACCACACCCAGCTAATTTTTGTATTTGTTAGTAGAGATGGGGTTTCACCATGTTGGCCAGGCTGGTCTTGATCTCCTGACCTTGTGATCCACCCGCCTCAGCATCCCAAAGTGCTGGGATTACAGGTGTGAGCCACCATGCCCGGCCTAAACTCATTCTTTTATCCCCTCACCTGCTTTGTCTCTGATATTTCTTATGCCAGTTAATGACATTGCCCAAACCAGAAACTTTGAAGACATTACTGGCTCCATTCTCTCCCTCTCCCTTTCAAGAATCCAATTAGGAAATTCCATCAATTTAACTTCTCAATGATTTCCTTGCCTCTCTGTATTCACCACTGCTCCATGCCTCTAGTTCAGACAGACCCCTCTCTGACCACTTCCTCTTGGCCTCTTGTCAACTTTTCCTTCTCCTTCTCCTAACCAGTATATGCCAACGCCCTCTGGCCTGCTTTTCTTCTGACCAACGCTAGATCCTTCCACGCGCGCGCACACACACACACACACACACACACACACACACAGACACAGACACGCAGAGCTTCTGTCTCATTCATTGTCATGGCTTCAGTTACAGGCTGAAGATTAACATTTACACCTCCAGCTTGTGTCTGGGAGCCTATGCACTGTCTCCACTTAAATCTTTTATAGATACCTCAAACCTAACTCTTCCAAGCTGAATTTATCATTTCCCCTTAAATCTTTCACCCTTTACCATTCTTTATCTCTGAAAAGACAACACCATTCTCCCATCTGCTTCAGCAAGTGACCTGGAAATTCATCTTGACTCCTTTACTCTCCCTTTACAAGTCCTCTCGATTCTACCTCTCAGGTATCTTTTGACTCTTTGTTCTCATTTTCATCACCTGATACAAGTTTGTGCTAATACCATCTCTATCTTGGACACCTTGAAAGCAACATCCTTGACTGGGCGCAGTGGCTCATGCCTGTAATCCTAGCACTTTGGGAAGCGGATGTGGATGGATTGCCTGAGCTCAGGAGTTCTAGACCAGTCTGGGCAACACAGTGAAACCCTGTCTCTACTAAAATACAACAACAACAACAAAAATTAGCCAGGCGTGGCAGCGTGCACCTGTAGTCATAGCTACTCAGGAGGCTGAGGCAGGAGAATTGCTTGAACCTGGGAAGCGGACGTTGCAGTGAGCCGAGATCGCGCCACTGCACTCCAATCTGGGCAACAGAGCGAGACTCCATCTCCAAAAAAACAAACCAAAAAGCAAAACAAAAACAAACAAAAAAGTAACATCCTCCCAACTGCTTCATTCTCTCCCCACAAACATACCCTCTACCAGAGTGATCTAATGCACACCCTTCAACGCCTCCCCACTGCCTAAACGATAATGTTCAAACTCCTCAATGATGTAACATACGTAGGAGGCCCTCCATTATGTGATCTCTAACTCTCAGGTTATACTCTCATTACGCTCCACCTCCCTGCATCTGATGCTCCAGAAATATTGAACTACGTGTAGTTCTCTGCTCCTATCACACTTCAGAATTCCCATATAATCTCTTCTTTCTGCTTGGGATGGTCTCACTTATTGTCTGCCTGTACACACACTCCTTTTCAGCCTGCAAAACTTGTTCAGTCATCGCCATTTTTGAGTATTTTTTGAGTATTTCTTATTCTTCATTTATCTGGAACAGAATTAATTTTGACTTCTTCCGTGTTACATCTCTGAACTTTGTACTTATTTGAAACTATCTACTTACCTGACTTTCTCTCTAACTAGAGTACTTTTTCACAGGGAAAAGAACTATATTTTCATCATGACAGCATCTACCACAATGCCTTACAGATAGCAAAACTCAATAAATGTTGAACTAAAGTTCTGCTTGTCTTGGATGAAGAAAACCACTTTACATGGTGTAATATATGGCACTTTGGGAAAATTATTTCAAGTGATAAAAATAAAGATTTTGTTAAGCAATGATATTGCTATGTCGTATATTTAGATGCTAATAAAAATTAATCTAAGACAATTCCATAAAAATGAAAAAGTCAATTGCTGCACTCAAACTATACCTTATTGCCATAGAAGCACAGTATTTTGACTCTTTTTGTCATCGTTCATAATTTATGAATATGTCTTATCTCCTCTATGTCTAAAATATACCCCAAATCTGTCCCCTTGAATCCACTGTTAAACTAACTGTGGCTCCAGGCCACCATCGTATCTCATCTGGATTACTGCAAAAGCCACCTGACAGGTCTTCTCCACATGGCAGCTGTTGTGCTCCTTTTTAAATATATGAATAGATAAGATCATGTCACTTCCCTGTTACAAAACCTCCAATTGCTTCCCATTGCACCAGAATATTCAAACTCCTTAACACGGCCTATGTGGTCCTAAATGATCTGCTTTTCTGCACCTATACTACCTCTGTGACTGAGCCTGTCCCGCCACCTCTTCCACACTACTCCTGCCTCACTAGCTGTTAGTGTTCCTTGATGGGGTTAGCACCTTAGAGCCTCTGTACCTGTTCCCTGCACCGCCACAACCCTGCATGGCAGTCTTCTCCTGTTATGCAGATCTCAGCTCAAATGGCATCTCCTTAAAGAGGCCCCCTTTCTCACCCAATTTAAAGCAGCTCCCAGACACCCTGTTCTGTTTTCTCTTCTTCTTCTTCTTCTTTTTTTTTTTCCTGAGATAGAGTTTCACTCTTGTTGCCCAGGCTAGAGTGCAATGCTGCAATCTTGGCTCACTGCAACCTATGCCTCTCAGGTTCAAGCAATTCTCCTGCCTCAGCCCCCCAAGTAGCTGGGATTACAGGCGCCCACCACCACGCTCAGCTAATTTTTGTAGTTTTAGTAGAGGCAGGGTTTCCCCATGTTGGCCAGGTGGGTCTTGAACTCCCAACCTCAGGTGATCTGCCCATCTTGGCCTCCCAAAGTGCTGGGATTACAGGCATGAGCCACCATGCCCAGCTGTTTTCTCTTCATTTTTAACCACTTAGCAGTAGAGCTGAGTGGTAAAGCACATGAGCGCTAGGCTCAGACTCTGGGCTCACATACCAGCTGGATGGCTTGGGCAAAGCACTTCATCTTTCAGTGTCTGCTTTTAGAGTAACAATGGTACCTACTTTGTAGAATCGTTATGAAGCTAAATTAGTGAATATATTCAAAGTGCTTACCATAGAATTACTTCATAGCAAGGCATATTAATGCATGTTGCTTATTAATTTTTGTTTGTTTCTTTATTGTTTGGCTCTTCCTTTTGTATCTTGCTTATATCCTCTCCTGAACCCTCCCACCCTCCAAGCATATAAAAACAAAGAGTAGAGACCTAAGGTAAGTAGAGACCTTACACAACTTCTTTATTTCCCAATGTGGGCCAGGTATGTTTGTTGAATGAATGAAGTATTGAAAACAAGTGATGAAGGTGTTTATGTTTATCTCAAATTAGTCTCATTTAAAAAAACTCTCAGATCTACAGAGGCTCTCAGATTTCTGATCTGAGAATTACTGCAGTTTCTTTGTTCTTTCTTAGTTTCTATCTCTTACTGTACTGCTTAAGCGAAGTCACACTTCACTGAGAGGCAGAAATAAATATTGCTACTGTCACTTACAAACTAGAGGAATATGAATAAGCTGCTTGGCTGTGCTAATCCTCAAGAGGCTCATCTATAACACTGAGAGTGTTACTGCCAGTGGAAGAGGGAAGGCTGAGTTAGGTGTGGGGATTTTTGGATTTGTTTGCTTGTTTGTTTTTGGTTCGGTTTGGTTTTTTCATTGGCTCTAAGATCTATGTTTTCATGAACATATAGTCAAAATCTAGGAGAAAAATATTGTCGACTAAGTAAAACTTGAATTTATTTTGCAGATTTCCTGAAAGCAAGTAATGTAACTAAATCCAGTAGTCAGCTTGGTTTATATCTCCAGGATTATTTCTGATCACCCATAAAGATTAGCTTCTGGCTGGGCATGGTAGTTCACAGCTGTAATCCCAGCACTTTGGGAGGCCGAGGTGGGCAGATCACCTGAACTCAGGAGTTCAAGACCAGCCTGGCCAACATGGTGAAACCCTGTATCTACTAAAAATACAAAATTAGCCGGGCGTGGTGGGAGACACCCATAATCCTGGCTACTTGGGAGGCTGAGGCAGGAGAATGGCTTGAACCCTGGAGGCAGAGGTTGCAATGAGCCAAGACTGCGCCATTGCACTCCAGCCTGGGCAACAAGAGAGAGACTCCATTTCAAAAAAAAAAAAAAAAAAGAATTAGCTTCTAATTTTCTGCACATATACTCACACACAAACCTAAACATAAACATTCCTATCTGTCTAGAATTATGAGCTTAACCAGTAACTTAAAAGCAGTGGCTCATGCCTGTAATCCCAGCACTTTGGGGAGCCAGGACAGGCAGATCACGAGGTCAGGAGTTCGAGACCAGCCTGGCCAACATGGTGAAACCCCATCTCTACTAAAAATACAAAAATTAGCTGGATGTGGTGGTAGGCACCTGTAATCCCAGCTACTCGGGAGGCTGAGGCAGGAGAATTGCTTGAACCTGGGAGGCGGAGGTTGCAGTGAGCTAATGCCATTGCGCTCCAGCCTGGGCGACAAGAGCAAGACTCCATCTCAAAAACAAAACAAAACAAACAAACAAAAAACAACAACAAAAAAAAAAACCCCCTAAAAAAACAGAGAGAGAACTTGTTTGAAATACCATGAAAGTGTGCCCTTCTTACCAGTTTTCCTTCAACTTTGAAGAGGAAGCCAACTGTTTCCTAAAAATATCATTATCAGAATCAAATTTATGGTTATTTCACTTCTATTGATTAAATTAAAATTACTATCTTAAGATGCATAATTATATATACCAGGTGTTTTAAGACCTTCATCAATAAGTTTGGAGTTGTCATCCTACCACTTTCTTGAAACAGGTCTTTAAATGTTTTCCTTCTGGATTTCTGGTTGAAATTTTGCTAGTGAAGTTTTCTCTCTCCCATTCAGTACTCACCCACCCCTCTTCACCCCCAATAATTAACAAGAAATCTGGGTTTAAATGTATTTCTGCTACCATTGACCCACTGAAAGAATTTTTTAGGTGATATCCACAATTTTCTCCAATAAAAAGTTTTATTTTTTCCCTTTGTAGTAATTTGTGGAGAGATCTTCCGATGAAGAACCAAAATTCTGTGTCAAATTTTTACCCTCTAGTTTTAGCATTCATTTATAATTTTCCGTGGTTACTAGTTGGCATTCTATTTTAAGAAAAGCCTTTCTTCTTTCCTCATTTATTTATATTAATATAGATTGCTGAGTTTTATTTTAGTTAATGGGTTATAATCCATTATGATGATTCATATTGATGGCAAAATTATCCCAGGTTTAGCCACTAGAAGACCCTTCAAGTTGGCAACTGTGGACCTTTGACCAGTTCCTATCATTTTTTGAGCACTTCCGCATCTCTGGCACAACAGGTTCATCTTGTACCTTACAGCGCCAGCCCTGGTATCAGCCTTTTCTCCAGAGGTGGTGTCAAAAAGCCGCGGTTCCTTTTATTGGAGCATGGGATTTAGAAACAAGACGTGGGTGCTAGATGTCTTTCATTGCTTGAGCCAGAAGAATTTAATATCTTCTTTTGCCATATATCAGCTAGAACTTACAAACCACTCCAAGTCTGGCTCCAGAAAACAGAATTTTTATTTCCTTTCTCAGTACTCTGAGTCAGAATGACCCACTTGCTTTGTCCAGAGACTCGTCACACTGAAACTATTTTCCATTTAAGACCCTCCAGGAGCAAAGCCATCCTCACACGCATGCAGTACAAACCAGTGTCCTCCAGGGTCCGCTGTGCTACCGCCGCCGCAGCGACAGAGCCTTCCTCAAACCTGGAGTGACTGCCACACTTTGCAAGGACACCGTAGAGGGGGCACGTCCGCGCTCCAACTTCCTCCCGACGCAGCCTCTGATTGGCTCCTGGGCTTATAAGAAACGCGTGAATGAGCAGCTGCCGCGGGCAGAAACTTGCCGGAGGTCTCCGGGCGGCATCGCCCTTTCCTCTTTGCCAACCCGCTGGCGAGCCGAGCCGGGGGAAGATGAGGTCGTCCTGTGTCCTGCTCACCGCCCTGGTGGCGCTGGCCGCCTATTACGTGTACATCCCGCTGCCCGGCTCTGTGTCCGACCCCTGGAAGCTGATGCTGCTGGACGCCACTTTCCGGGGTGCACAGCAAGTGGTGAGGTGCAGCTCAGCGCTGCTTCTCTCTTCCTCCTCTTACGCAATATTTGAAGGGGATACAAAATTCCTCTGCCGGGTTCCACGAAAACGCAGGTTTTTCCTAATGCATTGAGGCTATCGCTTTTTAAGGTGGTCCAATCGGGAATTTTCAGGGTATCGCATTCGCCTCCTTGCCAGCAGCGGGCTAGATCTGCATTTCCCCGTCTGCGTTTGTGACAGGGAAGAAGTGCTTGAATGGAATATGACAACTGTTTAAACCTTCGTCTGTCCTAAATATCTTCCTCTTCCTTGGTTTGCAACGTCAAAAGGCAAATCCTTCAGCATTTTATAAACCACTCTTCTCCACACTGTCGTTCTCCCATAGGGGCCGGCAGAGAGTGAGTTAAATGTTTTTAGGAGAGCTCGGGAAAAGCAGGCTCTGGTTCCTGGGAATGCAGCCACCTTAGAAGCAGAAGCAGGCAAGGGCAGTCTCCCAGTATCCCCAGTCTGTGGAGCGCTCCGTTCCGGGACACAGCAGGCAGGGCTCTCCATCCAAGCACTTGAGGGATTTCTCGTTTCACCCGAGGCAGATCTCAGTTCAGCCCAAGAAAGGGGACTGGGAGGCTGGGCTGGCCGAAAGGAGGTGAGGAGGCGTTTCACCTGAGGCAGATCTCAGCTCAGCCCAAGAACGGGGACTGGGAGGCTGGGCTGGCTGAAAGGAGGTGAGGAGGCGGCAGCCCTGGTTTGCATGATGCATGTTTTCTGCTTGCCCTACAGCATTTATTTTATGTCCTTGGCTGTCAGATAACCTTTTCCTGAGTGAGGTTACCTGCCTTAACCCGTGAGGGTAGCGTTTCTCTCCACTGTATCATGGGTGTGTGTTCATTCCTCCCATGGACAGGAAAATGTAACTGTCTCTGGTTTATTCCATGGTAAGAGGCATTATTTTTAGTGTCAGAGAATCTAAAATCTAAACTACAGTCTGCAGCCAAGGCTGAGCCCTCTGATTGGACAGTATTTCTGAGCAGCCTGCTCTATCTAAACTCTAACCTTCTCCAAAACTAAGCCTCCTCCCTCCTCACAACCTTGGGCTTTAATCTTAGAATATTTTTATAAACTCCTTCTTTCAGAAATGACAACTAGAGAAAGAGGAAAAAAAATCATTTCAACCTGAGAAAGCTGATTTTTAAAAAATCATGATTTTCCCAGAGGGTTTATATTCCTGTTCCCTGTCCATTCACTATGTGTAGGATTACATAATCTGGGGGGCTTTATCCTGTGAAAAGTCCCCTTACTAGGGTATTGTAGCTATTGTAGCACATTCCTAACATGGATTTGCTTTTCCTGAATTCAGCCACATTCTCACCTCCAAAGCTCTTTTTCTCTCTTACGAAAGGTCTATGAAACTATAGACCTCTGCCCCCCTTCCTTTCCTCCTGCTTCCTATCATGTTGACATGGTGAAAATGATCATCCCCTTCTTTAGCACTGGTGTCAATAAAGTCAGTCTTGGTGTAGGAAGCCCTGCAATCCCTCTCCTCCCCCATGAAATTATGTAATTTGAAAGTAATACCCTTCAAAGATTGAGGAACAGTGATGTTTACTTGCTGTTTACCTGGGTGGGTTAGTGGTCTTCTACAATAGCTTAAACATAGGAAAACAGGAAAAAGATCAAACTCCTGTGTTGGCTGCAGAGATTATTCTTAATTTTCAGGTCACCAAAGAAGTCTTTTCCATCATAAGTAATCTCGGACAAGCTAGGTTTGGAGAAAAGCTTTTCTTTCCCAGCTAGGCTTGCCAACCCATCAAGGACAAGGCTGTGTAAGGTCCGCCACAGAGTATACCCTCAGGTGGCGCTTGAGAATGATAGTGGGTGTAACCTGAAGTCAGTAATAGATGAGGTAACCAGTGTTCTCACCTGACACTGTGGCTCAGGAGTGGATTTGCAGAGAAATGGCTCTTACCACTTCTCTTCTAAATTGTGAAATATCAGAAAGATCATTATTCAGATGGAAACATATTCTACCCAATAAAGCAATTTACCAGTGTCACCTCAAATCTTCCTGAGCTTTCCCTGTAAAACAGGGCAATATCTGCCTTGTAGGTTTGCTGTAAGGTCTAGTAATGTATTTAAGTGCCTGGTACTTGTAGTGAGTCTTCTAGTTGTCCCAAAGGGTTCATTGTGGATTGTGGGAACATCTATAAGAATGCTCACCTTGTTTGAAGCAATAAAATAAATATAAACTGGAAATAATTTATATAGTTGAAACCTGGAGCGCTACTACTAAATTGCATGGTGTCATGGCCTGGCGCGGTGGCTCGCACCTGTAATCCCAGCACTTTGGGAGACCAAGGCAGGGAGATCACGAGGTCAGGAGTTCGAGACCAGCAGCGTCACCAACAAAGTGAAACCTCGTCTCTACTAAAAATACAAAAAATTAGCCAGGCCTAGTGGCAGGTGCCTGTAGTCCCAGCTACTTGGGAGACTGAGGCAGAAGAATCGCTTGAATCCGGAAGGCGGAGGTTGCGGTGAGTCGAGATCGTGCCACTGCACTCCAGCCTGGGCAACAAGAGTGAAACTCTGTCTCAAATCAATAAATAAGTAAATAAATAGCATGATGTCAACCTCGTTACTCAAATAATTTTAGTTCGAATTGATTGGCTCAATTACAAAATCTATTGAAGCTGTTTGAGAGATTAAGCTCAGCCTATTTCCTAACACAGCGTCAGCCGCCTACCATCAAGAAATGTGAATGTTATTCTGTTGTCATTGGCAAATACTTCACCCTTTACTACTCTTTATCTCCTTTATCTTGTACAGTGAGTCAGATGATTGAGATTATGTTCATTGCGCTTTTCTTCGTTGGGGTTCCCCATAGTCCCTAAGGAGAAACTACTTAGGCTCTCTCTGACTCATCTCAAACACAAATGCTGTTAGAATCACCTAAGAACTGTTTAAAACAAAACAAACAAACAAACAAACAAAAAAACACTTGATGCTCAGGTTACACCACATACCAAACTTAGAATCTCTGGGAGATGAATGTTCTTAGCAGTGTTTAAGAAAAGTTCCGGCCGGGCGCAGTGGCTCACGCCTGTAATCCCAGCACTTTGGGAGGCCAAGGCAGGTGGATCACGAGACCATCCTGGCTAATACGATGAAACCCCGTCTCTACTGAAAATACAAAAAAATTAGCCTGGCGTGGTGGCGGGCGCCTGTAGTCCCAGCTACTCGGGAGGCTGAGGCAGGAGAACGGTGTGAACCCGGGAGGCGGAGCTTGCAGTGAGCCGAGATCGCCACTGCACTCCAGCCTGGGCAACAGTGCGAGACTCCGTCTTAATAATAATAATAATAATAATAATAATAATAATAATAAAAGAAAAGTTCCCCAGATGATCTTAATTGCAGCAAAACTTGAGAACCAATGCTCTATAAGATAAAAGGCATTGCTGTTGTAGACAATATATTTTCCTGAAACTGCATGTTATATTGCATACGTGTTGCTGAAAATGAGCCCCTTTGCATTAGCATGGATTAGTTCATCAGATTAGTTGATACTTTGGCCCTAAGGGGATAAAATACTAGCTAGGCAAATTTCAGTGTTATAGCAAAGCCACCAGAAGACGTGAGCAGTGGAAAAGCACGAACAAAAGGAGCTCTGGGAAGGGCAGAGGTGTAATTTAGATGACCAGGCAGCAGGAGACTAGAGGAACAAAAGAAGAGAGTCTGCGGAAGTCCTGAAGGCTGATTTCCAAATGCTATGCAGACAGATTTTTGTTTTAAATGGTAATCTCAGTGCAGGTTAAAATACTGAGAAGTGTACACTGCTGG
This sequence comes from Theropithecus gelada, assembly GCF_003255815.1. Classification (NCBI taxonomy): domain Eukaryota; kingdom Metazoa; phylum Chordata; class Mammalia; order Primates; family Cercopithecidae; genus Theropithecus; species Theropithecus gelada. The sequence continues at coordinate 118,147,154 of NC_037669.1, forward strand.
AGAAAATATATGTTAGAACCACGTTTTTGTAGAACGGTTTGACAATACCCATCAGAAGCCTTAGCAGTGTGTTTATTTTTTGACCCCGTAATCCCTCTAAGATAGAATTTATGGTAAGTAATGATGGATATAGGCAAACCTCTAGCTATAAAGATGGAAACATTTTCCAGGATTAAAAAATTTGTTCATCAGCACCATAAGACAAAGATAAAAAAAACCAAAAACTTGTTGAACTAGTCTAAAAGCACTGCCACTTATAATAAATGTGAAGGAACATTCAGCAATCTTTTTTTCTTTTATTTGCAGCACCATTTCAACGAATGAAGGCCGGGCATGGTGGCTTACGCCTGGAATCCTAGCACTTTGGGAGGCCAAGGCGGGCAGATTACCTGAGGTCAGGAGTTCAAGACCAGCCTGGCCAATATGATATGGTGAAACCCTGTCTCTACTAAAAAATACAAAAAATTAGGCGGGTGCAGTGGCGCGCGCCTGTAATTCCAGCTACTTGGGAGGCTGAGGTGCCACTGCATTCTAGCCTGGGCTACAGAGTGAGACTTCATCTCAAAAAAAAAAGAAAGAAAGAAAAAAGAAAAAATTTAAGAGCAGTAAAAGACTAAATAATGGTAAATTCATATTTGGGAATACTAGGCAGTTAAAAAAATTTAGGTTGTAAAATGTTTAATGACTTGCAAAAGATGTGTACTACGTGTTAAGCAGGAAAAGGCTACAAAATAGTGTATACACTATTTATATATCAAAATATGTATCTATGTTTGTATAGAAAAAGCAGAAAGATATAATTTAAAACATGATTTTTTCTTCCGGGCCATAAGGTTGTATCTTCAGTTTTCATATTGGTATATTCTAGATTTTCTACAATGAACATGTAGTAATAAATTATTTTAAAACTTCTTTTATCCAGGCATGGTAGCTCATGCCTGTAACCCCAGCACTTTGGGACACTGTTGCGCCAAACCCCTATTAACCTCAGTAGTGAAGGCACCAGGTTGAAGAGGCTGAAGAAGATTCCCAGAGCCTGCAGACAAGACATGTTTTTTGTTGTTGTTGTTGAGATGGAGTCTCACTCTGTCACCCAGGCTGGAGTGCAGTGGCGTGATCTCAGCTCACTGCAACCTCCACCTCTGGGTTCAAGTGATTCTCGTGCCTCAGCCTCCGGAGTAGCTGGGATTACAGGTGTATACCACCATGCCTGGCTAATTGTTGTACTTCTTAGTAAGGATGGGGTTTCGCCATGTTGGCCAGGCTGGTTTTGAACTCCTGACCTCAGGTGATCCACCAGCCTTGGCCTTCTAAAATGCTGGGATTCCAGGCATGAGCCACCGTGCCCAGCCAAAACATAGGGTTTTATTAGGGGCTTACAAACAAGGGAAAGAGTTCAGTGGCGGTGGGCTGGACAAAAGACCTACTTTATATATAGAAATGGGCCATTGGCAGCAGGCTGGACAACATATCTGTCTTTCTGCAGTACAGTGGTGGCAGGCAGGGCAGGAAAACCACAACTGCCTGCAAACATGCAGTTTACATAGCATTGCCACTTGATGTCCTCCCCCTAATGACTTCCACCTGGCAACCTTCATTTAACCCAAAACTCAGGGCCCCGATCCCCTGTACATCCCTGAAGGGGTGGCCTGCCCCTCCACACCTGTGGGTGTTTCTCGTTAGGTGGAACGAGAGACTTGAGAAAAGAAATGAGACACAGAGACAAAGTATAGAGAAAGAAAAAGTGGGCCCAGGGGACCGGTGCTCAGCTTACAGAGGACCCACGCCGGCACTGGTCTCTGAGTTCCCTTAGTATTTATTGATAATTATCTTTATCATCTTAAAGATAAGGGAGTGGCAGGACAATAGGATCATCGAAGGGAGAAAATTAGCAGTAAGACATATGGACAAAGATCTCTGTGACATGAATAAGTTCAAAAGAAAATGCTATGTCTTGATATGCATATGTAAACATCTCCATAAACCTTTTAGCAGCATTGTTTCAGCCTATCACATGGGGAGAAACCTTGGACAATACCTAGCTTTCCTAGGCAGAGGTCCCTGCGACCTTTGGCCATGTATGTCCTGTACGTGTCCCTGGGTAGTTGAAATTAAGAGAATGGTGATGACTTTTAACGAGCAAGCTGCCTTCAGGCACTTGTTTAACAAAGACACATCCTGCACAGCCCAAAATCCATTAAACCTTGAGTCACCACAGCACATGTCTCTTGCAAGGACGAGGTTGGGGGTAGGGTCACAGATTAACAGCATCTCAAAGACAGAACAAAATGGAGTCTCTTATGTCTACTTCTTTCTATATAGACACAGTAACAGGCTGATCTCTCTTTTCCCCACACATCCCATGTTCCATGGTGGGGATTGCTCACATGTTTATCATATATAAGGAAAAAATCACTGGGTTGGGCACTTGGGGACTCCCTAGCTCAGAACACACATTTAGGTGTGTCAGCCCTACAGGGTCATTCTCAGAATGTGCTTAGGTTATTGCTATCAGCTGAGTTTACAGAGGCTGAGGTGCAAGAATCACTTGAGGTCAGGAGTTCGAGAGCAGCCTGGGCAACATAGTGAGACGGTGCCAGCCTCCCCATCTCTACAAAAAATGTATTAAAAAAATAACTTTTTCCCCCAGGGATAATTTTTCTATTTCTAAAGTGGAATTGATGTGCGTATGCATATCAATGTATATTTTAGTATTTGCTTTATGAGGAAAACCGAATTTCTTTTAAAAAGACTTTACCGGATCCCCTGATGTAGCTATCATAGTGCCATGCTTTGTGCTCAGTTACCTAGACTTAACATGAATTGAAATCCTGTATGAAGCTTTGGGGAGACACTAAAGTGACCTAGAAGAAACCACAGTCTAGTAGGATGGAGAAGTCATGTTAATATATAGCTATTAAAAAGCTAAGAGCTGAGAGGTGTAGAACAGGTATAGTTACAAAATCTCATAGGAGGGAGTTTAGAATGTATAGTTTAGAAGAGTGATCCTCCTGCTTTGGCTTCCCGAAGTGCTGGGATCACAGGCATGAGCCACCGTGCCTACCTGTAATTGAATTTTCAAGTGAAAAACCGGACTATATTGCCTGCCTAATCTAACGTGTGTCATATTATGAAATTTTAACAAGCTCTTTTTCAGTGTTTAATAAAATTAAAACCCTGCAAGTCGTCACTTATTAAATGAACACCAAGGTGAGGAGCTGGTCTGGCAAAACAGAAATGTGTAGGGCAGATACCTAAACTTGAGAAGCTTACAGTCAAGTGGGGGATGATAAACCAACTGCCGGTGTTAAGGTGGGCATTTGAATGATGGAAGGAAAATGTGACTAAAGGTAATAATGGTGTCCCAAGGGAGCTCGGAGCATGAGCCTGGCTTGTCTTGATTATTCTCTAACTTACTACTGCTTATACTATGAATCTTTTCCGTGACATAATGTAAAAGAAGTGCTGAAATAGGTATTTGTGCTGCGTGTTCCCCTGTTTCTTATGGGTGACAGTGCTTTTGGACTAGTTGATCAAGGATTTTTATCATGCCAAATGTCCCCAAAGTTGTTGAGACTTAATGTCACCTCACCTGAATTCTCTGTGCATGATGTGCTTTTGGGCTGTGTGGGTGTGGTTTAAATGACAGCTCAGCTGGAAACTGCAGAATTCCAACGTGCTAACCTCTTTCATAACAGTTTTGAACTGGAATATTTACTGTTGTCAGGTAAATTTAACTTTAAAACATCAGTAAATAATGATTGTCCAGAAATTGTGATGATGCCTATTTCTTCATGCACATTGTAACTTCACTAACCACAATTTTTAGCTGATTTGCTAGGATTTTTCTTTAAACATATGGCAGCAAAAGGTTTTAAGAATAGTGTCGGGGGCATTATTTAATCAGTATTAGTTCTGACAGGTGAACAACTTGAGTTGGTCTCTGCAGATAGTACCTATGAAAAATTAAGGTCAGATTGATTCAGCTACCAGGTGTGTAAGATAATGCCCAATTTATAGTTTCCTTTTTATTTTTTCTGGCACTTCTACAAATATAGCCCTAAGCATAGAAATACCCTCATTATTTTAATGGGACATCCTATCTCTACCATGCAATTTGAGCTTGATCTGAGACATTTCTATGATGTGAAAGTACAGTTAATCATTCTTAAATGTTCATTTTATGCACAATTGCTTCTTTTAAAATAACATATATTTACTTTTTTTTTTTTTTTTTTTTTTTTTGAGATGGAGTCTCGCTCTGTCACCCAGGCGGGAGTGCAATGGTGCCATCTGTGCTCACTGCAACCTCCACCTCCCAGGTTCAAGCAATTCTCCCGCCTGAGCCTCCCGAGTAGCTGGGATTACAGGCACCTGCCATCATGCCCGGCTAATTTTTTTTTTTTTTTGTATTTTTGTAGGGACAGGGTTTCACCATGTTGGCCAGGCTGGTCTCGAACTGCTGGCCTTAGGTGATCCAACCACCTCGGCCTTCTAAAGTGCTGGGATTACAGGTGTAAGCCACCACGCCCAGCCATATTTACTTTTTAAAAGAAAATATGTAACACCACAAATATGTGTCATCCTTCTGCAGGAGGCATGCTGGTCCTCTCTGAATTGTTCTGATTTTAGTATATATGCTGCTGAAGTGAGCACCATGTATTTATTTTTGCTGCCAAATGAAATTATGTGGGAACTGTCTACCACTTCTCCTTCATTTTATGTTTGTATAGAATGAAGAAATGTAATTGACTTTATTTTTTTTTTTTTTTTACCTTTTATTTTTTTCTTAGAGACAAGGTCTCGCTCTCTCACCCAGGTGGGGATGCAGTGGTGTGATCACAGTTCACTGCAACCTTGAACTTCTGGGCTCAAGGGATACTCCTGCCTCAGCCTCTTGAGTAGCTGGGACTACAGGTGCGTGCCACCATGCCTGGCTTTTTTTTTCTTTTTTAGGAAAGACAAAGTCTTGCTATGTTGCCCAGGCTGTTCTCAAGCTCCTGGGCTCAAGTGATCCTCCCACTTTGGCTTCCCAAAGTGCTGGGATCACAGGCATGAGTCACCGTGCTTACCTGTAATTGAATTGTCAAGTGAAAAACTGGACTATATTGCCTGCCTAATCAAAGGTGTGTCATATTATGAAATTTTAACAAGCTGTCTTTCAGTGTTTAATAAAATTAAAACCCTGGAAGTCATCACGTATTAAATAAACGTTAACTGAACACAAAGGCAAGGGGCTGGTCTGGTAAAACAGAAATGTGTAAGGCAGATACCTAATCTTGAGAAGCTTACAGTCAAGTGAGGGGTGATAAACCAACTGCCAGTGATAAGGTGGGTGCTTGAATTATGATAGAGGCATCTGTGGGTTGCTGCAAGAGTCTTGGAAGAAACATCTAAAGTGGACCTGGGCACTGGGGAAACGTGTCTAATCTGAGATGTCAAAGTTGAGTGCTTACAGTAAAAATAACATCTATTGAGCATATAGTGAGCATTTACTCTGTGGCAGATACTGTGCTATGTGCTTTGTGTGCAGTTAGTTTAGCCCATGATATAGGTGTTCTTAATGTGACAAAGGAGGAGACTGAAATGCAAAGAAAAATGACTTGCTTAAAGTGACACAGTTTATATGAGGTAGAGCCTGAATTCAGTTCCAGCCTGTGTTACTCCTGAACTCAGGAGTTTCGATCTGTGCTAGATTTCCTTATAATAGAAACCAGAGAAGAGAAGGGTGAAAGGGGCATTCCAGCCAGAAGCAGCAGTATGTGAAGGTTCTAGTGGGAGGGGATGGTATAGCTGAGGAACTACAAGTGGTTTAGACTGACTGAAGCTTAAAGTTCAAAGGTCAGAGAGGGAGGCAGAAGGGAAGCACCAGTCAGGTGAGAAAGAGCTCTGTGGACAAGAAAGGAGCAACCGAAAGTCTTCTAGCAGAGAAGTCACATGCTCAAAACTGTGTTTTAGAATAGTCCTTCACAGTGGCAGTGTAGACACTGGAATGTAAGAAAGCAAAAGTGGGCCAGGCGCGGTGGCTCACGCCTGTAATCCCAGCACTTTTGGAGGCTTAGGCAGGCGGATCACAAGGTCACAAGTTTGAGACCAGCCATGGCCTGTATGGTGAAACCCCGTCTCTACTAAATATATATATATATACATATATATAAACTAGACGGGCGTGGTGGCGTGCACCTGTAGTGCCAGCTACTCAGGAGGCTGAGGCAGGAGAATCACTTGAACCCAGGAGGTGGAAGTTGCAGTGAACCAAGATTGTGCCACTGCACTTCAGCCTGGGCAATAGAGGGAGACTCCATCTTTAAAAAAAAAAAAAAAAGGCAAAAGACTATTTAGGAAATGCTAATTCAGGTGAGAGCATGAACTAATGAAGTGGGACTGATTTGGAAGACAGCTGATCAGAGCTGCTGTTGGAGGGGAGAGTATGGAGCAGTGGAGAGGAAGGAGTCAAAGATGACTCCTGGGACAGATTCTGGAATAGTTGGGTGAATGGGGACCATGACCCTGATTTGGGAGCAAGAACAGACCTAGGGGTGAAAGTATAAAGTTTGGGACCCTGTTTTGAAATGTCAGCTGACTAGTCAAGGATAGCTGTTCATAAACAGCTGCATATACAGATCCAGAGCTCAGGAGACAGAGCTGGGCTGGGGATATGGATTTGGGAGTGGTCGGCAAATGGATAGTGGCAGAAGTAGTTGAAACAAAGGTGTTTGGAGTGAGAGAAAGATCTGGGGGATTCTACCAAGGGTGCCCCTGAGGGACACCAGTGGCGAGTGGAAAAAGAGGCTATCCCTGAGAGAAATGAGACCTTAAAGAACATAACTTTTTAGCATACCTCATATTTATAAAGTACTCTAGATTTTATGAAGGTTTTTACTAATATCGCCTCTTTTCATTTTTTCAATAAATGACTGGTTGCCATTGTTATTTCCTTTTGTCAGCTAAGGGAACTTGAGGTTCAGAAAGAGTCAAGGACATCATCAAGATCATATGATCAGGGCCAGGCACAGTGGCTCACACCTGTAATCCCAAGGCAGGAGGCCCCTTGAGGCCAGGAGTTCAAGACCAGCCTTGGCAACGAAGTAAGACTGTCTCTGCAAAAAATAATTAGCTGGATGTGGTGGCACATAATCTCAGCTACTGGGGAGAATGAGGACCTCTTGAGCGTAGAAGGTAAAGGCTGTGGTGTGTGATCACACCATACACTCTAGCCTGGGTGACAGAGCAAGACCCTGTCTCTTAAAAGAAAGTATTTTTTTTTAACCTGTGAAATGGGAACTGCAATAGAAATTCATGGTCTCTTACTTTCATGCCCTCCCTGCTGGGCTATGCTGTGAGGACACTCATGATAACTTAGTCACTAGTGATTTTTTTGTCCTGATTTCTTTTTTTTTTTGAGCTTCAACAATTAATCTACATCAGTGCTTCTTACTATTTTTCGTGTCAGAAACAGTTACATTTGTGTTGTATACTGGGGATTATGGAAGCAATTTTGGGGGAATCTGTATGAGCTTGAATAACAGAATTCACAAGATTTATAAAGAGTTACACAAATGGTTCTCAAATAGAATGCCAACTCTGATGCCAACTCTTCAACTCTGTATAGTTAGACAAAATGGCTTTAAGTTTTTACCTCTATAAAATATTTAAATATTGATAGCTAGTGCCCCACCTGTAATCCATTTGTAGAATACCTGTTGGGAAGCTCACGTTTCCCTGGTTTGTAACTTTTAAAATGTATGTCTATTATCGTTGATATTAAACACAGATAGATAGTCCCCAAGTTACATGTATTTAGGTAGCCATATAATTTATTGTCCAAACCAGGACATCTTTGAGAGTAGCAGGGACTGCTATTAATAATCATGCTAGGTCAACAGTGTTTTTTTCTTTGTTTTGAGACAGGGTCTCTGTGGCGCAGGCTAGGGTGCAGTGGCATGATCTTGGCTCACTGCAACCTCTGCCTCCCCAGGTTCAAGCAATCTTCCCACCTCAGCCTCCCAAGTAGCTGGGACCACAGGCACACACCACCACGCCCAGCTGATTTTTGTATTTTTTGTAGAGACGAGGTCTCCCTATATTACCAGGGTGGGTCTTAAACTCCTGGGTTCAAGTGATTCTCCTGCCTCAGCCTCCCAAAGTGCTGAGATTATGGGTATGAGGCACCATGCTTGGCTCAGGACAATGGTTTTAAACCTGAATGATTCTCAGTCAAACCAGGACGGATGCTCAGGCTGCATTTATTTGTCTTGCACACATTAGGCCTAATCACGTCAAGGTTGTGAAATGATCACTTGTTACGAGCCCTGAGTGCTCCAGTCTGACTGTTAATCCTCCAGTTGCCACTCCTCCACCCCACCCACACTTCCTATCCCCTGTAGAATAAAAGTGCTAAGTTCTTTGGCTGGCACTTGGTGCTTGCTACAACCTGGCACCATTTTGCTGACTGCAGCCTCACTGTGTCATAGATGACAGTTTAGCTCGTGAATCTGCTTATGCTTCTCCTGTTGTCCCCTCTGTCCCAGATCCCCTCCCACCCTTTTACTTTGGCCAATATCCAATATTTCAATACCAACTCAGAAATCATCTCTTTTGAGAACTTCCCCATCTCCTTCCCTTAATTGCTTTCTCAACACTCTGCTAGTGTTTTGTTTTTCTTTTATGGCCCTTAGATGTTGCTTATGTTGCTACTTATGTACAGGCACCCCCACCAAATCATAAATTTTCTCACCTATCATAGACATAATTTTCCTCTTACTGCTTTAGGACTTTTGTTTTTGTTTGAAAACCGTTCGTGATAGAGAAACTAAAGAGAAATTAGGAATTCATGGTTCTGCTTGCATTATCACTGTGTTACTGCGTCTGTCACATGGGGCAGGCCCTGTGCGTCCACGCGCTTCTGACTCTGAACGTAGACAAAAATGGTTTTGTGTTGTCCTTCACAACTGTGTTTTGCAAGCCTCACTGTTTTCTGGGTTTCTAACTTCCTCATGTTTAGATTTTTGCTTGTTTTCAAATTTGTCGTGAATTATGTGTCTGTTTCTAACTAAATGTTAGTTATAGGCCATCTCCTTAAAAGAACACTGGTGATTTTCCATATTTGATAGTCATCTGCCTTTTCTTTTTCCCCCTGAATAGGGTAGTTGATTAATACCCCATGAGAGACTGAGACCCTTTTCTGAGCTGCCTGTCCCGTAATGTTGTCCCTGCCCTGAGACTCAAACTATCTTTCTTTGAACTCTTTGAAATCTACTTTTTAAAAAGTGGAAGATGTTTATCTCACTGTTTCTGGTATATGCATCATTTCCAAGGTAAAGTCACTTTGTCCCAAGGTTTCAGGCACTTCCATTTCACTGCACACAGTTCTTCCTTGTTTGTGAGAGGCAAGGCCAGATAGCAATTATCCAGGCTTCCTTAACTTTCTTTGCAAAGCAAGTCAATTCTTCTTTTAGAGGCCGGGTGCAGTGGCTCACGCTTGTAATCCCAGCACTTTGGGAGGCTGAGGCAGGGGTATCACCTGAGATCAGGAGTTCGAGACCAGCCTGGCCAACATGGTGAAACCCCGTCTCTACTAAAAATACAAAAATTAGCCGGGCGTGGTGGCGGGTGCCTGTAATCCCAGCTACTTGGAAGGCTGAGGTAGGAGAATCGCTTGAACCTGGGAGGCGGAGCTTGCAGTGAGCCGAGATCACGCCACTGTACTCCAACCTGGGTGACAGAGTGAGACTCCATCTCAAAAAAAAAAAAAAAAAAAAAATTCTGCTTTTAGAAAAAGATCAGCTTTTAACAATAAGATTGCTGGCAGATATCTACATAGTAATAGATGCATTTGCAGAATTATAAACACAACCACTTTATAAAATAGTAGTTAATGTTCTCATTTTATAGGAAAGGAAATAGAGGCTCAACAAAGTTCAGTAACTTCTTCAGAGACAGGGGCCTGCTTAGTGAAGTTGGCTGTGAGCAAGGTCTGCTGGACCCCATAGCTCTTTCAGCTGTATTCAGCAGTCTCCTGTTATGGTCGTTCAATCTTCTGTCTTCCCCTTCTCCCTCTTCTCCCTCCACTCTCAGCTCTTTTGTGGCTAGTTGTATGATCCACATTAAGAATGCATCACATAGGGAAAAAGTGTATTATGTGTTTACAAATTTTAGTCCTGGAGGATGCTAATACTGTTTTTAAAAAAATAAACTTGAGACAAAAAAAGTATAACAGTTTATTTGAGCCAAGAGAGCTGCACTCTGCAGGGTGAACAGCAAGATTCTATAGACCAAACACCCAAGAGAGGTAGAGAAATTACTTGATTGGCTACAGCTAGGCATTTTGCCTTATTTGAATATGATCCAGTGGCTAGAGGTCAGTTAGTGGTTTCTGAAAGTTTAAGCTTAAGTTTTATTTTACTGTTTATGTTGAATTGGGTTTTGGCCTGCTTACCTAGGGGCTCTAGTTAAAGGGACAACCTCAAGCCAATGGCCTCAGTATTTGCTTTAAAGATGTATATAGGCTGGGTGCTGTGGCTCACACCTGTAACCCTAGCACTTTTGGAGGCCAAGGCGGGTGGATTGCCTGAGCTTAAGAGTTCAAGACCAGCCTGGGTAACATGGCAACACATTGAGGCAAGATCACCCGCCATTAGGACTAGAATTCAAGTAAAGCACTTTAATTTTTATAACAAAATGTCATGTCAACACTTACAGATGTTAAATAACCTGCCCAACTAGTTGCCCTGAACAGAGAACATAACCTAAGGGTTTGTTTACTGATCTAGCAAGTGATTAAAATGCTCAGTCTGGAAAGTTATGAAGATTGCACAAGATGTGAATAAAGTTTTATTGTTTGTTGTCATCATCATCAAACATTAGTTAATATGTAAAGCACTTGGACCAGTACTTGGCACACGAGAAATATATTTAGTCCAAATCTTATTTTTGTCAGTTGTCTACACTAAACTACAATGGTAATTTTTTTTTTTCTCTCTCTTATTGTCACCATTGTTCTTGCCAATCTGCTATTGCTTTCAGGTTTGGGGATTTCTATACAGGTATAGATTTATTATTATTATTATTATTATTATTATTATGTTTTGAGACAGAGTCTCGCTCTGTCACCCAGGCTGAAGTGCAGTGGCGCGATCTCAGCTCAATGCAAGCTCCACCTCCTGAGTTCACACCATTCTCCTGCCTCAGCCTTCTGAGTAGCTGGGACTACAGGCGCCAGCCACCACGCCCGGCTAACTTTTTGTATTTTTAGTAGAGACGGGGTTTCGCCTTGTTAGCCAGGATAGTCTTGATCTCCTGACCTTGTGATTGCCCGTTTCGGCCTCCCAAAGTACTGGGATTACAGGCATGAGCCACCGCATCTGGCGTAGGTGTAGAGCTTCTTAACATGGACTGCTGTTGGTTATGGCTATTAGGTTTAAATCCTGGCTTTAGCACTTGTGACTAGTTGGGCAGGTTATTTAACATCTGTAAGTGTTAGTTTCTTATCTGTGAACATGAAGATAATGACAGTACCTCCTTCAAGACTTATAAGGATTAAATGTAATTGTGTATATGAGTTTCTTAACCCAGTGCTTGGCATATAACAAGAACTCAAAACCTCTTCCTAAAGTTAAAGTTTTAGAGTCCATGGATTTAGTGTGCTGATGTTCTAATTGGATATATGAATCATCATCATCATCATCATCATCATAGCCAGTTCATTTTTCTTTTTGTCTTTTTTTTTTTTTGAGACAGAGGCTCACTCTGTCACCCAGGCTGGAGTGCAGTGGCACTATCTCAGCTTATTGCAACCTTTGCCTATGAGGTTCAAGCGATTCTCCTGCCTCAGCCTCCCAAGTAGCTGAGATTACAGGTGTGCACCACCACGGCCAGCTAATTTTTGCATTTTTAGTAGAGACAGCATTTCACCATGTTGGCCAGGCTGGTCTCAAACTCCTGACCTCAAGTGATCCACCCACCTTGGCCTCCCAGAGTGCTGGGACTACAGATGTGAATCATCACACCCGGCTGCTAGCTCGTTTTTCTAACTATGATTTAAATATATTAACCCAATCTTTATACCAGCCTTGTTACATAAGTACTATTGTTGTTAAATTATAAATGAGGAAATTGGGGCACAGAGAGGTTAATTAAATATCTGCCCAAGTCACATACCCCGTAAGTGGCAGAGCCAAAATTCCACTCCAGGTAATCTGTCTGGAGGTAGTGCTCCAAAAGCTGCAGAAATCTCCTCTTAGTCACTGTCTTATATCAAGGAGCTCCACTGGGCTTTGCCAAGGTATCAGTTCATTTTAGAATTTTATGTCAACTGTGAAGAATTCCTTAGACTGTAGGTGCCTTAGGCAAAGTTGTTGACATGACATTTTGTTATAAAAATTAAAGTGCTTTACTTGAATTCTAGTCCTAATGGCGGGTGATCTTGCCTCAGTGTGAAGGTAGTGAGGACGTACTTACAAGCAGGGTTGATATTTTCCTCAACAAAGGGCTTTAGATTTGCTCAAATGATTGACAACTCTGGGGCTTCGAGATCTGGCCTATGAGTATGGAAAAGATGACTTTGACTTCTGACGTTATGAAAGACAGGTGTCTTCAGTTAACCACCATAATTGAGGAAATATACCATGGCCTCTCTATCTTTTGTTAGTTGAGCAATTATTATGTGGTAGTACTAGGATATTGCAATTCACAAGACAAGCAGCACTTGGTCCTCCTGGAGCTACAATCCAGTACTAAAAACATGAGATGAATAAGTAAAGGAAATATAGGAAATAGGGAGAAATTTGTTGGCAGGTCAGTGATAAGGGAAACCCTGGAAATCCATGAAATCCCCTGAGGAGCCAGTGTTGAGTGAAGAGTAGTGTTAGAGCTGCCAAGAAGATGTGGAGCCTTGGAGAAAGCAGAAGTTGGGAAAACAAGAAAAAACTGGGAAGAGGACATCAGAGAAGCCCAGACAGAGCACTGCCAGCAGGGCGGGGCCAGCTGTGATGAACTCTCCTGAGAAGCTGAGGAACCTGAGGACTGCAATGGACCTGTCAGGACTCCACAAGTGCACTCCAGGCATCTGTGCCTTTCCATTCAGTGTCTCGACCTGTAACCTGTCTGTTGGAGTGGTGTTAACGATGTCTTCCAAAACCGATGTTTTGACTTTGGCAATGTTGATCTTGAGCTATCATTTCTGACAAGAAATAGTCAAAATATGCTTTATAGGTTGTGATTAAAATTAAAGGTGGAGGTTACCGATGGAAATTACTGATGAACTAAATAGTAAAATACACACACACACACACACACACATATATACACACATATATATCTTTCCCCAGCTAACTAAATTGATGTCGGTTGGTTCATCGACGTGGAAACATATTTTACAATCTGGACTCTTCACAGGCTAAGTAGCCTTTTCTGTCTGTCTCAAAAAAAAGTTTCTCATCAGATTAATAATAAACTTAGTCCATTTTAGATTAAATCCCATTAGTTCTATAGTTGTATAACATTTAAATACAGGTTGGGCACTGTGGCTTACGCTTGGGCAGGATGAAGCAGGAAGTTTGCTTGAGTCCAGGAGTTTGAGACCATCCTGGCCAAGGTGGCGAGACCTGTCTCTACAAAAAATTTCAAAAGTTGGCTGGGTGTGGTGGCAGGTGCCTGTAGTCCTAGCTACTTAGGAGACTGGGCGGGGGGAGGATCGATTGAATCCAGGAGCTTGAGGCTGGGGTGTGCTATGATTGTGCCACTGCCCCAGCCTGGGTGACAGAGTGAGACTCTGTCTCAAAAAAAAAATAAATAAATAAAAACATTTAAGAATTAAATACACATACTATACTTTTGTTAAGGACAGTGGGTCAGTATTTTACAGGATACTCCATGTGCCAAATTTGGTTCTTGGCAGCCAGAGGTTTCTACTGACCAAAACCAGTAATGTGTCAGTCTTATTTCCTCACATAGCTAATTAAAATTGCCCAATTCTGAATTGTTCAATTAAATGAAGCTTAATACATGGATGAAAAGAAAGATACTATTATTGATCATGTCTACAGAAGGAACCTCGTTGGTAGTGATGTTCAATTACTCTAAAAACATTAACATGGTTTCTGTCTCTCTCAAAGCATATTTTGAGAGCAAATAATACAATTTAACTGCTTCAAAGAGTTGGATTTCCATTTCGGTATTGTGAGTGGTTAAATGTCTTTGTCTCATCCCCAACTCTTAACTATCCCCTCCCTTTGTTTTTTTTGTTTTGTTTTTTTTTGTTTTTTCATATTCAGGCTTTAGAAGATTGGGAAGCAATCATGGGTAGCATGTTAAAATTTGACACACCTGTAATCATTAAAGTTGCTGAAATACAGATTAGTCCTTGTGGCTTTATGTGCACATGGTTTACTTTCAGGGTCTTTTTATAGATATTGAAGCTATACTTAAACATATAGTCTTATATTTTGTTATAGCTCTTCCTCTTTCTGTTTATGGAGGAAAAAGATGCATTATTCATTTTTTAAAGTGCCAACATATCTTCAGCAGACATTTTTTTTGGTTACCCAGAATGTGTCAGACACTGCAGAGTCCTGGAGCTTCTCATACTCTGAAAAACCAAGATGTAGACAATCTCAAACAAATATGCTGAGGGCTTCAGTTTGTGGTGCAAAGTGGGTGCTATGGGAGCCAGGTCGGAGAAAGCCCCTGTAAGTCTGAGGAACTCAGAGGAACCCAGAGGAAGTGCTGGCTGAGCTGGGTCTGAATGGATGAGAAGCAGCACTCTTCCAAGAGGAAGAGCATTCCAGGAAGTGAAAACAGCAGGTGCAAGAGTTTGAGGTGGAAGAGCAAGGCACACACAGGAAGCTACCGCTGTGGAGTTTCCAAAAGTATCAAAGTTTGAAGGAGATCTTTACATGACTGAACCATGGGTGGGACTAGCCTGCCTTGTGTTGTTAGATCTATTTCACTGCTTTAATTGGGGTCACTTTTAATAAGCCAATAATAGGATAATGAAAGCACACAACCAATATCAAGAGTAAGTACTACTTGGTGAAATAAACTTGAAACTATTTACTGAAAATATTCTAGACCAGGCACGGTGACTCATACCTGTAATCCTAGCACTCTGGGGGGCCGAGGCAGGTGGGTCACTTGAGCCCGGGAGTTTGAGACCAGCCTGGGCAACACAGTGGGACCCCTATCTCTACAAAAAATTAAAAAAAAAATTAGCCTGGCATGGTGACATGCACCTGTGGTCCCAGCTACTTGGGAGGCTGAAGGAGAATGGCGTGAACCTGGGAGGTGGAGTTTGCAGTGAGCCATGATCCTGCCACAGCACTCCAGCCTAAGTGACAGAGCAAGACTTTGACTCAAAAAAAAAAAAAAAAAAAAAAGAAGTAAAAGAAATAAAAATATTCTGTTACAAACCTTAGAGTAGAGTAGCATTTAACTCCTGGTGGCCAAATATATAATTTGATTGAAAACAATGAGGTTTTTCTTCTGTTTGGTTTTAGTAGCTTTTTGTCTTTAACAAAAACTTCTTTAAGTCTGTCTTTCTTGCTGTGTTCCTAATGTATTATTTCAGAAGGTCGTTCTTTGTTTAAAGTTTGAAACAAACACTGCAGTTGTTGGCAGCTATGGTGCCTTATTGGAAACAAACGCTTCTTGCATGTTTGTCAAAAGGGGTGGGTCTATGGTTAGAGAATGTGACCTCTTGTTTTAACTACCCAGTCTAGTTTCCCTCTCATCTCCTCTCACTACCCGCTGTTCTTTCTTTTCTTTCTTTCTTTTTTTTTTTTGAGACGGAGTCTTGCTCTGTCACTCAAGCTGGAGTGCAGTGGCATGATCTTGGCTCACTGCAAGCTCTACCTCCCGGGTTCACGCCATTCTCCTCCCTCAGCCTCCCAAGCAGCTAGGACCACAGGCGTCCGCCAACACACCAGGCTACTTTTTTTGTATTTTTAGTAGAGATGGGATTTCACTGTGCTAGCCAGGATGGTCTCAATCTCCTGACTTCATGATCCACCCGCCTCAGCCTCCCAAAGTGCAGGGATTACCGGCGTGAGCCACCTCACCCAGCCAACACCCTGTTCTTTCTTTAACCTTGTTTGCCAGTTCTTTCTGTCATGGGATTTGTTTACTCCTAAGTAATTCCATCTCCACTGCCTGGCTGAAAGCTCTGGAGGGGAGGGGCTTGTCTGTGGACTTCCCCACTGTATGCCCAACTCTTAAAAGTACCTGGCACAAAGTAAACACCTATTTGCTGAGTGAGTGAATAGATTGATGAGTGACCAAAAGTCCCTGGACAGCTTTTACAATAGAGAGGGTATTGGTGATAACACCTTGACAGGAAGTAGTCTCTGCATCCCATTTCTCAAATAAGGCAGCATCAGTGAAATTGATCAACAAAATGTGCTTGCAGCTGGGCGCCGTGGCCCATGCCTCTAATCCCAGCACTTTGGGAGGCTGATGTGGGTTGATCGCTTGAGGCCAGGAGTTCAAGACCAGCCCTGGCAATATGGTGAAACCCCCGTCTCTACTAAAAACACAAAAATTAGCTGGGTGCTGTGGCACACACCTGTAATCCCAGCTACTCAGGAGGCTGAGGCGGGAGAATTGCTTGAACCTGGGAGGCAGATGTTGCAGTAAGCCAAGATTGCACCATTGCACTCCAGCCTGGGCGACAAAGCAAGACCCTGTCTCCAAAAATAAATAAATAAATAAAAATGTGCTTGCGTTTGCCCTGGAAGAGTCTAAGCAGGAAAGTGGAGAGTGGTAAGGGATAAGCTGCCTGCTTCTTCAGAAGGCATGAACTTAGCAACAATGGTGAAAGGAAACAAACAGCAATACGTTCATTCATTTCACAATTATATTGAACACAAAGTATGTAAGAGGTGTGTGCTAAACCTAGGGGAACAAAAATGAAGGAGATATCTAGAAGCTCATAATGATAATGCAACAAGTTTTAAAAGTAGAAGCTTGAACTAGAAAGCACGAAGGCAGGAGTGATGGTCTGAGGGATGAGTTGGATAGGGCACCATAGAGGAAGGGATGTCTGACATGGATACTGACGGATGGACTGGGGTTTGATCATAAGGGAAAGCAGAAGAAATTCCAGTAACAAATGGAATCCTACTGTCCAGCCCTCTCTATGTTTGAAGAAAGTATCTACTGCCCAGGCAAGACAGACAAGTTGTGTAAGCAAAGTGTGTACAAAGAAGCAAAATATAGGAATATGAGTAGGTAAAGGTGTTTGGGCAGTGTGTGGATGTCAGGGAGCAGAGAATGTTTAAATTCCACGATCCCTGGATGTCATAGCTGCTTTAAAAATTTCCCCACAGAAGCGTAATTTCTTTGGCAAATTAGAACTGAATTATTTTATTATGAAAGGTAGATAATCATGCTATAGAAATTTTGGAAAATAGAAAAAAAAATCACTTATAATCTCAGCTTAATACACTGTTTCTTTTTGTGTATATGTTTTGTTTTTGTTAGGTTGAATATGCACTACTAATATTAGAATTCTAACAGAAGGATTTGTCAAATTACTGCATATTATTTCCATCTTCTGTAATGGATGCATTAGAGCTTGTGTCATTTTTTAAACCTATTCTCCTATTGCCAAAAATTTAGACTGTTTAGTTGCTTGCTACCATAAATAATGTTACAGTGAACATATTGTGTAATCTGTTTCTTAGGATTTTTTTCCTCAAAAAATTCCTAAAAAGTAGAATTACTAGATCAAAGGCTGTAAATATTTTTGCAGGTCCTACTACATATTTCCAAGTTATTTTCCAATTTATATGGCTAATAGCAATGTGCAAGAATGTTGGTTGTGCTACACGCTTTTCCAGAACAATTGTAATTGATTTTTCTAACTTGTTACTTCAGTAGCTTAAATGGTTACCTTGTTTAATTGGAATCTCTTTGAAAAGAGTTGACATTAACATTCTTGTTCATTCCTTCAATGAATATTTATTGCATATCGCTTTGCACCAGCACTATTCTGGGGAAAGCGCAGTAAGCAAGCATAATTCCTGCATTCATACTCTACATTCTTAAAGAAATGTTCATTTAAAAAAATGCTTGAGAGGTTTTAAATATTTTCCCCAACCTCATACAGCTGGCAAGTGGCTACAAAGAGATTATAAAATGGTCTATTTTACTCTCACAGTCTTTCCAATTTTACTATACTACCCTGAAAAAGGAAATACAGGGGCTTTTTTTGGGGGGGGGAGGGGGAAGTGGAGTTTGGCTCTGTCACCCAGGCTGTCACTCCAGGCTGAAGTGCAGTGGTGCGATCTCAGCTCATTGCAATCTCCGCCTCCTGAGCTCAAGCAGTTCTTCTGCCTCAGCCTCCCAAGTAAATGGGATTACAGGCTGGTGCCATCACGCCCGGCTAATTTTGAAATACAAGGGCCAGGCGCGGTGGCTCACGCCTGTAATCCCAGCACTTTGGGAGGCCGAGTCGGGTGGATCACCTGAGGTCAGGAGTCTGAGACCACCCTGGCCAATATGGTGAAACCCTGTCTCTACTAAAACTACAAAAATTAGGCGGGCGCCTGTAGTCCCAGCTACTCGGGAGGCTGAGGCAGGAGAATCGCTTGAACCCGGGAGGCGGAGGTTGCGGTGAGCCGAGATGGCGCCACTGCACTCCAGCCTGCGCAACAAGAGCGAAGCTCTGTTCCGCCCACCCCCCACCCCCCACCTCCCAAAAAAGTTACTCCAAGTCATTTTATGAGGTACATGTGAATATCAGTCTCATTGCTTTATAGTCTTGCTTGCTATGAACAAAGTGAAATCCTCAGCTTTACTACAACTTATTATCTAGAAGAACTTTGACTTTTCCAGAAATCAAATTCAGCTTCAGGCAAGGAGCATTTGTCCCCGCTAAGGGTAGTCAAGGAGTGAACCAAAGTTTCTGAAAACAGTTCTGCTGTTTAAAACAAAACAAAACTTTAGTCAGTAGTAGCCACATGAGATCACATATGTGAATTCCCAACTCGTTTGCAAAGGTGAAGACATTTACGTGCTCTGAAAGTTGCTTTGGTTTTTCAGTGTGGGTGAGGATTGTCTGCTTCCAGCCTTGCTTGGGTTGTAGAATCCTGCATGTCCAGAGCGTCTGTAAGTTACCACCAACGGTTTAACCTGTCAGCTCCAAGGACAAGGGCCAACACCTTGTGCATTGCCTGTGACCCTTAGCACAGTACTGGACACCTATCATAACACCCAGTTATAAATAGCCTACTTCCTGGTATTTGAGTGTAGATAGTGCTATCCTGGTGAAGGGTGAGGAGGACAGCATTTAGGCAGCTTAGACTTTCTTTCATATAGATATAAAGATATTAAAAATACATATATTTATATATAAATATGATATAATCTCATTAATCTATTTTCCTTTAATCTTCTAACTACAACCCAGTAATGATCTCAGAAAAATTAATCCTTCCATTTCTTTTGTTATTTCCCTCAAGAGTGACCATAATTACCTCTGACAAGACTATACTCAAATCAAGGAAAATAAAATCTGTTTTGAAGGGAAAAGAAATCTTTAAAAGAAACAAGTGCATCAGCTCTGCAGTCCTTGAGAAGATCCAATAAATTTCTTTAGAGTCTCTGTAATCTCCATGTCCATTTTCTTTTTTCTTTCTTTCTTTCTTTTTTTTTTTTTTTAGACGGAGTTTCACTCTTGTTGCCCAGGCTGGAATGCACTGATGCGATCTCGGCTCACTGCAACCTCTGCCTCCCAGATTCAAGCGATTCTTGTGCCTCAGCCTCCTGACTAGCTAGGATTACAGGCACCCACCCCCATGCTAATTTTTATGTTTTTAGTAGAGACGGGGTTTCACCATGTTGGTCAGGTAGGTCACGAACTTCTGACCCCAGGTGATTCACCCGCCTCAGCCTCCCAAAGTGCTGGGATTACAGGCGTGAGCCACTGTTCCCGGCCTCCATGTCCATTTTCATTGTTCTCTAATTAAACTGTTCCTATGCATTAACATAATTTAAAATTTAAAACTGAACAATCAAACTTCTAATTTTATGCCTTGGTTCTGTTTGTTGTCCAGGTTAGGGGCTAGAACACTGTCAATTATGCATATTACTGTTTGTATGAAAAGATGTGATCGAACTTTCAAACAGCCAGAGACTGACCTGCACATGTTATTTTTGGCCGACATTGCATATTAAACATTTTTTAACTCATTGCTAACACTGAAAGTTACAAGTATTTCACAAAATCTGGGCTTTCTACTTCTCTTGAAAAATTGCCATCTGGCAACACTAGGCCAGCATCTCCATGTCCCATAATTGCCTGTGGCTGAGCAACAGCTGCTTTCTGAGGGTATTGTTTCTCTAGTTTAACACAAGACTCCCTATTCCCTGATATTACACCTGTTTTACTCATTTCCATTAGTTGCCCTGGCCCTTGAAGACATGAGTTTATGACCTATATTCTACAGGAAGCTCATTTAATCTTTCATGTAATGAACAAATATTTATTGAATTCTTTTCATTTTCACAAGTGTTCCATGTGGTTCCTGTGCTTGAGAGATTCAGAATCTATTTGAGAAGATGAAAGATATTGTACAGCGAGCAAAAATAATACAGGAACATGAGCCTAGAGATGCTAGGAGGCCATCAGTATGTGAGTAATTTTCAAACGGGCAGTACAGTTATCAAGGCTGTGAACTCTGAGGGGTGAAAACTGAGCCAGGGTGGTGTTGTGAAGGTTCAGATTGAAGCTGTACCTTGAAGAATGGGTCAGAATAGTATCGCCCGGGGGCTAAGGGAAGGGGGTGGCATGGGTAGGAGGTGAGAATAAAATAACCATCCACAAAACCAAGTTGCATGTTTGGCAAGTAGGCCTATTTGGTTGGATTAAAGGAGTACAGGCTATCTCTCATCAGTGAAAGCTTCTGACACCCACCCTTTAATTCTCACCTTTATTGTCCGTTAAGTATACAGTTGTTCAGGAGATGCCCAAACAGAAAAGCAGCAAGCAGTTTGTGTAAATACCAGCCCACTTCTTTTTAGGCAAAGCATGTTTTCCACTTGCTTAAAACCCCTTCATGTTACTTCTTCCTAGCTCTCCCTGCCCCTAGAAAAAATGGGGAAGAGACCTTGATTCCTGGCATATTAAGGCCTCTAGAATCAACTAGGAAAACTTGATATGAGAAATACAATAGGAAAAGTGAGAAAAAGGGAAGTAGGTTATGAAGTTAGGAGAAAATGCAAAGGAAGTGTGGAAAGTTTAGCATGTACTACCAAATTTCTAGAAGGGTCCAGGATCACACACCACTTTTTGCATAAAACCTAGGACGCCCATCTGAAGAGCCTTTAACCTCAAATCTCCTTCAGGATACTCTGGGCTTATTCCTTTAGTCCCTTGGAACCCCTCAGATCATTGGGATGGCTTTGCATGTCCACATCCCAGTATCGAGTATCACATAGAACTTATGTAAGCAAAATCAGTACAGCCCTATGTCTTACATAATTGGATGTGAGATCAAGCTGAAATAAGAGCAAGCATCCACCGTTCTGTCCCCCACACGAATAGACATCTTGTGAACCTAGTTCACACTATTTGAACACTAGTCACTAAGTGAATACACTATGTGTAGTACCAGATGAAGTCTTGGGTATTTGGTGTGTGGAAGACTAGAAAGAACTGGATCCAGCAGAGGAGAAATACTTCAAGAGGATGCTCTGGGCTGGGACTCAGCTAGGTTGGAGCCCTGGTCCCAACATATAGAGCAGGACATTGGTTGCTCATGTTAAGGATGGACTCAGTCTTCATCTGTAAAACAAGGGAGCTAGGCAAGGCCTTCCCAAAGCAGTCTCAAGGGATGTGAAGAGTTGTGAAAAGACTAAAGTTTAAGCAGAGTGAAGTAAATTTCTCTGCTCCTGCTAGGACTTGTCAGTGTGTTTCAAAAGCTGACATGCATTGTGAATCTCTGAGAGGAGAATTGCCGTGCAGCGTTTCCCAAGCTGAGTGAATCATAGATCTCAGAACTCTTCAGCCTGCTCTCATTGCAAAGTTGTCTCCTCCATCTGCTGTTCTATAGAATGTTTGGGAGAGGCTGCCCTGTAGTTTTCCTTCCAGCTCTAACATTCTAAAATTCTAAGTTTGTAAAAAGGCTACAAAAGCCTGGAAAGCCAGAGATGTCAAAGAGAGGTTAGAGATCTGGTCGTCATACTTGTCTAACAAGGTTGCAGGTGGTGAGGATTTAGAATGATGCTCTACTTCTAGGTCTGGGGGGACAGATGGAACAGAAAAGTGGGAGAAAAAAATCAAAACAAAGTAAGTATACAGTTAAGTTGATGAAGGGGAAGAGAAAAAAAAAATTAAGGTTGTAGAAGCATTGAGATAAACTGGAACTATTTTCAATCGAGATGTAATGAAAGAATCTTGAAGTAGGAACCTGCTGCCCTGATTCTTGTCTGAACATGTCTGTAACTGGGTGACTCAGAGCTTGTCACCCATCTCTCTGGGCATCAGTTTCCAAGAAGACAGTCTATATTTGTGGGCCCTTTGGGTTTTAAAATTACACGACTTCATTTGCATCCAGTTTAAGATTGAAGCCTTAGGGAAAGGATTTATTGAAGAAAGATATATGAGGAAATGAAGGCTGAGACCTAGACTAGAGAGAATTATTAGGTCAAGAGAAGCCCATTATGAGCCCAGTGAAGATGGGTCTCTTTTTTTTTTTTTTTTTTTTGAGATAGGGTCTCACTCTGTTGTCCCAGGCTGAAGTACAGTGGTGTGATCTTGGTTCACTGCAACCTCTGCCTTCCAGGCTCAGGCCATCCTCCCATCTCAGCCTTCCAAGTAGCTGGGACCACAGGCATATACCCACCACAACTGGCTAACTTTTTGTATTTTTAGTAGAGATGGGGTTTGATCGTGTTGCCCAGGCTGGTCTCAAACTTCTCAGCTCTGGCAGTCCATCTGCCTTGGCCTCCCAAAGGGCTGGGATTAAGGTGTGAGCCACCATGCCCGACCCAAAGATGGGTCTTTTTTTTTTGGTGGAGGGCAGGTATAGAGTCTTGCTTGGTCACCCAGGCTGGAGTACAGTGGCACAATCTCGGCTCACTGCAACCTTGCCTCCCAGGCTCAAGCAGTTCTCCTGCCTCAGCCTCTCGAGTAGCTGGGGTTACAGGCACACAGCACCATGCCCGGCGAATTTTTGCTTTTTTAGTAGAGATGAGGTTTCACCATGTTGGCCAGGCTGGTCTGGAACTCCTGACCTCAAGTGATCTGCCTGCCTCAGCCTCCAAAAGTGCTGGGATTACAAGCGTGAGCCATCGTGCCTGGCCCAAAAGATGGGTCTTTAATGATACTCTGCTAAACTGTGAATTCCAACTACTAGGATTTCTCCACAGAATTGCACAAAGACTAGATGGTGTCCTTGTGATTGGCTCCTTACGTCAGTGTGGCTTAATTTCACAACTAAACTCATCAGATTAGACAGAGTTATTAACTCTCCTGAGGAATTGATTTACTTGATTGTTTCATCCAGGTTTATGTTGTTTTAGTTTGTGTAGTGCCTGTATAGTTGCACTTTAGTAAGCCATTTCCAATTTTTGTTTGCAGTCTTGTGCCATTTGCTAGGTTAGATTTTCTTCTTGGGTATTTGGTAAAATAAAATTAGTTTTAGTAATCTCTTAACTATAAGACATACCAATACATGTCTTAGTAAATAGTTTCAGATATTTGGGAAGCACCACTGTATATCTTTCTGAAGTACTATATATATATATATATATATATATATATATTTTTTTTTTAAGTGATTATGGACATTCCTTTATTCCATATTCATTGTTCCACAAGCGTGTGTTGAATACACTGTATGCAAGGGGTTGTAAGTGTTAGGGTGAAGCAGTGAACAAATACATAGTTTTCCTCATGACCTATGTGGATAGGCACCTAGCTTCAAAGACAGAACAGTTGCCCATGTAAACATTCACTCCGTCATTAATTTTTATTTAATAATCTTATTCATTAGAAATTATAAAGAATGATTAAATGGTAACTTTCAGCAAGGCTTTGCCAGAAAGAAAATATGTTTAGTCACTTTGTTAGCTGAATTCATGGTATGAGAAGAGGAAAATGTTTGATAATATTAAGTAAAACTATTGTGGTAAATAACCGTATGCTTATATTTCTTTACCAGATCACTGGGTCACACACAGTTCAAAACCTACAAAGAAGCTAAGAGTCTTTACATTAGATATATTCTTCTTGAAAATTCTTAACTGCTATATGCCAGTCTATCAAGCAGTTCAATTTGATTATGCACATCTTTATTTATATTTTCCCAAGTCTGATTGATCCTTAACTACTTTATTTTGTTTTTTGAGACAGGGTCTCGCTCTATCACTCAGCCTGGAGGGCAGTGGCGTAATCACGACTCACTGTAACTTCAACTTCCAGACTCAAGCAATCCTCCTGTCTCAGCCTCCTGAGTAGCTGGGACTATGGGTGTGAGCCACCATGCCTGGATAATTTATTTTATTCTTTTTTTTTGTAGAGACAGAGGTCTTAATATATTGCCCAGGCTTGTCTTGAACTCCTGGGCTCAAATGACTCTCCTGCCTCCCCTTCTTAAAGCACTGGGTTTACAGGCATGATCCTGTAACTATCTGGCAAACTATCTTATATTGAATATGTCTCACATAGCAAAATAATTAAAGAGTAGCTAATGCAAGCAAACTTAAATCCTTTCTACTTTTTAGCTGGTGACAGGGGCACACACTTGTTCTTCAAGTCCATATTTATCCCAAACATTCATTTCAGTGAAGAGTACTGATAATTTTCACAGTAATATTCTGAAAGCTACATGACAAAGCATTCACAAGGATCAAACGACGTAACAACATGGGATGCACCTGCTTTAGAGAATTTGCTGCATTCTGTGTCTCCTCCAGAGCATTAATACTTCTAAAATGCTACGTACAATGATTTCATACTTACGCATTTTGTTCGTTTTTCCTAAATAGACACTACTATGAAAACACCTAAACATGAGATTATAAATAATAAATAGGAGTGTTGAAGATAACATACAGGTTATACATCACTAAAGCATTGTTCTGCAGTGGGGAGGCCTGTGCAAACCTACCCCCAAAGTCTGTGGAAGCTGAGGGACCAAAGAAAGAGGCTGACATATCCAGTTTCTCAGAAAGAACCATTTAATCATTTAATAGACACTTATGAATGGAAGCCATGTCTCTGTCTCAGGTGGTGGCAAGATGAGATGGTGGATCCCTGTACCATTACCCCCCAGACCCAGGACGTATACATAATAGGGAAAGAGTATTTGTGATTCAGAAGAGATGATGTGTAGGACAATTGAAGTACAGTCACTTTAAGGTTGTTCTGACCTAAGGGCTGGATTTACGGTAAACAGTAGATGAACTGGAAGTCTTACAGGCTTTCCCAGGACTAGGGTTAATCATAAGTCAACATGACAGATTAGCATCCAAGATGGAGTTGCTTTGGCCTCGACAACATGTTGTTTCCCTAAACTCGGAACCTTCTTCAGAACTTGAAATGGCAGTTTTCCTGGGGTCATTAACAGTAGTGCCATGGTCTCCACCACAGGCTCTGTCTATTCCAGCACTCCCTGAAATGTAAAGCTGATGTCTGGATTAGGAAAGATAGTGTTTACCTTGGGTTCTGCTTTTTCTGCCCTAGGAAAATTCAGGGCTAAAGGAATTTGAGAGTTAAGCAGTGGGAATGTGTTTATCTGCTCAGTTATGGGGCATAATTTTTCTTTGAAAAAGGTGTGTTGTTCAGTCTTTTCTTCTTCTTTTTTTTTTTTTGAGACAGTCTCATTCTGTTGCCCAGGCTGGAGTGTAGTGGTGTAATCTCCCCTGACTATAACCTCTGTCTCCTGGGTGGGTTCAAGCGATTCTCCTGCTTCAGCCTCCCCAGTAGCAGGGATTAAAGGCATCTGCCATTACACCTGGCTAATTTTTTTTTTTTTTTTGGTATTTTTAGTAGAGACAGGGTTTTACCATGTTGTCCAGGCTGGTCTCAAACTCCTGACCTCAGGTGATCCACCTGCCTCGGCCTCCCAAAGTGTTGGGATTACAGGTGTGACCCACTGCTCACAGCTGAATGTGTTCAGTCTTGGTTTGGGTGTTCCATGTGTAGTGTAATGGTGTGATGTATGGGTTTTGACGTGGCATTCCTCATATCTACTTGGCATCCTTTAAAGGCCTCAATTTGCAAATCCTCACAGAAGAGATCATGAAACAATAGTTTCAAGTTAAACTCGTTATTTTCACCTTTGGATATGTTTATTGTGTTCAAAATGAAAATTTGAAAATTTGGGGCAAGACAGGATCTGATTGCCTTACTTAAAGAACATCCGAATAGGCTTATATTGTATTTTAATTAAAAACTGAGTCTTTTTAAAGCTTGCCAATATTTTTTAAAAACACTTTAGTTCTTTGTTTTCTTCATCATCAGTTTCTCTCTCCTCTTATTTGTTGGTGTCATCAGACATCTCAGAGTGGGAAATTCTCACTGTGTCTCTCCACCTTCACTTTTTCCTCCTCCCCTTCTTCCTCCCCGTTCTTCTCCCCCAGTACCTCTTGGTCCTCCTCAGGGCCACAAGCCTCTAGGGTCCATGCATATCCCCTCTATTTCACCAGTGAGTTCATGTATCTTGGTAAGTAAAGGCTTATAAGTGTCATACTTTTTTTTTTTCCAGAGGCTGCAATGTCTTATCACATTTGGCTTCAATCTCATGGAATTCTTCTACAGCTTTTTGAGGGCAAGGACTTGACATTTCACCAAGCTAGGCAGGCTGTTAATAAAGTCATTAGTCATTTTTAAGTGTCAGTCATTCTTTATTGGGGGAACCCGCCCCCAACATTTCAACATAGGTTCTATTTTCCCTAAGTGTCAGCTGGCTGAGAAATAAAGAGAAAGAGTACAAAGAGAGGAATTTTACAGCTAGGCCACCGGGGGTGACATCACATATCAGTAGGACCATGATACCCACCTGAGCCTCAAACCAGCAAGTTTTTTATTAAGAGTTTCAAAAGAGGAGGGGGTGTAAGAACAGGAAGTAGATCACATAGCCAGTTTCCAAAGTTCTGGGTGTTCTGGGCTCCGAACACCCAGAATGGGGAATATCATACGAGGCCTTGGGGGAGTAATGCCCTTATCTTCCCATTTTAAGGAAAAGAATGAGCTGAACCTCCTATGCAAAGTAGGATGATGATCCTCGTCCTCCCTATAAAAAATAAAATAAGTAGCCTCCAGGCATTCCCATCTGCCAGAGGAGCAATTGTTTTTCAAATAGCCCTTTGGTGCCCAGTCTATTACTAAACCATATGAGTCATTTTTTAATACTACTGCATGTGAGTTAACACAGTCTTCCCAAATTAAAGTTTAGATGGGCCCTCAAAATTTTTAGGACATGGTTTTCCTACAGATTCATATTTGAAAGTATGGGGTATCTCCTATTATTCCCCTTTTCATTTGTCTTAAAGGAGAAAGGGAGAGGCTGGAGACCAAATGTCCCCGTTCCCCATCTCTCTGGAAGTTAAGCAGCCCAGACTTGGGTTTCTAGATGGATACAACCAGGTGCATGTCCGAGGCACAGAGGAGGGTATTTATAACCCATAGTAACATTAAATGCAGTGCCTTCTTCTCCTGGTTGAGCAGGGCAACGGTCATCTGTAGCTCCAGGCATCCACACACTATCATTAGTATAGATTTTCACAGGAGCATCCATCCAGGTGAGAGGTCGAATAAGTGGAGGAAAAGCACATAAGCCCAATAAGAATAATTTTGTGTAGCAGGTAAATCAGTTTGAGGGGAAAATAGTGAGACAGAAAGTACAAGGAGGAGAATTATTAAATAAAACCTATTGTAAGCAAGATCCAGTGCTGAAGGAGAAAGAGAAGAAGAGGGGAATGTTATTTTCAGGCTAATAGAAATGGTGAGAGTTTTAGGTTCATAAGGAGAAAAAGAAAGGGAATTAAGAGAAGTAGGATTAGTTAGAGGGGTCTCCGTTGCCATTAGGGAGTATCGAACCAGACCCATTTTGATTTGGCATGCCAGTTTTTGAGGAGTTGGCACAAATCTCACCAGGTATGAGGGCGGTCTCTGATGTGAGCGTCTCTTCCCTGTGGTTTTCGTTGTCAGTATTCACACGAAGTTTAAGTCTCCTAGTGGGCACCCAGACAGGGGACTGATGATCTCCTAGTGGAACACAAGCATACCCTCTTCCCCACGTTATAATTGTTCCAGGTTCTCAGGTATTGGTCTGGGCGTTTTTCCATAACCCTGGCTTGCCTTCATTTAGGGAGAATTTTAGAAATTATATTAATCCAATAAGCGACTTTTTTTTACTGCCGGAGCCCATCCCAGGGACCTGTGTCTTATCTCCTTTGTTTAAAACAATATTAGGTAGTAAAAGTAATTGAGCAATTGACTCATCAGCTGGAATGGAAACAGGAACCTTGGCAGACACCATAAGTTTAATCTCATCGAAGGAATCAGAATTAATGAGACCAGTATGAACTGTGACAACTTTAGTTTTATATCAGACTTAGAGCAGCAGGTGCTTACTCAATGTTTACCTTTAGGACAATGAGGGCAAACAGTAGCAGGAGCATTTGGCCATGTTTGTTGAGCCGGCTTGCCCGCCTTTAAGTTTTTAACACTGCAATTTTTTCGAGCATGACCAAGTTGACCACAATTATAGCAGGCTCCAATAAAAGAATCAGTTGAGCCAGTTTGGTTGCCGTCCTTCGTGGCCCATGCCCACAGAATGGCTTTGTGGGTCTCCGATCCAGTGCCTTCACAAGCTTTAATATATGCAGGCAACACCTCATGATCAGGTAAATTTTGTCATTGGATGGAGCGCATGACCATTTTACACTCATGGTTCACATTCTCAAAAGCTAACATATGAAGGAGAATACCTTGAGCACGCTCATCAGAGACAGATTTTTCAACAGCATCTTGTCATTTAGCCAAAAAGTCGGGATACAGTTCATCGTGACCCTGTTTAACAGTAGTAAAGGAAACAGGAGCTTGGTCTGTAATTTATCCCAAGCTCGCCTACACGCCTTTGTTACTTGTTCTGTGGTGAAAGCATCAAAGCCTAATTGGGCGGTAGTGTCAAAGTAATTATTGGAGCCTGTGAGCTGAGCCTGAGTAATTGGAATGCCATCAGCCCGATTTAGCTGAGCCTGCAGACACGCCTCCTCTGACCATCAGGTACAAAATTGTAAATGCTGAGATGGAGTTAGAACAGCTTTTGCCGAAAGATTCCAGTCTAAAGGAAGCAAAACAACCTCAGTGCAGAGTCTGTAATACCATTTTAACATATGGAGAAGTAGGAACATACTGAGTACAAGCATCCTTGAATTATTTTATAAAGGTAAGATTGAACTGCGCATATCAACGCACTTGTATCCCTTGAGCATTGGGAGGTTCTAGTGCAACTGGATAAACCCACACCTCTGATCCACTTGTTTCTTTGTTCTGGCGTAATAAGCATTGCATGGAAGTTTCAAGAACAGGCACATGAGACGGAGTTGGCATAGAAGTGACAGGAAAAGTATGTGTGGATAAGGGAAACTGAGGTTGAGGCGGTCAGACCAGTATGAGAGCGTGAGAAAGGGGCATTGGGAGAGCAGAAGAGGCAGAGGCAGAAGCATACTGGTAATTATTGTCCCAATCCTGTGCAACCAGAGTGGCAGGGGTGTCCATGCGTGAAGAAGGGTACAGAGAAGAAGGTAGAGTGGATGGCAAAGTGACCGGTGGAAGGACTGAAATGACAGGAGGGTGAGGGGCTGTGGTGGACTGGGGAGGGCCTGCAGAATTACAGGTAAATTGTAGTTTGGTCCCAGAGCCATTAGATGGCTCCAGAGGCAAAGGCTTCAAAGGTTTGAAGAGTGAAGAGTTAGCATAGATATGGTCCCTGGCTGTCCGAGTCAGGGCCATGGGAGCTACAAGTACCAGCTCTTTGTGAAAATAAATAAGGTCATCCAGGGGTGACGTTAAGCCAAAGTCACCGGAGTTAGATATTGAATCCTCAGTATCGTCAGGTGAGGGAGGAGCAGGCGAAGGGAGAGGCTGAGCAGATAACAGGCTGAGTGGGAGAGGAAAGCTGAGGAAGAGGTAGAGGGTCACCAGATTCAAAAAACTGTGGTAACTGCAGGGGTCACAAGATTGGTATGGCATTAGGATGGCATGTACCAAGGCCCAATCACCCTAAACAGTGACGGGAACATAATTTCCTGTCAGGACCAGTTCCTGGAGTTTTGCACCAACATGATCCCATAGTTCCACATCTAACATTCCCCTCTCAGGAAGCCAAGGACAGTGTTCCTCCACTGTCCTGAATAGGGTGACCATATTTTCCATGGGCACTTGAACTCCCCCCTGTTTTAACAGGAGTTTAATATAGCAGAGATAAGCATAACGTTTAGACTCTGTGTGACCCATAGTTACCCCGGACAATACACAGACAACTCACCAATCGTCAGGGAGCCAAACAAGCGTTTCTGTGGACCGGAACAATGAATGTTTCTCCACACCTACCAAAGGGAATCAGGTTCCCACATGCACCTAGGAAAAAGAAAACCATGTTGGCGTGCCAGATATCGAGGGAACCCACCCCCAATATTTCAGTGTAGGTTCTTTCTATTTTCCATAAGTGTTGGCTGGCTGAGAAATAAAGACAAAGAGTACAAAGAGAGGAATTTTACAGCTGGGCCGCTGGGGGTGACATCACATATTGGTAGGACCATGATGCCCACCTGAGCCTCAAACCAGCAAGTTTTTATTAAGGGTTTCAAAAGGGGAGGGGGTGTAAGAACAGGGAATAGGTCACATGCTGCAAAGGGCAAAAAGCAGAACTACTAATAAGGGTCTAACAAAGATCACATGCTTCTGAGGGAACAGGACAAATGGCAAAGGCAGAACTACTGATAAGGGTCCAACAAAGATCACAAGGCAAAGAACAAAAGCAGAACTGCTGATAAGGGTCTATATGTTCAGTGGTGCACATATTGTCTTGATAAACATCTTAACAGAAAACAAGGTTCAAGAGCAGAGAACTGGTCTGACTACAAATTTACCAGGGTGGAGTTTTTCTCCACCCTAATAAGCCTCAGGGTACTGCAGGAAACCAGAGCATATCTCGGTACTTATCTCAACTGCATAAGACAGACATTCCCAGAGTGGCCATTTATAGACCTCCCCCCAGGAATGCATTCCTTTCCCAGAGTATTAATATTAATATTCCTAGCTAGGAAAAGAATTTAGCGATATCTTCCCTACTTGCATGTCCATTTATAGGCTCTCTGCAAGAAGAAAAATATGGCTCTTTTTGCCCGACCCCACAGGCAGTCAGACCTTATGGTTGTCTTCACTTGTTCCCTAAAACTCAGTTATTCTCTTCTTTTTCAGGGTTCACTGATTTCATATTGTTCAAACACACATGTTTTACAATCAATTTGTACAGTTAACACAATTATCACAGTGGTCCTGAGGTGACGTACATCCTCAGCTTATGAAGATAACAGGATTAAGAGATTAATGTAAGACAGGAATAAGAAATTATAAAAGTATTATTTGGGGACTGATAAATGTCTATATTAAAATGAAATCTTCACAATTTATGTTCCTCTGCTGCGGCTCCAGCTGGTCCCTCCGTTTGGGGTCCCTGACTTCCCGCAACAATTCTTTACACAGCCTAGGGCACTCTGCTGTCTGACCACTCTGATGTGCTGTCAGTCTTCACTCAGTGCACCACTTATTCTATGATTCCCTCTACAGCTTTCTGGCTTGAATCTGTGGGTCCCTTGTTTCCTGAGTCTGCCAGGTTAGAGAAATGCAAGGGTGTAAAGTGGCTGATGGGGAGGGGTGGGCCTGTGATGCCAGTGTCGTCCCCAGAGGAGGCTGTCATGTGGCACCAAAGTAGATGCCTCGTGGGTCCCCTGAGATTTGGGGCAGGGCTCATGCTCCTCCCCATCAATTTATGGCTGTCCACCATCCTGGGTGCCTGGATACTGAGATGACTCCAACCTGGTGTCTGTCCTCAGTGAGTTTACAGGAAAGGTGCACACAAACCAAACCTTCCACTTGACATGGAGAGCATGAAGAGGTCAATTGTCTATTGAGAATTGAGTAGTAGCGGGAGGGGAGCTTCACAGAGGTGGTGTCTTGAAGGGTGAGGAGTTCAGGGGAGGGACCATTCAAGCCTGAGAGAGGCCACCAGCTGTGATTCATACATTCTACCCGAGTTTCGTCACTACAAGTCATCCTCTTAGCAGTGTTACCCCAAGATGCCTTACCCGTTACCTTGGCAAAGAAAATTGGTAAGATCAAACACTGCCTAACGAGAGTCTCTTTCACACCTTTAATTGACTAGGCTGATGTTTCTCAACTCTCATGTGCAAAAGAATCCCCTGGAGAAACTCCCGGGTCTGCTCCAGAGGTTCTAACTCAGTATGCAAAGTTAGGGCACAATAATTTGCATTCAGATGCTGCCGGTCTTTGGACCATCCTTTGAGTAGCCCTGGACTGGAAACTTGATGGAGTAGTGATAATAATAGAGATAAGAAAAGAATTAGTTCTTGGCCGGGCGCGGTGGCTCACGCCTGTAATCCCAGCACTTTGGGAGGCCGAGGAGGGCGGATCACAAGGTCAGGAGATTGAGACCACGGTGAAACCTCGTCTCTACTAAAAATACAAAAAATTAGCCGGGCGCGGTTGTGGGCGCCTGTAGTCCCAGCTACTCGGGAGGCTGAGGCAGGAGAATGGCGGGAACCCGGGAGGCGGAGCTTGCAGTGAGCTGAGATCCGGCCACTGCACTCCAGCCTGGGCGACAGAGCGAGACTCCGTCTCAAAAAATAAAAAAAATAAAAAAAATAAAAAAAAATAAAAATAAAAAAAAAAAGAAAAGAATTAGTTCTTAAAACCCAGGAGATTGGTTTGACCAGGTGTGCCATTGATGTAGCCTACAAAAAACCTGGCCCTCCCACCTTAGCCCAGTAATATGCAAAGGTGAGTCTATGATGTTTGAACACATGGTGTTATCTGGAGGTGGCCATCACAC
The DNA here is from genome assembly GCF_003255815.1 of Theropithecus gelada. Classification (NCBI taxonomy): domain Eukaryota; kingdom Metazoa; phylum Chordata; class Mammalia; order Primates; family Cercopithecidae; genus Theropithecus; species Theropithecus gelada. The sequence continues at coordinate 118,180,237 of NC_037669.1, forward strand.
TTGGCACAACTGGTGACAAGGAGAAGATGGCTGGAATCACTATATTGAGTGAAGCCAGTTTCTAATGGCTGGCATTTGCATATCAAAGCTTGCTGGCCTGGCCCTTCAAGTCACCTTTTCTGTTATAAAAGAGATGGTTCAGGGGTTGTTTCTTGTTACAGGAAAATTTCCACCAAGAACCTTTACCCTTAGTATCTAGCTAAAATAATGTCTTAATAACCCCTGTATTATCTGTACCTGTTTAGGTGTCTGGTGGGCAACACTCAAATGTTTGCTGAATGAATTTGTGGGAGCTAAATGATGGGTGTATGGGACATACAGAATGGAATATTATAGACATTGGAGACTATAAAAGGTGGGGGATGGGGGTGTAAAAAGTAAAGTAGAGGTTCGTCTTCAAAGACTTTCGTCCCCATCTAATTAGGAATAAGTAGTAACTTCTCTTAAAAGCAAAATTTATTCAAAGATCTGTGCTAACATTCTTAAGTATCTGCTAACCATAATAAAGAAATCAATATATTTCATGTTCTTAGCTCCCACAATTTAGCCTGAATATTTTCCCTGGCATGTTTATAGTGGTCCAAGCAAGCATTAGGTCATAGCTGTCCCTCTTCCTTATTTAAAGGTGTTTTTACCTTTCTCAGCATTCCACAAGTTACTTCCTCTTCCTTTGTTCTCCTCTGCCTTTGCCTCTTTTAAAAATTTCTAAGTTGCTAGCCAATTGGGACAAATACCAAATGTGAGGTCCCGTTCCAGCCAATGGAAACCGGACACAGCAGTAGGGTGAACGCGTCAGGATACAAATGACCCTGTCTCCTTTGTTCGGTGTACTCTCGTGACAAAACTGCTGGCAAGCGTACCCTTTCTGCAGGAAGTGAAAATGGCCTTGCTGAGTAAATTAAATGTATGTTCAAGTGCTATTTCTTTTTGGCACCAGGGAACAAGCATTTCAAGCAGGGGTGAGGCTTGAAAAATGACCTATTTGGTACAGTGTTCACTATGCGGATGATGGGTGCACAGACTTCACCACCACACAATATACGCAGGTAGGAAGCCTGCAGTTGTACCCCTTTAAGGTGTATTTAATATATAAAATTTTTTTAAAATTTATAATGTTTGAATGAGTAGGTAAAAAATAAATATGGACCCTTTTCCTTGTGGTGGAGTATTTTATCTGTATATTCTCCTCAGGAAGACCATATAATGATCTCAATTGTTGTATAGATATTTGATTTAGACTTAGTTTGTTAGACATTAAACAAGTTTATTGTAATTGTGGATCTATTAATAGACTAAACGTTTAGAAGGAGTGACTTGTTCCAATGTCCTGAATCTGTTAAAACAAGAAGCTGCTCCTGGTGTAGATTTAAACGCTCCATTGTTCGTGATTCCAGATTCTGTCCCAACACACAGTGACTTCCTTCTTGCCTCTGGAACTGGCAGGCCATCCTGTCTTGTAATGCCTCAGGCCAAGGAGGGACTGAGCTGCATTAACTTGAAACTGCTGGCTGTAGAGACTTTGGTACTGATGCTAATTTTCTCAGACACTGTTTATGTAGGCAAACCGTTCCTGCTAACCAGCCCAGCAGATCAGCTGGCAGAGAGAATGTGCTGCCAGTGGGGTAGAATTTGGGATACATTTCATGACCTACTTCCCCTCCCTACCCTGATTTTAAATCTTTTTATCTTAAATGCAGCAAAACCTGTGTAATAGGAGAGGTTTCTGTTTAAAATAATGACAGTGTTTAATCAGAGCTCTGATTGATAATATTCAGAGCAGTGGGTCAGGATCAGTCGAACTTTTGAGAGTTCTGGTGCTTGCTTTTATTTTTATTTTTATTTTTATTTTTTGAGATAGAGTCTTGCTCTGTTGTCCAGGCTGGAGTGCAGCAATGCCATCTCAGCTCACTACAAGCTCCTCCTCCCGGGTTCATGCCATTCTGCTGCCTCAGTCTCCCCAGTAGCTGGGACTACAGGCATCCACCACCACGCCCAGCTAATTTTTTGTATTTTTAGTAGAGACGGGGTTTCACTGTGTTAGTCAGGATGGTCTCTATCTCCTGACCTGGTGATCTGCCTGCTTCGGCCTCCCAAAGTGCTAGGATTACAGGCGTGAACCTCCCCCTTGCCCCCCCTCCCCCAACCGCTTGCTTTGTCACTTAGGGCTTTATGATCCTGAGCAAAATATTTACTTCTCTAAGACCCAAATGAGCATACAATGAGTGTAACATCTGCTGTTCCTATGACAAGTCCTGTGACATTCACACAAGTGAAAGTTCAAAAGGTCATCAACTGTAAAGGGCCATTCAAAAGAGTCCATGGTTTATTATTATGTATTCTAAATAGTAGGCAATAACTTGTCATGATCATCATGTGAATGTATACAAAAGGGTACTTAATTTACTATCTGAATCTAGCTCTTCAGATATCTGTAGATATCTATAAAAATCATTCACCTTGTATCTTTTGTGTTTATGTGCCATTTAAGAAACCATTTTTTCAAAGGTGGTGTCTAATTTGCCACTTCCTGCACTTTGTAAAAAGCAGATTAACCCAACTTCTGGAGTGTCCTGTGTAACACACTTCTGAAGTCACAGGGCGTGAGTGGCAAGCTCTGAATTGTCATATCAAAGAAGGGAGTATGGGAGGTTTTGTTTAGAAGTTTAATTCTTTTTTGATGCTTTTAGTCAGCGGCTACTTAGAACACTCAAATGAAAACAAATGCTGCTGTCCTGACAATCAAGGGAGGCTTTTAGCAGCTTGGGTAGTCTCAGGAAGGGTATTTGTTTATGACCTTGTGTACATAAGGCACTGGCAAAAAATTTGGCCTCCAAGACCCAGTTTTCCGAAGGAGCTCACAATCTAGTTGTTGTGGTAGGTAACAAAGATGTGAGCACAAACTTGATTTTTTAAAAGTCTCATTTTTTATGTGCCTGCATATGGAAGGCAATGGAGAGTGAGACAGGAATAGGACCAAGAGAGGTGTAAATGATATGGCTCCGATGACTGGAGGAACACCAGGATCCTTGGTCTTGTGCCAGTTTAGATAAAACGACACAGACACATGTGGAGTGGTTTTAAGGAGTTGAGAGTTTATTAGGCAAGAAAGAAAGAAGGAAGACGAAGACAGCTCCCTGGTACAGAGACGGGGGGCGCGGGGAGGGGGGGGGATTCGAACAAAGACAAACCCCGTGTGTGGCGGGAAAGTGGCTGCTTACATTGCGATGCTGGAGGAGGTGGTGTCTGGTTTGCGTAGGGCCCAGGGGATTGGTTTGACCAGGTTGTTATTTACGTTGCCTGTGAAAAACCTGGCTCTCCCACCTTAGCTTTTTAATATGCAAATACGGGTTGCCGTGATGTTCTGAAAACATGGTATTATCTGGAGGTGGCCATGACACTTGGCACACGTGATGACAAGAAGAAGGCAGGAGTCACCATATTGGGTGGACCATTCCTAACGGGCGGCATTTGCATATCAAAGCTTGCCAGCCTGGCTCTTCAAGCTGTTTTTCTGTTAGAAAAGAAATGGTTAGGGGTTTGCTTTTATTAAAAGAAAGAGCCTTACCAAGAACTCCTTTTACCCTCTCTATCTGCCTAAAAATTATTTTTAAGTAACACCTGTCTTATTTCCCCCCTCAAGAGAAGCAAAGCTAGCTGCTGTTAGGGGGTGCTGGCTGATGATTCGTTGTGGCTACTTCCTGCTAAAAAGGGGCATGCTGATGAGCAGCAATTGGGTCTTCTCCTGAGGTTGATCTAAGGATTCTTGGAAGAATGGCGTGTCCGTGTGTGGTTCTGCTCGCAGTACTATTTGGAGTTTGATTGCTTCTAGGCGAAAAGAGAAGTTTTACAAGAAGGTTTATAATATAGGGTGAGAATAAAAGCATTAAGATTACCACCATTAGTGGGGGTCTTATAGACCATAACTGACAGTTAAAGAGTTTGGTACGTATTAGTATACACCAATAGAGTGCAATACTGGATTGACTCCACTAGATGTCGCTGTACATTACCAGAAACGTTAACATAAAAGTAACATTTTCCTTGAGAAAAGCATACATTTCTCCCTTGACTTGCCATTAGAGAATAACTTTAGGCTTAGGCAATTTTTATAACTTGCAATATGATTGGGAGAAATACGTTACTGGATGTCTAAAATAACTTTAGCGTTAATTTTGACAATCCTTTCCTTTAATGATTAAATTTTTTCATGATTTTCACAGACCCTCTTACAACATACTTAAACTTTTCTGACTCATTCTAAACATCCTTTCTTTAAAAAAATCAGTCATTTCCTTTTAGGACAAGTATTTACCATACAAAATCCTTTCCTTTTTTTGTTTTTGAAAAAAATTTTTTTAAATTATACTTTAAGTTCTAGGGTACATGTACACAATATGCAGGTTTGTTACATAGGTATACATGTGCCATGTTGGTTTGCTGCACCCATCAACTCACAAAATCCTTTCTTTTTCTCTTTTTTTCTTTTCTTTTTTTTTTTTTTTTTTTTTTTTGAGACAGGATCTTGCTCTGTCACCCAGGCTGGAGTGCAGTGGTGTGATCTCAGCTCACTGCAACCTCCACCTTCCAGGTTCAAGCAATTCTTCTGCCTCAGCCTCCCCTGAGTACATGGGATTACAGGCACCACACAGCTAATTTTTATATTTTTGGTAGAGCTGGGATTTCACCATGTTGGCCAGGCTGGTCTGAAACTCCTCATCTCAAGTGATCCACCCTCCTTTGCCTCCCAAAGTGCTGGGATTATAGGCATGAGCCATCGCACCTGGACACAAAAATCCTTTCTTATATAAAATTTATTTCTTTATAACCTTTTTTTCATAGCTTAGAGTGCATTATATTACCAACCTTTAGTAAAAAGTCCTATTAAACTTAATGATAGTAAAACTTTTATGTTTGCTTTTTATCCGTAACTATTACTCCTACTATAGGCAAAATAACCTTGACTAAATTTCTCCTGCAATTATTAATCCTGTTATAAGGATGATAATCAGGCAAAATATTACAGCAATTAGAATTTTACAACCACAATTCCACATTGTGGGTGCCACAGTGTATATAGTTCTATTGCAAATAGTAGCGTGACTATAACAATTTCCACAAGAGTGGCATCGTAAATAATTTTCATTTAAAACTACTTGCCAAGATATAACATTTCCCTTTGGGGATTTACAAAGTTACAAATGCAATCCCATGTATAATTAAAATTTCCCTGCGAATATGCCTTAAAAAGAAGTTCAACTGTTTGGTAGCAAATTTTGACAGGAAAGGGTAGAAATGAAAAAAAGTATCTGTTGGGGGAAAGGTGGGACTGAGTAAGATGAGTAGCCCTCACTTTTGTTTTTTTTGAGACAGAGTCTCGCGCAGTTGCCTAGGCTGGAGTGCAATGTTGCGATCTCGGCTCACTGCAACCTCCGCCTCCTGGGTTCAAGTGATTCTTCTGCCTCAGCCTCCTGAGTAGCTGGGATTACGGCACGTGCCACCATACCCATCTAATTTTCTTTTGTATCTTGAGTAGAGACAGGGTTTCACCATGTTGGCCAGGCTGATCTTGAACTTCTGACCTCATGATCTGCCTGCCTGGGCCTCCCAAAGTGCTGGGATTACAGGCGTAAGCCAAAGTGCCCAGCCCACTCACTTATCTTTTATAATTTTTAGCTTAAGATGTTCTATTAATACCAACTTTCTTGGGTTAAATAAAGGTTTTATTTCCTGGGGTTGGGCTTCTGCTGGTTGTGTTAATTCTTGTTGGAAGGGAGCGAGAGAGGTTACATGCTTAGCCAGTTTAGAGGTTTTCTGCCTGAAAACAATCTCTGAACACACTGATAAGTTTTATCCTTTCCCAAGTGAAAAGCTCGGTGAAGGATTTTAAGGACTTTCATTGGCTGCAGGCTGGCAAATAGAGTTTGCCATCCTGACTGTAGGCATCCTGAGGGCTGAAAACTATGGGGCTGAGAAGTGGCCTGTTCTGTTTCTGCAAAGGAATACTGAGGTTTAATTTCTTTTAAAATGGTGCCCTCCTAGATTAGAAGGGCTCAAATGTGTTAGTGCCTTGAGGCTTCCTTGCCTTTGTATGGCTGCCTGATCAGCTAATCTATTTCCTTTGACCACCTTATCTGTTCCCTTTCAACGTTCTCTACAATACATCCCTGCTGTCTCTCATGGAAGAGAAACAAGATAACCTGCTAATTTCCTGGTGATATTTTATAGGAGATACATTAGTGTTAAGAAAATGCCTTTCCTTTCAAATGGCAGCACAAGCATGGAACGTTAGGAAAGCATACTTGGAGTCAGTATAAATGTTAGCCACCTTTCCCTTGCTTAATTTAGGTGCTCTTGTAAGAGCTAATAGCTCAGCCAGTTGGGCGCTTGTGTTCCGGGAGAGTACATACCGCTCCTGCTTTAGGTACTTCTTGCTTCACCGGCTATTTGATGGCTAAGAGCTACCCCTAGAGGACAGTGATCCTGCCACATTATGTGGGGTGTAAACAGTTAAATTATTTCCTTGGGTTAACTTGGAGGCGTTTCTGACTAGTAGAGCTATTATGACAGTGGCTTGGAAGCATGTGTAAATAGGTTCTCCTAACCACAATTAAGGTTGAGAAAAATATTGGATTAGAGTTTTTCCTGAAATGCCCCTTACAGTTGTGCTACAGGAAGAGAGGAGGCCTGGATTAGAGAGGAGAAAAGAGAGAGAGTGGGCCTGGTGTTTAGAAGGAGGTCTGCTTCCTTTCCTTCAATTTCCAGTATCACCCGGAGCTCCTCTGCTATGACAGCAGTTTGAGCCGCCGGAGCTGAGGTTTGGGCCCCGGGTCCTGTGGGACCATCTGCGAGACTGGCCCTGAACCCAGTGACCTCCGTATCTGGGGAGAGTTCTGTCTCCATTGGCTTTGCCACAGGCTGGACAGGGTTGAGGTGGCTTCGTCTTGCTGCCTGGGCATTCCTCTTTAAAATACCCTGGCCTGCCACATTGATAGCAACTAATGGATGCATCTTGGGGCTCCTGGACTTTGCAAGCCTGCAAAGATGCTGCTGGAACCTTTGTCCTTCTGAGCTTTCTCTTTCTTTTGGGCCTCCTCCTAGTTCCTATTATAAAAGACCAAGTGGCCCCCTGCATGAGGTTCTCTAAGGTGCTATTTGGTCCTATAGTTTGCTTCTGTAGTTTTCTTCTAATATTGGGAGCTGCCTATGTGATAAACCTATCCTTCTGGATGAGCTGTCCCTCCACTGACTCAGGGGATGAAAAAGGAGGAGTGTTCTGTTAGTGCCTCTCTCAGCCTTTCTATAAAGGCCACAGGATTCTTATCTGGTTTTTGGTCTATTATAGACAGTTTAGGGTAATTGAGAGGTTTGGCCCTGGTTTTCTGTAGGCTTTCTAAAACGCATATTTAAAAAAGCTTCCTGGCCGGGCGCGGTGGCTCTCTCCTGTAATCCCAGCACTTTGGGAGGCTGAGGCAGGCAGATCACCTGAGGTCGGGCGTTTGAAACCAGCCTGTCCAACTTGGTGAAATGGTACTCAACATGTAGGCAATTACAATGCAGTGGTAAGTATTTGCATATCTAATACTTGGTGAAACTTGGTACTCAACACTGTAGGCAATTACAATGCAATGGTAAGTATTTGTGTATCTAAAGATAGAAAAGGTACAGCGAAATATGATATAAAAGATTAAAAAATGCTACCCCTGTATAGGGCACTTACCATGGAGCTTGCAGGAGTAGAATTTGCTCTGGGTGAATCAGTGAATGAGTAGTGAGCAAATGTGAAGGCCTAGGACATTACTATGCTTTACTGTAGGCTTTATAAACACTGTACACTTAGGTTACACTAAATTTGTTTTAAAAATTAAGTAATTGCACTACAATGTCACAATGACAACAATGCCATTAGGTTATAAGAGTTTTTAGCTCCATCAGAATCTGTGGAACCACCCTCATATATGCGATCTGTTCTTGAGCAAAATGCCATCATGCAGCACTTGACTGTACATATATGTAAAAAGTATGTGTGTGCCTCTGTGCATGTGTAAATATATATGTAATAAGTATGTGTGTGCCTGTGTGCGTGTGTATATATGCTACGTATATACACCTGATATGTGCATGTGTAAATATATATGTAACAAGTATGTGTGTACCTGTGTATGTGTATATGCTATGTATATATACCTGATATGCTCATCTGTAAATATATCTGTAATAAGTATGTGCCTGTGTGCATGTGTGTATATATATGCTATGTATATACACCTGATATGTGCATGTGTAAATATATATGTAACAAGTATGTGTCTGCGTGTGTGTATGTGTATCTATACATGCTACATTTATATACATCTGATATGTGCATGTGTAAATATATATACACCTATATATACACCTGCTACGTGTATATATAGGTGTATTACGTAGTGTATATATACTATATATGCTATATATATACACTATATATGCTATATATAGCATATATAGTATATACAGTGTATATACGTATATAGGTGTGTATATATAGGTGTATACACATGTAGCAGGTGTATATACAGGTAGCATATATATGTGTGTGTGTGTATATGTGTGTGTAGCAGGGGTTTTGTGTTAGAACCAAGAGCCTGGAACTGGCACAATGAAAATATTTTACCCAAAAGGTATGCTAAGTAAAAGTCCCAAGTTTCACACATTTTTGAGGATCAAAGTGAAAAACTCAAAGTGAATTATTAGGGAATCATATCTACTTCTTCCTAAACCCTCCATCTGATTGTGTTCTAAAATTTAATAAATACTAACTGATCTTTCCATCTCCATAAAATTCTGTGAGATAACAAAATCCTACGTTCTGGTTTCTGAAGGATGGTGTTCTGCAAATGTAAAAGTTTCCCTTAACCTCCAAAAAATAGTTGGGTCAATCCAGCTACCACAAGTGTGAAATTGAGAAGCTGCTTGCTAAGATTCAATTTAATATTGTCACATCTGAGAGCTGCTTGTCTGATCATGTTGCCACTGGATAAAGTAAGCCTTACTACAAAGGATAAAAGAATTATTATTTCAATATCCAGTCATAGTTCATCATCGAACTCTGAGTAAAATGGAGAAAAGAGACGTTTTATCTTATATGACTCTATGCATTTCTCTGGGAAGTCATTTATCTGGTTACTATCTAGGAGAGCAAAGATAAGGGGAAAAATCTTCCATTATTCTTGACTATAATTTTACATATGAAATTTTAATAACATAGGTTTTTGGTTATTTCTTTTAAGAGCCTTCAATATGAGAAAATGAAATATTACAAACTTGTTTTATAAAATATATTTGTGAACCATAAAACCCCATATAAAACGGAAATTATTATCACCATTAACTACTGAGGCTTCTAATCTTATTCTCTAATGGTTAAAAAATGACTAGAATTTAAAATTACTGCCAATATATGGGGGGGATTTTATAAAAATAGCTGTATTCATTTGCATGTTAAGCAAGAGTGTGATTTCTGATGTCCATGAGAGTCACTTGCTGCTTTAAGATCTGCTCTGCTGCCGACTCTACATGTGTAGCTTTGAGAGGTCCTTTAGCCCCTCCAGCTTTCCTCATAGGCAGGATGTGGCTATTGTACTTGGTGATATCCCAAACATGCTTCCGATCCCAACATTCCACGGTTCTGTGATATTTCTACCTTATTACAAAAGACATTCACTTTAAAAGTATAAACACTGTAGTAACTTTTCTCTTTCATCGTTTTCAATAAAAGTGAAACGGAAGTAAACTGACAAGTTTAGGAGGCTTTCAGAGCATAAAGGAGAAAGGCTGACAGCTCTTGAGAACCTCTTTGCTTTCAGCTGAGAGCAAGTAGAGAATGCTTGGTCTCTGGCCCTGAATGTCATAATATTACGTTCAGAATCATTGAAATGTCTGACAACACTGTTGATTAAAAATGAGAATCATTAGGCTATGTCTGCCATTATAGGATGAAGGGTAGTTTGAATAGTATGGAAAAAACTATCCCAAAAGGATGATTTGTCTTAGACAATATTAACAAAATTTCAAATTATAATATGTATAGTAATTTGCAGTAATTCACTTTTCTTTTTTATATATATATTTAGCTTCATCTTAAAAGTTCCCCTTCATTGGTAATGCTTTGAAAAATGCTGGATTTAGAATTATGAAGGGACTATCAACTAATATTATGGATGATATTATTTAGAAACCATTCTGTGTGCTACACAACTCCTTCGAAAATGATACGAGCTGGGCACGGTGGCTCACACCTGTAATCCCAGCCCTCTAGGAGGCCAAGGCAGGTGGATCACCCAAGGTCAGGAGTTTGAGACTAGCCTGACCAAGATGGTGAAACCCCGTGTGTACTAAAAATACAAAAATTAGCTGGGTGTGGTGGTAAGTGCCTGTAATCCCAGCTACTCAGGAGACTGAAACAGGAGAATCACTTGAACCCAGGAGGTGGAAGTTGCAGTGAGCCGAGATCGTGCCACTGTACTCCAGGCTGGGCAACTCCATCTCAAAAAATAATAATAATTAAAAAATTAAAATAAAACAATAACCACTGAAATGGCTATTATTCATCTTTCCAAATCTGTGATACCTGGAAGTTCTGCATGACCTTTAGGAAAGCTACATCCACAAAACGTTCCTTCTAGTTTCCTGATAAGTTTTAGAAGAAATATTACCATTCTGAGCTAAAATAGTTCTACTTCCTTAGGGAAAATTCCTACTATAACATGAAATAGGCAAATACAATTATTCTTTAAAAAACTCAGCCATAGCATCTTAGAGATTAAATGAATAACCCTTAGAAGTTCACATAATATTTTTTTCCACTGCTTCCTAGGCAGACCTCATTTAATGTAGCTGGCATGTTGCCCTGCAGACTTTACTGAACTGCTAGTACAGAAGTCACTATGTTTTTAGCAAGCCCATTCATTTTTGTAAAGCTCCATCATTGCATTTTTCATTATACTGACCTAATACCTAGCTATCTTTAGCTTCCTCACACTCTGCTTTCTGGAGTGAAAATATATATGTCTGTGCGTTCTCTATATCTACCTAGTATCAATTAGTTTCATGTTTTCCTGCATGTAACAGAAAACTCATTAACAGTGGACTTCTCCAAATACTTCTCTAAATATTTTTCTCACAAAACGAGAAGTCGAATGAAGCGTTGGTGTCAATTCAGTGTCTCAAAGATATTAGACCCAAGGCCTCTGTCTTTTCCTCGTGGTTGCTGATGAAGGCTGAAGCTATAGCCATCATTGTAATATTCCACTTGGAGAGAGAAGAAAGTACTCTTTTGTATACTAAAAATAACAAAAATTAGCTGGGTGTGGTGGCACGCACCTGTAGTCCTGACTACTTAGGAGGCTGAGGCAGGAGAATCGCTTGAACCTGGGAGGCGGAGATTGCGGTGAGCCGAGATCACGCCAGTGCACTCCAGCCTGGGCAACAGAGCTAGACTGTGTCTTAAAAAAAAAAAAAAAAAAAAAAAAAGGCTTCCTTTTACATTCGTTTCCTGAGCTATTGGGGTTCCAGTTAAGGTTATTTACTGAAACTGCTTCCCTCCCTATTGGGAATGGTGTTTCTGCTATTTTTTTGCTTTCCTTACCTGCTTTCTTCCCTTTTGGTATATTATAGGAGATATATTGCTCGTCTCTGAAATTATGTGCTGCTTGCAGAGCTACCTGCTTTTCAGCTGCAGTGAGGGTCTGGTTTAGGAGCAGAATAACATCCCTGCATGTGAGGTGAAATACCTGAGTTAAATTTTGGAAAACTTCTATTTACCTATCAGGGTCATCAGAACATTGGCCTACGTCATCTTTTATTTGCCTAAGGTTTTGTCATGAGCAGGGAACTTGAAGGGACCCCAAATAAGGGGGATCCTCAGATGGTTCCCCTGGAAGTTGCTTCTTTAACTTTTGGGGAACTATTTTCCCTGGGACTGCCCAATATGATTGCTAAAAGAGCTGGGTTGATCTTACAACGTTTGGCAAAGGTTTAGTAAAAATGCCATGCCCTTGTATAAAAGAAAATGAATTGCTTTTCCCTTTAAAGTCCTTAGGTTAAGGAAATGTTCCATTGCTGTCGAGTGCACTCCAGAGGGATGCAAGCTGAAGAAAATCTGATACCCATCTAGAAAAAGAAGTGAGAATAAAAGCATCCTCTTAGTCTTCCTTTCTATGTGACCTAGGGTGGAGGAGAAGACAGGGAGTGTTCAACTGTTTTCCCTCCCTGGCTCCTGGGTTCTGGCATCAAGTTAAATATGCCACCCATGGTTGAAGACATGGTCCTCCAAGCCATAGAACCAGATGAACTAAGTGATGGGACTAACCATGTTTTACCTGCACAACCTTAGGTCATCCGCCTTCTGTGATTTCCCTTTGACTTCCTAAACCTGTGTGATCTGCCTGGCTCCCCAAAAAAGTCTCTCTGGAGACTCCCACAGTCTCCAGAGAGACTGTGTTGTCTTTGAGCCCCCGTCTTTAATGGAGCAATGTGCTAGATTGCCTGCTATTTTGCCCCATGCTAAAACATTTACCCCTAGAAAACTGGTTCTGGTTAACTTCCGTACTTAAAATCCCCTTACTGATTAAGTACTGTCTTAATTGGAGACAGAGTAGGTACCTTAAAAAAACACAGGAACCGAATGGCCATTTTCCTTGCTGATGGGACAGTATTGAGACAAAAATTTGGCTACAGAAGACATCTTACTCTTAACTGTTGAAAAGAGAGCTCTCCTGTTTGTAGAAGTAGCCTAGAGCCTGATTTTTAGTGGTGTGAAAGGAGACTGCAGTGTACAGCAAAGGACCAGCAATGTGTCTTATGAAGAGGATTTCTATTTCCACTAGGTGGCGATGTTGGCTTAGAAATATCATGGGCTACCCAGAGCCTTACTAGAGAGTAATCTCACTGTTGGAGATGGAAAAGGGGAACTCTGTTCCTAAAAGGTTGAAATGGCATTTTTCTGAGCTATATCCCGGGTCTACAGCATTTCCTGATCTTACCTAACAGGATTACTTCCCTAGGCTGTAAAAATTCTCACACATTCAACACACAGAGAGTAAGAGACCGCAGACAGAGAAAGCAGGAAAGAAGGAAGGTTTTGCAACAGGATACCTTGAGATTAAAGGACAGATTTGAGGTTGAGATTCGCTCCATAGTCACCGCTCCAATGAATGAATTTCTGGCCAATGCACCAAAATGATACGGCTCTGATGACTGGAGGAAAACCAGGGTCCTTGGTCTCGCGCCAGTTTAGATAAAATGACACAGACACACATGGAGTGGTTTTAAGGAGTGGAGAGTTTATTAGGCAAGAAGAAAGAAGAAGAAAGGAAGAAAAAAACAGCTCCCCCATACAGAGACAAAGGGAGGGGGGATTAGAAAAAAGAGAAACTCAGCATGTGGTGGAAAAGTGGTTGCTTATATTGGGATGCTGGAGGAGGCAGTGTCTGCTTTGCATTGGGCCCAGGGGATTGGTTTGACCAGGTGTGTCATTTATGTAGCCTGTAAAACACCTGGTCCTCCTACCTTAGCCCTTTAATATGCAAATGTAGGTTTCCATGATGTTCTGAACACATGGTGTTATCAGGAGGTGGCCATGACACTTGGCACACACCGTGACAAGAAGAAGGCAGGAGTCACCATATTGGGTGGACAATTTCTAATAGCCAGTATTTGTGTATCAAAGCTTGCCAGACTGGCTCTTCAAGTTGTTTTTCTGTTAGAAAAGAAATGGTTCAGGTTCCAAGATGGCCGAATAGGAACAGCTCCAGTCTATGGCTCCCAGTGTGAATGACGCCGAAAACGGATGATTTCTGCATTTCCAACTAAAGTACCAGGTTCATCTCACTGGGACTTGTTGGACAGTGGGTACAGGACAGTGGGTGCAGCCCACAGAGTGTGAGCTGAAGCAGGGCGAGGCATCGTCTCACCTGGGAAGCACAAGGGGTCAGGGAATTCTGTTTCCTAGACAAGGGAAGCCATGACAGATGGTACCTGGAAAACTGGGACACTCTTGCCCTAATACTGCGCTTTTCCAATGGTCTTAGCAAACAGCACACCAGGAGATTATATCCTGCACCTCAGATGGTCCCACGCCCACGGAGCCTTGCTCACTGTTAGCACAGCAGTCCCAGTTCGAACTGCGAGGCAGCAGCGAGGCTGGGGGAGGGGCGTCCGCCGTTGCTGAGGCTTGACTAAGTAAACAAAGCATCTGGGAAGTTCGAACTGGGTGGAGCCCACCACAGCTCAACGAGGCCTGCCTGCCCCTGTAGATTACACCTCTGGGGGCAGGGCATAGCCGAACAAAAGGCAGCAGAAACTTCTGCAGACTTAAACGTCCCTTTCTGACAGCTTTGAAGAGAGTAGTGGTTCTCCCAGCACAGAGTTTGAGATCTGAGAATGGACAGACTGCCTCCTCAAGTGGGTCCCTGACCCCCGAGTAGCATAACTGGGAGACACCTCCCAGTAGGGGCCGACTGACACCTCATCCAGTCAGTGCCCCTCTGAGATGAAGCTTCCAGAGGAAGGATCAGGCAGCAACATTTGCTGTTCTGCAATCTTTGCTGTTCTGCAATCTTTGTTGTTCTGCAGCCTCCACTGGTGATACCCAGGCGAACAGGGTCTGGAGTGGACCTCCAGCAAACTCCAACAGACCTGCAGCTGAGGTTCCTGACTGTTAGGAGGAAAACTAACACACAGAAAGGAATAGCATCAACAACAACAAAAAGGACATCCACACAAAAACCCCATCTGTAGGTCACCATCATTAAAGACCAAAGGTAGATAAAACTACAAAGATGGGGAGAAACCAGAGCAGAAAAGCTGAAAATTCTAAAAATCAGAGTGCTTCATCTCCTCCAAAGGATTGCAGCTCCTCGCCAGCAACAGAACAAAGTTGGATGGAGAATGACTTTGATGAGTTGAGAGAAGAAGGCTTTAGAAAATCGGTAATAACAAACTTCTCCGAGCTAAAGGAGGATGTTTGAACCCATCACAAAGAAGCTAAAAACCTTGAAAAAAGATTAGATGAATGGCTAACTAGAATAAACAGTGTAGAGAAGACCTTAAATGACCCAATGGAGCTGAAAACCGTGGCACGAGAACTACATGACGCATGCACAAGCTTCAGTAGCGGATTCAACCAAGTGGAAGAAATTGTATCAGTGATTGAAGATCAAATGAATGAAATGAAGTGAGAAGAGAAGTTTAGAGAAAACAGAGTAAAAAGAAATAAACAAAGCCTCCAAGAAATATGGTACTATATGAAAAGACTAAATCTACATTTGATTGGTGTACCTGAAAGTGACGGGGAGAATGGAACCAAGTTGGAAAACACTCTTCAGGATATTATCCAGCAGAACTTCGTTAACCTAGCAAGGCAGGCCAACATTCAAATTCAGGAAATACAGAGAATGCCACAAAGATACTCCTCGCAAAGAGCAACCCCAAGACACATAATTGTCAGATTCACCAAGGTTGAAATGAAAGAAAACATGTTAAGGGCAGCCAGAGAGAAATGTCGGGTTACCCACAAAGGGAAACCAGTCAGACTAACAGCAGATCTCTTAGCAGAAACTCCACAAGCCAGAAGAGAGTGGGGGCCAATATTCAACATTCTTAAAGAAAAGAATTTTCAACCCAGAATTTCATATCCAGCCAAACTAAGCTTCATAAGTAAAGGAGAAATAAAATGCTTTACAGACAAGCAAATGCTGAGAGATTTTGTCACCACCAGGCCTGCCTTACATCTCCTGAAGGAAGCACTAAACATGGAAATGAACAACCAGTACCAGCCACTGCAAAAACATGCCAAATTGTAAAGACCATCAATGCTAGGAAGAAACTGCATCAACTAACGAGCAAAATAACCAGCTAACATCATAATGACAGGATCAAATTCACACATAACAATATTAATCTGAAATGTAAATGGGCTAAATGCCCCAATTAAAAGACACAGACCAGCAAATTGGATAAAGAGTCAAGACCCATCAGTGTACTGTATTCAGGAGACCCATCTCACGTGGAGAGACACACATAGGCTTAAAATAAAGGGATGGAGGAAGATCTACCAAGCAAATGGAAAACAAAACAAAACAAAAAAAGCAGGAGTTGCAATCCTAGTTTCTGATAAAACAGACTTTAAACCAACAAAGATCAAAAGAGACAAAGGAGACCATTACATAATAGTAAAGGGATCAACTCAACAAGAAGAGCTAACTATCCTAAATAGATATGCACCCAATACAGGAGCACCCAGATTCATAAAGCAAGTCCTTAGAGACCTACAAAGAGACTGAAACTCCCACACAATAATATTGGGAGACTTTAACACCCCACTGTCAACATTAGACAGATCAACGAGATAGAAAGTTAACAAGGATATCCAGGAATTGAACTCAACTCTGCACCAAGTGGACCTAATAGACATCTACAGAACTCTCCACCCCAAATCAACAGAATATACATTCTTCTCAGCACCACTTCACACTTATTCCAAATTTGACCACATGGTTGGAAGTAAAGCACTCCTCAGCAAATGTAAAAGAACAGAAATTATAACAAACTGTCTCTAAGACCACAGTGCAATCAAATTAGAACTCAGTATTAAGAAACTCACTCAAAACCACACAACAACATGGAAACTGAACAACCGGCTCCTGAATGACTAGTGGGTAAATAAGGAAATGAAGGCAGAAATAAAGATGTTCTTTGAAACTAATGAGAACAAAGATACAACATACCAGAATCTCTGGGACACATTTAAAGCAGTGTGTAGAGGGAAATTTATAGCACTAAATGCCCACAAGAAAAAGCAGGAAAGATCTAAAATTGACACCCTAACATCACAATTAAGAGAACTAGAGAAGCAAGAGCAAACACATTAAAAACCTAGCAGAAGGCAAGAAATAACTAAGATCAAAGCAAAACTGAAGGAGATAGAGACACAAAAAACCCTCCAAAAAATCAATGAATCCAGGAGCTGGTTTTTTGAAAAGATCAACAAGATTGATAGACCGCTAGCAAGACTAATAAAGAAGAAAAGAGAGAAGAATCAAATAGATGCTATAAAAAATGATAAAGGGGATATCACCACCAATCCCACAGAAATACAAACTACCATCAGAGAATACTATAAACACCTCTATGCAAATAAACTAGAAAATATAGAAGAAATGTATAAATTCCCGGACAGATACACCCTCCCAAGTCTAAACCAGGAAGAAGTTGAATCACTGAATAGACCAATGACAGGCTCTGAAATTGAGGCAATAATTAAGAACCTACCAACCAAGAAAAGTCCAGAACCAGATGGATCCACAGCCAAATTCTGTGAGAGGTGCAAAGAGGAGCTGGTGCCATTCCTTCTGAAACTATTCCAATCAATAGAAAAAGAGGGAATCCTCCCTAACTCATTTTATGAGGTCAGCATCATCCTGATACCAAAGCCTGGTGGAGACACAACAAAAAAAGAGAATTTTAGACCAATATCCCTGATAAACATCGATGGAAAAATCCTCAGTGAAATATTGGCAAACTGAATCTAGCAGCACATCAAAAAGCTTAATCACCACAATCAAGTGGGCTTCATCCCTGGGATGCAAGCTGGTTCAACATATGCAAATCAGTAAACATAATCCATCATATAAACAGAACTAAAGACAAAAACCACATGATTATCTCAATAGATGCAGGAAAGGCCTTTGACAAAATTCAACAGCCCTTCATGCTAAAAACTCTCAAACTAGTTATTGATGCGACGTATCTCAAAATAATAAGAGCTTTTTATGACAAACCTACAGCCAATATCATACTAAATGGGCAAAAACTGGAAGCATTCCCTTTGAAAACTGGACAAGACAGGGATGCCCTCTCTCATCACTCCTATTCAACATAGTTTTGGAAGTTCTGGCCAGGGCAATCAGGCAGGAGAAAGAAATACAGGGTATTCAATTAGAAAAAGAGGAAGTCAAAGTGTCCCTGTTCGCAGATGACATGATTGTATATTTAGAAAACCCCATCATCTCAGCCCAAAATCTCCTTAAGCTGATAAGCAACTTTAGCAAAGTCTCAGGATACAAAATCGATGTGCAAAAATCACAAGCATTCCTATACACCAAAAACAGACAGAGAGCCAAATCATGAGTGAAATCCCATTCACAATTGCTTCAAAGAGAATAAAATACCTAGGAATCCAACTTACCTAGGAATCCAAGGGATGTGAAGGACCTCTTCAAGGAGAACTACAAACTACTGCTCAACGAAATAAAAGAGGACACAAATGGAAGAACGTTCCATGCTCATGGATAGGAAGAATCAATGTTGTGAAAGTGGCCATACTGCTCAAGGTAATTTATAGATTCAATGCCATCCCCATCAAGCTACCAATGACTTTCTACACAGAATTGGAAAAAACTACTTTAAAGTTCATATAGAACCATAAAAGAACCCACATTGCCAAGACAATCCTAAACCAAAAGAACAAAACTGGAGGCATCACACTGTCTGACTTCAAACTATACTACAAGGCTACAGTAACCAAAACAGCATGATACTGGTACCAAAACAGAGATATAGACCAATGGAACAGAACAGAGCCCTCAGAAATAATACTACATATCTACAACCATGTGATCTTTGACAAACCTGACAAAAACAAGAAATGAGGAAAGGATTCCCTATTTAATAAATGGTGCTGGGAAAACTGGGTAGCCATATGTAGAAAGCTGAAACTGGATCCCTTCCTTACACCTTATACAAAAAATTAATTCAAGATGGATTAAAGACTTAAATGTTAGACCTAAAACCATAAAAACCCTAGAAGAAAACCTAGGCAATACCATTCAGGACATAGGCATGAGCAAGGACTTCATGACTAAAACACCCAAAGCAATAACAACAAAAGACAACGTAGACAAATGGGATCTAATTAAGATAAAGAGCTTCTGCACAGCAAAAGAAACTACCATCAGAGTGAACAGGCAACCTACAGAATTGGAGAAAATTTTTGCAATCTTCCCATCTGACAAAGGGCTAATATCTAGAATATACAAAGATCTTAAACAAATTTACAAGAAAAAAACAACCCCATCAAAAAGTGGGCAAAGGATATGAACAAACAATTCTCAAAAGGAGACATTTATGCAGCCAACAGACACGTGAAAAAATGCTCATCATCACTGGCCATCAGAGAAATGCAAATCAAAACCACAATGAGATACCATCTCATACCAGTTAGAATGGCGATCATTAAAAAGTCAGGGAACAACAGGTGCTGGAGAGGATGTGGAGAAATAGGAAAGCTTTTACACTATTGGTGGGAGTGTAAACTAGTTTAACCAATGTGGAAGACAGTGTGGCGATTCCTCAAGGATCTAGAAGTTGAAATACCATTTGACCCAGCCATCCCATTACTGGGTATATACCCAAAGGATTATAAATCATGCTGCTATAAAGACACATGCACACATATGTTCATTGCATCACTATTCACAATAGCAAAGACTTGGAACCAACCAAATGTCCATCAATGATAGACTGGATTAAGAAAATGTGGCACATATACACCATGGAATACTATGCAGCCACAAAAAAGGATGAATTCATGTCCTTTGTAGGGACATGGATGAAGCTGGAAACCATCATTCTGAGCAAACTATCACAAGGACAGAAAAGCAAACACTGTGTGTTCTCACTCATAGGTGGGAATTGAACAATGAGAACACTTGGACACAGGGTGGGGAACATTACCCACGGGGGCCTGTCGTGGGGTGGGGGGAGGAAGGAGGGATAGCATTAGGAGATATACCTAATGTTAATGACGAGTTAATGGGTGCAGCACACCAACATCGCACATGTATACATATGTAACAAACCTGCATGTTGTGCACATGTACCCTAGGACTTAAGTCTAAAAAAAAAAAAAGAAAGAAAGAAAGAAATGGTTCAGGGGTTGCTTTTATTAAAGGAAAAAGCCTTACCAAGAACTCCTACCCTCTCTATCTGCCTAAAAATTATTTTTTAATAACTCCTGTATTATTACCAGGGAAGGCTCAAGAGAGTGATGTGCTGTTGAGGAAGAGCTGAAGGAAAGGGGAATGAGGGAGGTGGCTGCTTGATCCAGAGTGGTCAAGCATAGAGCTATGCTGCCATAGTCACTGAGCCCAGGAAAGTTGCAAATCCTTTCTGGGCCTTAGTTTCCCTTTGGGTAAATATGGGAAGCTAAATGTTAATTTCAGATGTAAAATCTTCTAGTTTTATGATGTAGGTTTGAGAATAAATATACTCATGTGCTAGGTCTGACCCACAGACCGTGGCTGAGTGACAGATGAAAAAATGTATGCAGACACAGGTTTTTGGCCTGGCTAGGGGACCGGGCTGCTCACCAAGGAGGGTTCTGTAAAGAGTCAGCAGCCACAGCCCTGACAAGCTGGTGCTACGGGCATTTATTTAGTACAGATTTAATGACAAAGGCTTTGAGTCAACACATCTTGTGGATAATTAACATGGTTGCCCCCTGGAGAGAGCAGTCCTGTGTGCAGATGATTAAAAGCCAGGTTCCGAGGCCTAAGTAAATTAACTTACCTAGATCAATTCCTTTACACCTTTATCTGCCTTTTGCTCTACTATTGCATACTTATTTTGTGCTTTACAGGTTGGCTTAATAATTCCATCTAGTGCTTTGCTGTGTGCAGAGAGTGCCACTGTGCTCCCATGGAACCCTTTAGGTCCACACATGCCCTCATGTGGGACAAAAGGTTTCCTCTACAAAAATAATGCTAAGTAAAAGAAATAAGGGAAGAAGGACTGGTGTAGGAAAAATCCCTAGCCAGATGGGGATCCGCCAAAGGCCTGGAACCTGAGCAAGTCTACACCCTGATTTGTAGCACTTGCTGATTCCATGATGTAAATACTCCCACCCTGGCCAATTTCAAGCCACTGATGTAATGTCAACTTGTTACCAGAAAGGTGTCCCAACCTAGACTCCAAGAGAGGGTTCTTGCATCTCACTCTAGAAAGAATCCAGGGCAAGTCTGTAAAGTGAAAGCAAGTTTATTAGGAAAGTAAAGAAATAAAGAATGGCTACTTAGGGGCAGAGCAGCCCCAAGGGCTGCGGGTTGCCCATTTTTATGGTTATTATGTGCTAAACAAGGGTAGATTATTCATGCCTCCCGTTTTACAGGGTAACTTCCTGATATTGCCATGGCGTATGTAAACTGTCATGGTGATGGTGGGAGTGTAGCAGTGAGGACCACCAGAGGTCACTCTCATTGCCATCTTGGTTTTAGTGGGTTTTGGCTGGCTTCTTTACTGCAACCTGTTTTATCAGCAAGGTCTCTATGACCTGTATTTTGTGCTGACCTCCTATCTCATCCTGTGACTTAGAATGCCTTAACCATCTGGGAATGCAGCCCAGTGAGAGGTGACAATGTGCTAGAAGCCCTTGCTTGCTCTGGGCACCTCCTTGGCCTCAGTGTCTGCTCTGGCCATGCTTGAGGAGCCCTTCAGCCCGCCACTGCACTGTGGGAGCCCCTCTCTGGGCTGGCCAAGGCTGGAGCCAGCTTCCTCTTCTTGTCGGGTGGCGTGGAGGGAGAGGTGTGGGTGGAACCGGGGCTGTGCATAGCACTCGCGGGCCAGTGCAAGTTCCGGGTGGGTGCGGGCTCGGCGGGCCCTGCACTCGGAGCAGCCAGCCGGTGCCACTGGCCCTGGGCAGTGAGGGGCTTAGCACCCAGGCCAGCAGCTGGTTTGTGGATGCACCAATCAGCACTCTGTATCTAGCTAATCTGATGAGGACTTGGAGAATTTTTATGTCTAGCTGGAGGATTGTAAATGCACCAATCAGCACTCTGTATCTAGCTAATCTGATGAGGACTTGGAGAATTTTTATGTCTAGCTGGAGGATTGTAAATGCACCAATCAGCACTTTGTGTCTAGCTCAAGAATTGTAAACACATCAATCAGCACCCTGTGTCTAACTCAAGGTTTGTAAACACACCAATCAGCAACCTGTGTCTAGCTCAGGGATTGTAAATGCACCAATCAGCTCTCTGTAAAATGGACCAATCAGCACTCTGTAAAATGGACCAATCAGCTCTCTGTAAAATGGACCAATCAGCAGGATATGGGTGGAGCCAGATAAGGAAACAAAAGCAGGCTGCCTGATCTAGCAGTGGCAACCCGCTCCTGTACCTTTCTATGCTTTGGAAACTTTGTTCTTTCGCTCTTCACGATAAATCTTGGTGCTGCTCACTCTTTGGGTCTGTGCCACCTTTATGAGCTGTAACACTCACTGCGAAGGTCTGCAGCTTCACTCCTGAAGTCAGCGAGACCACAAACCCACCAGAAGGATTGAACAACTCCAGATGCGCCACCTTTAAGAACTGTAACACTCACCACGAAGGTCCATGGCTTCATTCTTGAAGTCAGTGAGACCAAGAACCCAAAAATTCCAGACCCACCAGTAGGTCTCAGACTCATTTTACCCATCCTCTATTCAAGACAGAGATGCTCTGGTTCACATACCTCTGACAAACTGACTTGCAAAATTCCTGTGAATTTATCAGTTGGTTTGTAAAACCCAGCAAAAGCTGATTTCAGCATACCAGTGAAGGGCATTGCCAAAGAGAATAGCAAGTTAAAAAAAATGAAAAATGTTAGGCAAGTTATGCTTGACTGCAAGGGATAGGGTGGTGAGAAATGAGGTTGGAATGTAGAGTGGGACCAGACTGGAATGCCAACTTTAGATTTTTCTTTTTTTCCTGTAAGAAACAGGAAGTCAGCAGAAGTTTTTAAGCAGGCAGGTAATGTGATCAGCCTTTCAGGGTAGAAACCCTGACAGCAGTATGCAGCAAGTTATAGAGAAAGAGGGTTATCTAGAATTCAAGTTATCAGGCAAGTGCAGAAAATAATGAGCATCTTTGCCAAGGCAGCAACGAGAGCGGGGGTGGAGCTAGGGGTAGAACTAGATCAGAAAATATTGGCAGGTGGAGTTAATAGGGTTTGATGAGGTGATTGGAAATCATGTGAGATAAGAAGCTGAGGACGGTATCAAGGTATCTAGCTTAGAAGTTAGACTTATGGTCAGATAATTGAGGATTTATGTTGTTAATTGCTCTGGGAGTAGAGAAGGGAGAGTAGGCCATATTAATTTTGAGGAGCTTATAGATTAGATCCTGGAGATGGTTGGAAATATGGGTGGAAGCTTGAGAAAGATAGATCAGGGACTAGAAATTAGTATAGAATACAGGTCATAGTCTTTGAATTTAGTAGTCTGCTGGTAAAGACTTCCTATTTGCCATGATAGTACATTGGCTTGCTCAAGGAAAGAAGGAATTGTGAAGTTGAATGAAGTAATAAATGGAAGTTTTGAGAACATCATCATTTAAAGGGCCAGTGGTCAGGAGAGGAAGAACCAATCAATAAAAGACCAAAAAAAAGAAAAAAAATAGGAGAAGTGGGGGATTAATTGTTAATGTGGCAAGAAAACAAGAAACTGGAGAAGTTAAGAGGGAAGAAAGTTTCAAGAAAGCACAAGTTATCAAATATCTGCAGTGAGGCCAAGTAGGTCGTTGGCATTGGCTTTGGCATTGTGGTCAGGGGTCATTGGTGAGTCTAATAAGGATAGTTTCATCAGAGAGATGGGGCTGGAAGCCAGATTGCAATGGGTTCCCTTCAAAGAGGGCAGTCTTTGAAAAGTCACTTTTTTTTTTCTTTTTTTTTTTTTTTTGCTGGAGTCTCACTTTGTTGCCAGGCTGGAGTGCAGTGGTGCAATCTCGGCTCACTGCAATCTCTGCCTCCTGGGTTCAAACGATTCTCCTGCCTCAGCCTCCCGAGTAGCTGGGATTACAGGTGCGTATCACCACGCCAGGCTAATTTTTGTATTTTTTAGTAGAGACAGGGTTTCACCATGTTGGCCAGGATGATCTCGATCTCCTGACCTCATGATCCACCCCCTTGGCCTACCACAGTGCTGGGATTACAGGCCTGAGCCACCGTGCCTGGCCAAAATGTCACTATCTTCTTTGGGACAAAGACAGAACTGACATCCACAGAAATCAAGTTCTGTTTAGAGATATATCTTCTCACTTTGCCTCCTTGCCCCCTATAAATTACCTGTTATGAATTCTCCCTTCCATCTACTTTCCAGAGCCTATGTCCTCCTTCCTCTAGGATCTCAATTCACTCAATTCTTTTTACCTCTGTAAGTTTGTCTTTCTCTCTTGACAAGCTGTTTCCCAAGAAGCACACTCAAGTCTCTCCCAACTATTCTAGTGCCTTCCTTATCTCTACAAACAGTGGATGTAATCTGTCTGCATTTACTCTCTGTTTCTTCAACTCCTGCTCACTTTGCAAGCCATTACAATATGATTTTCAGCCCCATATCTTGGATGAGACTGTCTTTCATAGGTTCACCAGTGAACCCATAGCCAACACCAATGACCTACTTGGCCTCTCTGCAGACATTTGACAACCTGCTTTCTTGAAACCTCTTTCCCCTTAATATCTCTGGTTTCTTGTTTCTGTTGCCACACTAACAATTTGTCCCTTTTCTCTGTTTTTCTCACTCCCCCCTTGTCCTTTTTTGTTTTTTATTGATTGGTTCTTCCTGTCCTGCTCATCAGCTCTTTAAGTGATGGTGTTTCCGAAGCTTCCATTTTTTTTATTTTATTCAACTTTACCTGAGCAAATTAACTTTCCCTCTCTGGTGGAATTTACTGTGTGGCCTAAATCCTCCCAGAAATGGTGCTCAAACATCCCTGTCCTTTGATCAGAGTTGGGTTGGAATAGAGATCTAGCCCTTAGCAAGTGAAGGTATGTTTTCGACCTTGTATTCTAGTAGAGAATGGGAAAGGGGACTTTGATGCCTTGCAGGTTCTCTTTCTGTCCTTACTAGGTCAGCGTGGTGGGCAAAGGGCTAAAGCGTGAACACTGCCCCATGACCAGAAACATCTGTTTGCCTTTCCCCAACCTTCTTTCCTTCTCCAGCCTTCTGATCATGTATCAAAGGGGAGGCAGGAGGCTGGGGAAGAACCAGTAGCACACTGATACTCCGTACACACAAATAAGTTAGCATCTGGTCAAGTTTCAACGTGAACCAACTACCTGGGTAGGGAGCCAGTGTGCCACCAGATTTTACTGTCTCGTTCCACTGAGGCATAATGAGTACCCTTATTCCCCTTCCATCTCCTTAGGCAGAATTCTTCCCCTAGATCCTGGAATGGTTATGGAGGCAAGTTTTAAGACCTCTAGAACTGTTCTAGATTATTTCAGCTAACCAAGACAGGGTAATTTGCAGCCCATAAGGCCCTTAACACAATTCTGTGTGTTCCTGGATTTCCCAGCTACTTCTAAAGAGGTTTCAGGAAACTGTTACTTTCAGGTGACTTGAGTGAATTGGAATCTTTACTTCATTAACACTCAATTCACCTCTGCTGGTACTGTGTCCAGGCAGTCTCTTTGGACAGCCTCTGTCTTTTCTCTCCTAGGCTGGGTTCCATACCTCTACTTTAAGGTCCATCTCTTAATTGAACATTAAACATTAATATTTTAATTAAATTCTCATATTTTCATGCAGCTAAATAAATGTTCTGTGAGATTATAGATTTTTTTTTCTTATAATAGGCACAATTAAGAGCAAAATATAAAGAGAATTAAAAAGCTGATGGACTGAATGAAATGACCGTAGTGGAAAAATTGGAGAGTCACTGACATAGAATACAAACCTTCAAATGTGAAGAACGAATTGGGTAGCGAGTTAGAATTGATGCTTAAGTATTGATGTTGCTGGCTCATGTTGAAACTTGACCAGATGCAAAGTCATTAATGTGCATGGGGTATCAGTGTGCTGCTGGTTCTTCCCTAGCTGCCTCCTTCCCCTTAAATATGACCATATAAATAAGCTTTTTAAAGATCACTTTTTTAACCTGCAACAATTTCAGTACTTGATAATCCATGTGGTACTAATAACAAATGTGCATAATAGGAAAAATGATAGTCTCAGCTTCCCTAGAAACACTGGAATATCTGTCGCTGGGCTCACTTTTTTACGCAATGATTTTCTGGAGCAGAGGTGTAGTATTGGTGATAACTGACTCAAAAGGGCTTCTTGGCCGGGCGTGGTGGCTCACGCCTGTAATCCCAGCACTTTGGGAGACCGAGGCGGGCGGATCACGAGGTCGGGAGATCGAGACCATCCTGGCTAACACGGTGAAACCCCATCTCTACTAAAAATACAAAAAATTAGCCGGGCGTGGTGGCGGGCGCCTGTAGTCCCAGCTACTGGGAGGCTGAGGCAGGAGAATGGCGTGAACCCGGGAGGCGGAGCTTGCGGTGAGCCGAGATCACGCCACTGCACTCCAGCCTGGGAGACAAAGTGAGACTCGTTCTCAAAAAAAAAAAAAAAAAAAAAAGGGCTTCTTATGTGACAGGCACTGTTCTAGGTGCCTTAGTTTCCAGTCTTCACAACAACCTTTTGAGGTCATGTGTATAATTGCTTCCATTTTTGGATGGGAGATTGAGGTACAGAGAGGTTTGATCATTTGCCCGGGGGCCCAGTGCTGGTAAGTGAGGGAGCTTGGATTTTAGCCCAGGTGCTCTGGCTCTGGAGTCTATGCTGCTGACTTCTGTGCTACACATGCCTCCTTTAGATTGAGTCTGTTATTGCCATGCTCCTCTTGCCTCCATTTTGCTTTTATACCTTACCTACCCATAGGCGTTTGAGTTAAAACACTTTCCAGGCCACGTGCGGTGGCTCATGCCTGTAATCCCAGCACTTTGGGAGGCCGAGGCAGGAGGATCATAAGGTCAGGAGATTGAGACCATCCTAGCCAGCATAGTGAAACCTTGTCTCTACTAAAAATATAAAAATTAGCTGGGCATGGTGGTGTGGGCCTGTAATCCCACCTACTCGGGAGGCTGAGGCAGGAGAATCGCTTGAAACAGGGAGTCAGAGGTTGCAGTGAGCCAAGATCGCACCATCGCACTCCAGCCTGGTGACAGAGGGAGACTCCGTCTCAAAAAAAAAAAAAAAAAAAAGAAACAAACAAAAAAAGCCAAATAAACAAAAACAGAACAACAACAAAAACAAACCACTTTCCAATACTTGCACCTTAGTTCCAGCCCTTTTCCTTGTTAGCCATACCTATGATGGGGCATCATCTAAGACCTAATTGAGGGCTAGACACCTTACTGGATTTCATCCCCAGACATAGGTGATTCCTTTCTTCTCTGAGCTTGTGCAACCCTTTATCTAGGCCTTTCTTACCACTTACTGCTTAGCTAACTAGCATCAGCTATTCATTTGCAAGCCTTGGTTCTCCTCTATTACTGTAAGTTTCAGATGATTCTCTTTCTCCCCTACAAAATTATCTGCCCATAGGATATACTTCACAATTTATATGTTGACTTAATCAAGACAGAACAACCCCATATATAAACATAACTAATTTATATATTCATAAGCAGAGCACAGTTTTGCTTGGTTTCCTTTGATTCTTGTTTGTCCTTTGATCTTCAGCCATCAGACCTGGGTAGGGAGCCAGTGCCCCACTGTATTTCTTTGTCTGGTTCCACTGAGGCGTAACGAGTAACCTTTATCCCCTTCCATCTCATTAGGCAGAATTCTTCCCCTAGACCCTGGAATGGTTATGGAGACAAGTTTTAAGACCGCTAGCATTGCCCTAGCTTACTTTAGCCAAGATGGAATAATTTACAGCCCATTGCCCTTAAAACTTGGCTTGCTTCTGTGTTCTCCTGGAGTTTCTCTGCTACTTCTAAAGAGGTTTCAGGAGACTGGGTGCAGTAGCTAACACCTGTAATCCCAACACTTTGGGAGGCCAAGATGGGTGGATCACTTCAGGTCAGGAGTTCAAGACCAGCCTGGGCAACATAGTGAAACCCTGTATCTACTAAAAAAAAAAATACAAAAATTAGCCAGGTGTGGTGGTGGGCGCCTATAATCCCAGCTATCTGTGAGGCTAAGGCAGGAGAATCGCTTCAACCAGGGAGGCAAAGGTTGTAGTGAGCCAAGATCATGCCACTGCTTTCCAGCATGGGCAACAGAGTGAGACTCTGTCTCAAAATATATATACACACACACACACACACACACACATATATATATATAAAAGAATTAGAGGTTTCAGGAAACTTTGTTACTTCCAGAATGTTACTTGTGTGTATCTGAATCTGATTTCATAAGCTCAAGGAAACATAACTTGATCTATATTTTAAGGCTTCATCCTTTAGGTAGAAACTTATTCCCAGTGAGTTTAGGAATTCCCACTCATCACTATTTTCTTTTAGGTTTTGCAGGATCTTATACAGTGCTGAGGCACTGTGGTTTGGGGAAGCCATCTGGATATCACTCATCCTCACCCCACATCACTGTTCTACCTGATCCTTGGTGTTTGATCCTTACAGTTTGTCCTGAGATATCCTTTGTTCTTATCTGTAAGATAGTCGATCTTTCAGATCATTTATATTCCTGTTGAACTCTTGGGTACATACAATGGGCTGTGGAGAAAAGATAGATTGTCTTAGGTCCATCTGCAAGACATTCATGCAGAGCCTGCTACATTTATGCTTTCATTGGGCATGCAGAATCATTCTGTTTTTCCTTCACCAGCTGGAGCCTGGGGCTCTAAGGCCATTTGAGGCACTATCTTTCTAGACATACCTTGCATCTACTCTTCCCTAAGGTCTTGCCGCTTTCCAGGGTTCTGTCTGGGCATGAGGCACAGTCAGCTGCTTCAGATTCCACAGACCTATCTGGGAGTTGTTGCACCCCAGGGTTCTTTTTTCACTGGCTCCCAAATATTTATCCATACAGCCCTCACTTCATATCTGCAACATTTTCTCTTCCCCTCTTCTACCATCTAGCCTGGGAAATCACTTTCTATTCTAGGAGACTTATTCATCATGTAATCCTCTAAATCAATGCCTATTTTTTAAAAGATTCTCAGCCAGTCGCAGTGGCTCGTGCCTGTAATCCCAGCATTTTGGGAGGCCGAGGTGGGTGGATCACTTGAGGCCAGGAGTTTGAAACCAGCCTGGCCAGTGTGGCAAAACCCTATATCTACTAAAAATACAAAATGTAACCGGAAGCGGTGGTGCATGCCTGTAATCCCAGCTACTTGGGAGGCTAAGACACAAGAATAGCTTGAACCTGGGAGGCAGAGGTTGCAGTGAGCCGAGGTCACACCATTGCATTCCAGCCTGGGTAACATAGTGAGACTCTATCTCAAAAACAAAAACAAAAAAACAAACAAAAAAAGAAGATACAGGTTTTTAAAAATCCAAAGGAAGAAACTCACTCCTGTTTCTTTGCTTTTTTCTCATATCCTTTCAAAGAAGTAACAACTATAGAAAGGTGTGGCTACTGAATTTATTTTCTGGGCAGTATGGTAGGAGGGGAGTAATGTGAAGAGTTAAGGGAACGGTATTTGAGGGAAAAAAAAAAGTTAGATAATATTCACAAGTTTATCACTGATATCACATAGACATGCAAATGTTATCCCATACTGGATAGGGCTCAGAGCAGCTTCCATGGCCCACATTTATCTACACCAGCATTTCTAGGGCAATTCTGTAAGTCCTGCAGCCCCCTCAAGGTTTTAGAAATCCAGCTTCTGTACTGGCTCCTTAATGTCTAGGCTTCTCTTCTCTTCTCTCTGTAAGCAAGATAGTAGTACTTGCCTCACAGAAGAGTAGCCAGACTTCAGCAACCTACCCTCGCACTCACTGTAGGCACTCAGGCAGTGATAGCTATTATTTATAATAGTAACAAGAAAAGTAATTAACAACAGGTCACTGTTCATATCCATTTTCAAGTTTTCAGACAGTCTCAATATTGGCTCTAGTATAATTCTAATTTATCAATACAATTGTAAACATTAGCACAGTCTTTCTTACAGCAGTTTTCTAAATTCTTTTTCTACTCATCTACCTACCCTTTCATATTCCTGTCTTTTACACTGCATAAACAAATTGTCCCCCCCCTTTTTTGTTTTTGGTTTTTTTTTGGTTTTTTTTGAGGCAGAGTCTCGCTCTGTCATCCAGGCTCGAGTGCAGTGGCACAATCTCGGCTCACTGCAACATCTGCCTCCTGGGTTCAAGTGATCCTCCTACTTCAGCCTCCCAAGTAGCTGGGATTACAGGCATGTGCCACCATGCCCAGCTAATTTTATTTTATTTTATTTTTTGAGACGGAGTCGCACTCTGTCGCCCAGTGGTGCAATCTCGGCTCACTGCAAGCTCTGCCTCCCTCCCGGGTTCAAGCCATTCTCCTGCCTCAGCCTCCCGAGTAGCTGGGACTACAGGCACCTGCCACCATGCCCAGATAATTTTTTTGTGTGTATTTTTAGTAGAGTCAGGATTTCACCGTGTTACCCAGGATGGTCTCTATCTCCTGACCTCGTGATCCGCCCATCTCGGCCTCCCAAAGTGCTGGGATTATAGGCATGAGCCACCGCGCCTGGCCCCAGCTAATTTTTATATTTTTAGTAGACATGGGGTCTCACCATGTTGGCCAGCCTGGTCACAAGCTCCCAACCTCAGATGATCTGCCTGCCTTGGCCTCCCATAGTACTGAGATTATAGGCATGAGCCACTGCACCCAGCCAAATTGTCCCTTTTCTAATCAGCATTTCTACCCCCATACCACTGTGTTGCTATTGTAAACAATGCAGTGTGTTGCTATTGTAAACAATGCAGATGGTTTTTTAGGTATTCTGTGAATGCAAGCGAAACATAATTTAATGTGGAGAGATGTTTCTGAAAAGATATGAACAAATTGAGTCAAAACTGCATGTACTCAAGCAGGCATTACATAAAGGAAACTCGAGGCGGGTTCTCTTGTAAAATGTACAGTCTTCTCATATCTGTCATATAAAGACAATTCACTTGTTTTACAGCTTCATATCGTTAAAGAAGCTCATATAATTTGTCTCAAATGTTTAAGGAAGTCTTCATTTAATTAAAAAGAAAAGTACAGTTGATAATATAACAGAGCCAGGTCTGCCATTTCTTTGTTCATATTTCATCGTTTCGTGCCGGTCAAACTACTTGTCCTGTGACAAGTGGAATGGAGCTTGCCTATTAATTGATAATGGTGTTAACAAGGGTTTATTATATCTACTCTAGAAACTTTGGAAATACAGTGATTCTTAGCTATTCCCTGGCAGATCTCAATATTCTCTAAATTAGACTAACATTTTATCACAAAACTCAGATGGTGATTGTCTTCTTCCAATTTACCAAAGAACTTAAGTTGATGGTTAGAATCCTCTGTGCAGGTACATGTGTGCACACATACGTGCATGTACACGTGCATAAATTACTATCAAAACATGGACAGTTTTAACTTGTTCGGTAAATTGGGCAGTTGATGTCAGGGCACATGTAGAAGTTGAATTTTCTTAATATTCATTTGCTCTGCTGCTGTTTATACTTGCCAGCAAATGATATTAAAAGAATTCCTGAAATAGCTGTTCATTGTTTGATTAATTGCCTCTTGTTCTTGTTTTTCATTAACACTTGCTAATGCTTTCTTAATATAGTGCTTTCTAACTCTTTTCATGACAGGAGATATATATATGTATATATATACACACACACACACATATATATATATATATATATATATATATATATATATATATAAAATATACACACACAGTTATAATGTCTATATTGGACACTGGGGTAAAGGGCTCAGGAATTTGCCCAAAGGCTGAGGCAGTGAACACACAGGGACCCTCTTCAAGGTATACTGTCGTGCCCTGTGCACAGCCAGAGAAGCTGTAAGGTGCCACATTGCAGACATCATATAGTCCTGATTTCCACTAGCAACATTGTTTCTTTGATCTTATGATCATTAATCACCAGTGTTCTGTTTCATAGTCTACAAAAGAGCGCTGTTAACTCTCCAGCTGTTCCCCTTCCTGATGAACTTGGGAAAGTGGAGAGAAGGGAATAAACTCAGAAGTGTCTTTGCTTGGTGGGTAAATTAGGTCTCCTTGCTATGTTCCTTCTGCAACCAAATAACTTTCTGCGAACACTTAATGCAGAGCTTGATACCCTGAGGGTTCAGAAGGGAAGAGACCATCAGGCAGTATAGTCTTTGCACATTTCTAAAAAGCTTCTGGTTTTATCTGAGCTGATCTGCTTCTAAATGCCAGGGCCTCAGTTGACCATGTTTCTTCTTTCTCACACACTCCTTTCAAAAGGACAAGACACACTTAAAGATACAATTAAATATATTGAAGTTACAAAGCAATTTAAAGAAATTAAATAATGAGACACTCAAATATATGTTACAAAGGAATTTAAAGAAATTAAAGTAAACAGAAAATTTTCCTCTTATTTGCATTGAATAAAATATATTATTTCTTCACTCCTAGTATGTTATTGGAACTGTGATATACTTACTTAGGAAAAAAAGGTACTGAATCCGGGAATTCAAACCTAATCTTAGGTTTGAGTCCCAGAACTACCACTTAAATGAAATGAGCAAGCATAGTTGTTTTCTAAGCCTTCTAAATAAAATGGGACTGATAATACCTGAGGAGATCTCGTGTATGAAAATATTTTGTCAACTCCAAAAGCAAAAGGTAAATACAATTGGTTTTTGTATTAAAAGGGCTCAATGAGCCCTCCAGTCCAGTGGAGGTTGCTTGTAGGAAATCAGACACTCGGTTGGTGAGGGCAGCTCTGGTGATGCCAAGTTGACATGCGCTTTCCCTCTTTATTTCCTCCCTCGCCCTGCAGAGTAACCTGATCCACTACCTGGGACTGAGCCATCACCTGCTGGCACTGAATTTTATCATTGTTTCTTTTGGCAAAAAAAGTGCATGGTCTTCTGCCCAAGTGAAGGTGACCGACACGGACTTTGATGGTGTAGAAGTCAGAGTGTTTGAAGGCCCTCCGAAGCCTGAAGAACCGCTGAAACGCAGTGTTGTTTATATCCACGGAGGAGGCTGGGCCTTGGCAAGTGCAAGTACGTCCTGGTCACCTTCAGATGGTTTGTTGTTCTGGTTGGCCTTGCAGGAGATGTGTAATTGAGTTTGGTTTTCTTAGTGGGAAAGAAGGGGACCATTTATCTTGGTTCCCCTGGATGGTCCCTGTTACTCCCTGTTACTCCTAATTTCAGTAAAAGTATTACTAGTGCCCCCTTTTCACTCTCAAAAGGGTCCTGGTTTGGGTGATAAATTATATGGTTATCCTATGTAAAAGTTATTTGCTTGTTGGTTTGTTTGTTAATTCAGGTAGACTGTTTTAAAATATTTCCTATGATCTAAATCACAGACTTATTGTGCAGTGCTGATACAGCTTTCTGCACCAA
Organism: Theropithecus gelada; assembly: GCF_003255815.1. NCBI lineage: Eukaryota > Metazoa > Chordata > Mammalia > Primates > Cercopithecidae > Theropithecus > Theropithecus gelada. The sequence continues at coordinate 118,213,601 of NC_037669.1, forward strand.
AACAAGGTGAAGTTTCACCAGGCATGCATATGGGGAATTATCTGTGCCTCTTTTGCCAACTTGGGTTTTGAAGATATATTTCTATGAAATAGACCAGGTATTCCTTAATACACATGTTAATGTTTTATCTGCTTATGAAAGCAAAGGTTAAAATATAAAATGTATGCAACCATTCAAAGGAAACAATCTTGCAAAGTTCAAGAATATTTTCTTTAGATTTGGATGACTTTCATGACTAGAACACATTCAAAATGGCAGGCAGCCAAACAGAGCCGCCCAGAAGAGAGCCTCCCAAGGCGGAAGTTGGGGCCTTGTCTTTGCTAATAGTGGTCATAGAGCTACTTCCTCATCTTCAGTCCAGAGCTTTTGGCATCCCCTTAGTTTAAAAGCAATGACAACTTGTTGATTTTATCATTATGTCATTTTTTTTTAAAGCAACAAAGGTCAAAAGGTATAACTTTTTCTAGTAATCTTATTTAATTCCATATCCATTGTTTTTTCTTTTATTCAGTGATTTTTTTTTTTCACATTTTCAATAATTGTTCATGAGTATATAGGTTTGCCTGAGGCCAAGGGGTTTGCTGGGCTGCAGATCTTTCAGTGCAAAAGCTCAAACAGTTGTGGGCAAGTCTGGACCACTGGTCAGTCTAAGGTATGCTCGGGTGTAGGGATACAAAAATGAATAAGAAGGAGTTTCTGCCTTCAAAGAGATTGAGTCTGTAGCATTGGACGCTTGCCAGGAGAAACATTGTACTGGAGGACAGGAAGTATGGGTGCCAGGAACGGGATGGATTACAAGAGTCAACCTGGCCTTTTCTGCATAATTTTGACTGATCACTTCTGCCCGAGGAAGAACTTGAGCAGGTGGAGGTCACAGGTGTCTATGTAATTCTTAAACTTCTGATTCTAAGACTGCCTCAGAAACCCTGTAAATAAGGAAATATTTGTCTCTCAGTTGGCACAATATAGATCTCAATTTACTGAGAGCAACTAAGGATTTGAGACAGGGTGTTGCTCTGTCGCTCAGGCTGGAGTGTAGTGGCGCGATCTCGGCTCACTGCAAGCTCTGCCTCCTGGGTTCACACCATTCTCCTGCCTCAGCATCCCAAGTAGCTGGGACTACAGGCGCCTGTCACCACTCCCGGCTAATTTTTTGCATTTTTAGTAGAGACAGGGTTTCACTGTGTTAGCCAGGATGGTCTCAGTCTCCTGACCTTGTGATCTGCCAGCCTCAGCCTCCCAAAGTACTGGGTTTACAGGCGTGAGCCACCACGCCCAGCAGGATTAAATTCTTACATATTAAATTGGTTCTGTTACTGCAGACCTTTGGATCCTCTAAGAAATGCTAAGACTTCCCTAAAATTCTGGTTTTTAATGTGTTCATTTAAAGAGAATACCATATTCTTCAAACTGATCACTTTACTAAACTGCAGCAAATGAAGTGTTAAAAGAGCAAAAAATTTTTTAATTGGTTTATTATTTTTAGTCATAAGATCTCACTCTGTCACCCAGGCCAGAGTACAGTGGCACTATCACAGCTCATTGTAACATCAAACCCTTGGGCTCAAGTTCCTCAGCCTCCCAAGCAGCTGGGACTGCAGGCATGCACCACTATGCCTGGCTAATTTAAAAACATTTTTTAATAGAGGCAGCATCTGGCTATGTTGCTCAGACTGGTCTCAAACTTCTGACCTCAAGTGATCTCCTTCCTTAGCCTCCTGAAGTGCTATTATAGGCATGAGCCACCACTCCCAGCCTAAAATTGCATGATTCTAAGGAAGAGACTGCTTATTTGCTGTGATTTTTTAGAAAGGTATATACATTTGAAGAGCTATAAAATCAGGATCAATTTGGTGCATTTCATATAGTCCATTATGAAATAAATATTTAGATGGTAATATATTCAAAACTAAACTATGCATTTCCTGTTATTTATAGTAGTTGCATGTTATTAGAAATCAGATTTAATTTTTCACGTGTACATGTAACTCTATCACTTGTTCACATTTGGTTTTTATTATTTGTTTTCAGCATTAGCTCCAAGCCTAAAAACAATTAACACTTAGCAGAATTTAAGAGTGAACAGTATTAAATGACCTGTTTTGTAATGATTGTTCCCTTTGTGTCTTTTAGAAATCAGGTATTATGATGAGCTGTGTACAGCAATGGCTGAGGAATTGAATGCTGTCATTGTCTCCATTGAGTAAGTAATTAATGCTAGTCATAGAAAACTTTTCTTATGAAGGAATTCTAGATAACTTTGTTTAGTTATCTAGAATTACTTTGTTACTTTGTTTTACAAGTGATAAAGTATAAAATAAAGGTCTCGAGTTGGCAAAGTGATTTGCCCAAAGTCACACTCAGAATAATCAGAAAAATGATTTCTGATATAACAAAATTTATTGAACTAGCTTTATAACACTTCAAATTACCTTTTCACATTTAGTTTTGAAAACTTCTGAAAAAAGGATTAACTAAAAACCTAGAGAAGTATGCAATCAGTTACTTGCAACATATAAGTTTAATACTAACTTTTTAAATCTAAAAAGTAGTAAGGATTTTAAGAGAATCTCTTTTACAGCCAAGAGTTGAAAAAATTACTCTCTTAGAGTCAGGTTCTATGACTTGGACCTTGGGAATAGAAATACGTGTTCAACAAATTTTTGTGGTGTAGTTAGTAGTAATAGTAGTAATATTAATGTTTTGAGTTGTCTCTATCAGTCCTGTATAAGCCACTTTTCTGGGCAACTAAGAAGAAAGTGAATAATAATTATAACAATTATGATGATAATAATACAACACAAAAATCACGCTGTCTTTTTTGTGCCAGGTACTGTGCGAATGCCTTTGCACACGTGTCTGTTCTACTTTAGGTCTTTGTTTAGATACCATCCTCACAGCCAAGCCTTTTTTTTGACAAGCCTTTGTAAGATTGCAACCCACATTTCTCTCTTTCATTTCTCTCCGAAGCTATCATCAATATCCGACAAATCACATATTTGGCTTATTACATGTTTATTGTAATAAGTGGAAATAGACAATATGAATTTTATAAAGGCAAACATTTCCGGATTGTTGTTTGTTTTGTTTATCGCTGAATCTTTAGTGCCTGGAAATATTCCTGGCATATGGTGAGCATTCAGTAAATATTTATGGAATGAACGAATGAAGCATCTTCATTCTCATATAAAACATCCAAGATATTTTGATATCTTTTTCATAAGTGAGGAAATTGAGACCCAAGAAGCTAAGTAATGTGCATAAGGCCAGATAGCTAGCTTGTCACATAGATGGGGTAGGGGAGTAAGTCAGATAGTTCCCGAGGTCTCTGGACGTTTCTGATCCAGTTTCAAGCCACTGTTGAAGGAAGCTTATAATGCTGAGTGGCAGGGCCATGACATCAACCACTTTTCCTTGCCCCAGGCTCATTCAGTTCTCTTCTTCCCTCTGCCTCTCTGTCAGCTGCTCTCCTGTTCATGGTGCATTACCTCCTTGCTCCTACTCCAGATTTAAGCAGATCTGTTCTGCAGTCTCTTGGAAGGGACTGCTCAGAGTCACTGAGGCAGTTCTGACCATGTGGACAAAAGCCCTAGAGCCACCTAAAAGCTCTAGAGTCACCCAAAAGCCCTAGAGTCACCCAAAAGCCCTAGAGTCCAGATAGCTGGAGCCAAATCTGCTGAGGAAGCAGCCACCGCACCTGGGCCTTTCCGGACTCTCCTTGAGGCCTCCCAGATTACTCAAGTGTTGTCAGTGCAGTTTGGTAATATAGGAACCTTCAAGGAAGTGATTTGGGCAGCTGGCCTGGGCAGCTGGCCAGAGGAAAGCACAGGGGATGTTTAAGCAGACAAGGCCGTACAGCTTGATGTTGAGGAACAAGCTTCAGGGGCCATTCAGTTGGTTTCTTGTGTAGCCCCAGCTCCTTGCAGGCCTGAGAAAAAGAGAGAAGCTGGGCCTGTTTCAGTTGGCATCATGCGGATTTTCCATTCACCACAGGGCTTACCCTCTGGGCTTCAATATCACTATTTGGCCACATGCCCTAAACCGTTCCTCCATTCCCTTCTCCCCTTATCAGCATCTGTCTCAAGTAAAATGGGTATTGTCAGGCTTATCATAAGACACAGAAGAATAAGACATGTTTAAGAAGATTTTTTTGAAAAGGGCTAACATTTAGAAGGAATTGCTTTGATTTTAACTTTGCAGTGTTCTTAATCTTTACAACGTGGTATCCAGATGGGAGACATCAGCGTATGGCAGTCAAGTTCCATCACTCATGACTGTGACCTCAAGCAGGTCACTTAAACTCATGTGCAAAATGGGGTTGAGAACCCTTCCTGTATGTTTAGAATGTGAGCTACTGGGAAAAGAGCGAGGTATGGTGGTGCACCTTACTTGGGAGGCTGAAGTACAACGATTACTTGAGCCCAGGAGTTTTGAGTCCAGCGTAGGCAACATACACCCTATTTTTCAAAAAACAAAGCAAAGCCTGGGCGTGGTGCTCACGCCTGTAATCCCAGCACTTTTGGAGGCCACCTGAGGTCGGGAGTTTGAGACCAGCCTGATCAACATAGAGAAACCCCGTCTCTACTAAAAATACAAAATTAGCTGGGCATGGTGGTGCATGTCTGTGATCCCAGCTACTCGGGAGGCTGAGGTAGGAGAATCGCTTGAACCTAGGAGGTGGAGGTTGTGGTGAGCCGAGATCGCGCCATTGCACTCCAGCCTGGGCAACAAGAGCGAAACTTGGTCTCAAAAACAAAACAAAACAAAACAAAACAAACAAACAAAAAAAGCAAAAACAAAAGAATGTGAACTCCTGGAAACAGAAATCACATCTTCCTTCCTTTGCATCTCCAGAACCCAGTGCAAGGCTTGGAGTGTGCATGCTAGGTAAATGCATGCTGAGTTGGGATAATGACTGCAGAGAGTTGTCACGAGAATCATTTTAGACAATTGATATAAAAGGAGTTCAGATATTCAAAAGCACTAGATGAGTCTGGAGGATTATTGCTCTATCTAGCCTATGGAATGAAAGGGTCAACTTACACATTTATTTATCAGCATGTTTGGAACTCACAGTACTTTTTTTTTTTTTTTCCTGAAGAAATAGTGAGATAGTAATCCTTGTTAGGATTCAGGCTTACCCAAGGGCACTTTATAACCTGTGCTGTAGTTGAGGTACAGCCAACATTATGTGATCATGATGTTTCTCTTGAAAACGATGTTCAGGCCAGGTGTAGTGGCTCACACCTGTAATCCCAACACATTGGGAGGCTGAGGCAGGTGGATCACTTGAGTCCGGGAGTTCAATACCAGCCTGGGCAATATAGCAAAACCCCATCTCTACAAAAAAGTTAAAAAACAATTAGCCAGGCATGGTGGTACATGCCTGTAGTCCCAGCTACTCGGGAGGCTGAGTTGGAAAGATTGCTTGAGCATGGGAGGTCAAGGCTGCAGTGAGCTGAGATTGCACCACTGCACTCTAGCCTGGGTGACAGAGCAAGACCCTGTCTCAAAAAAAAAAGCAAAGTATGTTCAGAGCTGGATCTCAGTGGCTCGCTTCTTTCTTCTTTCTTTTATTCCATAAATATTTATTGGATTCCTGTTTTGTGTCAGTTACTGTGTTAAATTCTGGTGACATAACAATGTAAGAATGACTTAATTCCTGCCTTCATAGAGTTTATGATCTAGAAGAAAAAGACCTTGAATAAGTAATGTTAAAAGTGTGATAAGTGATGGGAAGTAGAAGGGCAAGTAGTAATAGAGGCATCTAACAGGCAAGATCTTACCTCATTTAAAGGGTCAGAAATGGTGTCTTAAAGAAAGTGATGCTTGGATCAAACCCTTAAGGATGAGCAGAACCTCATTAGAAAAGTGGATTGGTCATGGAAGACCAAAGTGGTGTAATAAGAGGGCTTGAGAGGTGAGGGAGGAGGCAGAGAGCAGTGAGGGAATGAAATGTGAGAGAAGACAGATGGAGAGACAACTGAGGAAAACAGAAGTAAGGGTGGATGATTCTGAGAGTCTTTAGGAGGACGGTGGACCCTTGGTTCTCCTGGACCTCCACCTTCTAGAAGAGAGGCTGTCTAGAGCCAGCAGCTCCTTGCCTTGAGGCCCTCTAGAGTGGGTAGTGGTGTCATGGCTTTGCTATTCTTTCATGTGGATTGTGGCATTGGGGAAAGTTCTTATCTGAGGAAGCTGGTGGGCAGGAGTTCCAGCAGCCTTGGTAATGTAATCACCTCATATGAGCACCAGGAGTTGGGACTCCATGATTCATGTCACTCATGCTGGCACAAGGGTCTGGAGACAGACCAAATAACCAATAGGTAAAGTCCTTGAGTTACAAAAACTAGGTAAAAGCCATGCCTACTACTCAGCAGCTTCTACAACGCTATGCTATTTTTACATATTAATTGCACAATAAGTATTTGTTAAATACATTACAATGTTTATCTTATATCTAAGGTACACAGGTGTATCCTCATTTATATAATCTAGAAAGGCCTTATTTTATATTCACAAACTTCGGTGCAGTTTAACTATAATTGAGTACCTTTTTACCTCTAGTTTATTTATTTTTTATTTATTTATTTTTGAGACAGAGTCTCACTGTGTTGCCCAGGGTGGAGTGCAGTGGTGCAGTTTTGGAGAAACAATCATTCATCCACATTCCTTCCCCTCGAGCACAATTTTATTATATGTTTTTTCAATGGAAAGGAAGCTTCTGGGTGGGATGCAGTGGCTCATACCCGTAATTCCAGCACTTAGGGAGGCAGAGGTGGGAGGATCGCTTATGGCCCAGAGCTTGAGGCTGCAGTGAGCTATGATGATGTCACTGCACTCAAGCCTGGGTGACAGAGTAAGACTGTCTCTTAAAGGGGGCAGGGGGCTGGGCGCAGTGGCTCACACCTGTAATCCCAGCACTTTGGGAGGCTGAGGTGGGCGATCACGAGGTCAGGAGAGTGAGACCATCCTGGCTAACACGGTGAAACCCCATCTTTACTAAAAATACAAAAAATTAGCCGGGTGTGGTGGTGGGCACCTGTAGTCCCAGCTACTTGGGAGGCTGAGGCAGGAGAATGGTGTGAACCCAGGAGGTGGAACTTGCAGTGAGCCGAGATCGCGCCACTGCACTCCAGCCTGGGCAACAGAGTGAGACTCCATCTCAAAAAAATAAAAAATAAAAAAAAAAAAATAAAGGGGGCAGGGAAGAAAGGAAGCTTTTTTTTTTTTTTTTTTTTTTTTTTAAACCTCTTGATGCAACAGTAGAAAGGAAGCTTCTGTTAGCGGAGTAAATAGATTTTCCCTCTGGAGTTGTCTCACTCAGAGAGCACAATCTGGTTTTAATTATTGATTTGCTTTGGATATCCCCTACTAAAAATATCCCCAAGACAGTGGGGAATATTAACTTTTTTATGTTCCCAAAATGAATCTATTGAGATTTTCTTGGGTGATGGTGAAAAGTAAAAAAGTTGGCAAAAGAGTGAGGCTTATCCTCTCTCCTGCTGAATCTGATAGGAGTATAATTTTATTCCAGAATGCTGCACGTATCTTTCGCCTAACTGGCACTATATGAAGAAAACTTGGTGTCCTTTCCATAGCAGAAGGTTTTACACGTGGCTTCCAGGTTAGATTATTTTGAGGAAGAATGCGCATTTCAACCCTCTTAACACATTGGTGTCATTCAGGGCTTTAAAGGAAGAGAGGCATAGGTTTGAAGTCCGTTGTGAGTTCAGATCCCAGTTCTGCCACTTCTAGCTGTTATAGACAAGTTACACATTTTCCTTGAGCCTCACATTCTCATCCTTAAACCCAGAAGTTTGCTTGAGATTTGAGCGACATACATCTGTAGAACATTTGGCAACGTACGTCACCCAGCAGGAATATGGTCATTTTTATAGACTCTACACATTAATTTGATTAAACCTCATGCCTGAATTTACACCAAATTTTATTCTTCTAGTGGGAGGTACATGCAGTGATAAAAATAGATAATCCACTTGGCATTGCAGAGTCATCCTCTCCCTGATGTGAGCTGGGCGAATTGAGGAATATATATGCATCCATAGTATTAATATGATATGACATCTTTGGTATTTATGTATCAGGTGCTTTAAGATCTGCAGTTTTTAAATATTGAATATCAGAACCCTCTTTCACTACTTTGCAGGGACGTAACTTTCAGCACCAGCAGCAGACAGCAGATATATTTATGTATGCATTATTTGGCTGTACCACCCATGAATTTCCTCCTGATCCTTGGCTTTCTGTGTCTAGATATTACAACATTTTGATATACTTATTAGGTGAATTTCAAGCTACTTTGAAAGTTCCTCTTTTTTTTTTTTTTTTTTTTGAGACGGAGTCTTGCTCTGTTGCCCAGGCTGGAGTGCAGTGGCACGATCTGGGCTCACTGCAAGCTCCGCCTCACAGGTTCACGCCATTCTCCTGCCTCAGCCTCCCGAGTAGCTGGGACTACAGGCGCCCGCCACCACGCCTGGCTAATTTTTTTTTGTATTTTTAGTAGAGACGGGGTTTCACTGTGTTAGCCAGGATGGTCTCGATCTCCTGACCTTGTGATCCGCCTGTCTCGGCCTCCCAAAGTGCTGGGATTACAGGCGTGAGCCAACGCGGCCGGCCGAAAGTTCATCTTATACCAGGTAACCTAATAAATATCTACTTTCAGGATATTCTCCAGTCTACAAAAATTATCCTTTTGTTTTGTTTTGTTTTTGTTTTTTTTTTGAGACAGAGTCTCACTCTGTCACCAGGCTGGAGTGCAGTGATGCGATCTCGGCTCACTGCAACCTCTGACTCCCTGGTTCAAGCAATTCTCCTGCCTCAGCCTCCCGGGTAGCTACAGGCACCCGCCACCACGCCCAGCTAATTTTTGTATTTTTAGGAGAGATGGAGTTTCACCATGTTGGCCAGGATGGCCTCGATCTCCTGACTTCGTGATCCGCCCACCTTGGCCTCCCAAAGTGCTGGGATTACACTGCGCCCAGTGCTGGTGAGCCACCGCACCTGGCCAAAAGTGTCCATTTTTACTGAGTAAAACTGAAGAATGTTTCCAGCATGAAAACAGATGAGGGGAGGGGTTAGGCCATGGATTTTTATGGTACCAGGAACCCTCTTGCATCATAACCTATTTGTTTTTAAGTGTGTTTATCCTATTATATAAGCCAATTATTAATTGAGAAGATTGAGCAGTAGCATTTTTTTTTAGATTACCAGTTTCCTTTGATCAAAGTCTCTCAGACCTTTTCTGAAATAACATCTAAAAACTCAACTTATTTGATGTATGGATACTAGTGGATATGTTCTGACCACCTGGGCAACCAGGAAAACAGTTTATTGTGATATGTGGGATATTGCTGAAATGAAATAACTTTTGTTTTTACAACTTGAGTCATGAAGTACATTTGTTTTTATTAAAATTAAAAGTTCAGCTTCGTAATACTGAAGATTAAAAATTGAGACCCTACCCCCCCACCCCAAGAACTAGAGGTAAATAGAATCATATGAAATTATGTCATCTAGTGGACAAAATTGTGTAATTCTACTTTTTTGCTCAAATGGAATTATATAGCAGCAGCTTTCATGTATAGTGAAAAATCAACTGGAAAAAAAAGCATTTTGCATGATTAATTGACCACCCCAGATGGAAAAATGAGAAATCTGAAAGCTTATTTTATCTGCTATATGGCAAACACTAAGGGATTTTTTTTTTTTTTTTTTTTTTTGAGGCAGAGTCTCGCTCTATCGCCCAGGCTGGAGTGCAGTGGTGCAGTCTCAGCTCACTGCAAGCTCCACCTCCACTAAGGGAATTTTTTTATTGCATTTAGTTTCAAAATGTGGTAATTCCAGAGTGACCAGATCCACATTCACTACTTACCAACGTATTTCTCAAACATTTGTCCATTTATGAATGTCAAGATGTTTAATTACCTAGCAGGATTTTATTTTATTTTGAGACATGGTCTCACTCTTTCACCCATGCTGGAGTGCAGTGGCATGATCTCAGCTCACTGCAACCTCCACCTCCTGGGTTCAAGCGATTCTCATGCCTCAGCCTCCCAAGTAGCTGGGATTACAGGTGCACACCACCATGCCCAGCTAATTTTTTTTTTTTTTTTGAGATGGAGTCTTGTTCTATCACCCAGGCTGGAGTGCGGTGGTGCCATCTTGGCTCACTGCAACCTCTGCCTCCTGGGTTCAAGCAATTCTCCTGTCTCAGCCTCCCAAGTAGTTGGGATTACAGGCACCCACCACCATGCCTGGCTAATTTTTATATTGTTAGTAGAGATGAGTTTTCGCCATGTTGGTCAGGCTGATCTCGAACTCCTGACCCCAGGTGATCTGCCCGCTTCTGCCTCCCAAAGTGCTGGGATTACAGGCATGAGCCACCACATCTGGCCCTTTTTTTGTATTTCTATTAGAAACGGGGTTTCACTATGTTGGCCAGGCTGGTCTTGAATTCCTGATCTCAAGTGATCCACCCACCTCAGCCTCCCAAAGTGCTGGGATTACAGATGTGAGCCACCGTTCCCAGTCCAATTAGCTGGATTTTAGATGGTGGAAAATAAATGTCCTTATTTAGAGTAGCTTAGAAAAAATTAGTTTGTGAAAATAAGTATGCTAATTATAAGATGGAAATCAAAAGTTTGAGTCTTCACTGACTGTTATTAAGTTTTAATTAGGTAATTAGCTTTTATTTTACCTAATTTTGGTCTGTTTTTGAGTTTTTACAAATCAAGTAACTTTTGTATGCCTTAGTTTCTTCGTTTGCAAAACGAAGGTATGTTAATACTCAAAAGAGATTTATTGGATGGATGATTATGTGCCCCTCACATTGGCAGATACTGGAAACACAGTAATGAATAAAACATAGTTCCTGATATCAGAGAACACAGTCTTTAGGAAAAACACAAATACTTTTCAAATAAACTAATAAGAACAGTGAGTGACATACCCTGGCACATAGAAATATCAAGGAATATTAGCCAGTTCAAGCCCAGAAGCAAGTGGAGATATGACCAAGGAAGGTGACCTAGAGGAGGCCAAACCCTCCAGTTAAGGCTTAAAAGATGAGTGAGAATTAATAAGCAAAAGAGGAGAATAGGGAGTGGAAGGGAACTCTAAACCAAGATTGCCAATGTGGATGTGTAAGATAATATTATGGGTGGGGCATTTGACAAAACCAGAGCTTTTTGGGAGTCTTAAAGGGATATGAATTCTGCTAGGTGTGCAGATAGGATTCCAAAGGATTCTGATCTTGCAAAGTGGAGCCAGTTGGAGGAGCCCCAGAAGTATCCCCGAGGGCCTGCTCTAGGCTGTCTGGAAAACTTAGCTTCCCTTTTGCAGGTTAACAACTGGCCTTTTAGTTACAGTCTTCCAGGTAGTGAATGCATTGCTTGGTTTTAATGTCAGGCTAGTATGGACCTCTCCAGTGAAGTACAATTTTATTACATGAAGTAAATGATGGACCATTAAATGAGAGACCAATGAAGTGGTTAATGCTGCCAAGTCACCTTTTAACCCAGAGACATTATGAATGGAACACTGACTTCCAGAAATAAAATTCTAAAATCTATTATGGTGCTATCCATGTCTTTGCAATGAACCTCCGTCCACCTTTTACCTTTTACTTTGAAATTTTATTTTGGTTGTTCTTGGTGGTAAGTAGGTTTGGTTTGGTGGCTGATAGTTTAAAGAAAAATAGTACTATTACTAATACAAAATCATCACATTTTAAACTAAGTATTTGATTTGCAAGAAAATGGTTTATATTTATATTTTATTATTTTTTTCTTTTTCATACAGTAATATGAATACAGTAATTCCATTGAATCAATTTCTTATCTATTTATTTCCAGATTTAAAAGAATCAGTTTGTCTCTAAACTTTAAATGTCCCCAAAACTTGGCAAAGGCCTTAAATGAATACAACTTTTGTTTTTACAGATACAGGCTAGTTCCAAAGGTTTATTTTCCTGAGCAAATTCATGATGTTGTACGGGCCACAAAGTATTTCCTGAAGCCAGAAGTCTTACAGAAGTATATGGTTGATCCAGGCAGAATTTGCATTTCTGGTGACAGTGCTGGTGGAAATCTGGCTGCTGCCCTTGGACAACAGGTAACACCACTGTCCTAAGGTGCTGGTGGATTGAGTGGTGCATGATAAGGTCCAGCAGACCAACACACCCTCCATTATGTGTGGCAAAGGCATAGCTGGGTGGGCTGGTCACTAGATGGCCAAATTGTTCATGCGATTACACTTGTAGAGCTCTCAGAGATCTTGCTGAAGTAGAAAGATGGGTCATTGGAGGAAGTGTCACCTATGAGACTTTGTAAAGTCCCTGATTACAGTCAGTGTTAGAGAAGGGCTGACATCCCTTGCTTCTCAGGGCTATGTATGGAACTCAAGTGTCCCCTGCTCCTTTTTCATGTTTGACTTGCAGAGTATTTTTGCTTAAATTCCAGTTCCTAAGATTATTCCTTACAACTTTGAGCCACATTAAAACCTTAAAATTTGTTTCCCCAACTTTTTCTTAATGCAAAAGAAAAAAAATTAAACAATTCAGCCATTTAACTATTATCTTACAAGTTACTATGAGTTTCACCTGATTGAATTCTTTGAAAACTATGTCTAGCTCTAATAGCACCCCAATCTTTTTGGCAGCTGGGAAAAAGCACTTTTTCTTCCTGTTATGGATGAAATAACTTAAGACATCTTTGTCGTCTCACCTCCAAATTTCATTTGGTGTCCTCAAATACCATCTGTCATTCTAATTATGAGGTACCTTGGTTTCTATCTCTTTTGTTGTAATTCAAGAACTTGATTTTCCATTTGGCATTGGCAAGGTTTTCATCCACATGTGGTCACAAGAGAGTCTTGGCTCAGTGGAGAGAACATACTTGGCTTTCAAGCCAGACAGCACTGGAATCTAACCCAGGACTCACCCTTGAGTGTTGTGGGGCCCTGGATAAGTCCCTTAACTTCTCTGAGCCTCAGAAAAATGAGGACGATGTCATCTGATTGCAGGGCTGTTGCAAGGACTTGGCAAGGTGATGTGTATACAATTTTTGGCACATATTCAAAGTACTATTTACTGACCATTCATGTTTTGGAAAGCAGTCACATCTCACCTGGGTTTCTAAAGTCCAGGTATGAAGCAGAAGTGTATGGCTAAAGTTACCTTGAAGATCATTTAGTTTTCTATGAAGCTTCATGACTCGTTAGCTTTCTTTTAGATGTTACAGGACAAATACATAATTTTGCACACTAGAATTACAAAATGGAGCAATATTAACACGATGGGGAGGCGTGGGGGGACTGAAATCTGTTGAGGTAGGGGACTCATTCACATTCCCATGACAACTTCACTCTATGGCATATGCTCATTATGTAGAATGGAGGGTACATTGCCAGAACTGTTTAAATTCTCTCACCAAGCATGAAGATGCTCACCAGAAGACATACCCTGAGGTCCTACTAAAACACTCAGGAGTCTCATAATCTGTTTAACTTTTTTCTGCCCCTCTCTTCTGGAAGAGTAGGACTAATTTTTTTTCTCCCTAGGAAGTCATGACCTTTTTTGGGAGTTTTGTAGGGAATAAAAAATTAAAGAAGGTTCATACATTATCCATTCATAATACCCAGGTGTCTTAACTGCCTAAAGATAGATACAAGTACAGGGTTCACTCAAAACTATGAGTTGTAAACATCATACCTTTCTTAGTTAAGTATCTAGCAGCTTGATAGGGTGGTGATGGTAACGATGGAGAATCATTTTTAAAACTATATTATTTATACAGTGCCTGGTAGAAATGTAACACTTATACCATTGACAGATTCAGAGCAACACATTAAGCTACTCTATAGGGTATGGTTCCTATAAAAGAAGGCATGCAAAATGAAATAATGCATTTGCTTCCTCTTCTCTAGTTTACTCAAGATGCCAGCCTAAAAAATAAGCTCAAACTGCAAGCTTTAATTTATCCGGTTCTTCAAGCTTTAGATTTTAACACACCATCTTATCAGCAAAATGTGAATACGCCAATCCTGCCCCGCTATGTCATGGTGAAGTATTGGGTGGACTACTTCAAAGGCAACTATGACTTTGTGCAGGCAATGATCATTAACAATCACACTTCACTTGATGTGGAAGAGGCTGCTGCCCTCAGGGCCCGTCTAAACTGGACATCCCTCTTGCCTGCATCCTTCACAAAGAACTACAAGCCTGTTGTACAGACCACAGGCAATGCCAGGATTGTCCAGGAGCTTCCTCAGTTGCTGGATGCCCGCTCTGCCCCACTCATTGCAGACCAGGCAGTGCTGCAGCTCCTCCCAAAGACCTACATTCTGACGTGTGAGCATGATGTTCTCAGAGACGATGGGATCATGTATGCCAAGCGTTTGGAGAGTGCCGGTGTGGAAGTGACCCTGGATCACTTTGAGGATGGCTTTCACGGATGTATGATTTTCACTAGCTGGCCCACCAATTTCTCAGTGGGAATCCGGACTAGGAATAGTTACATCAAGTGGCTGGATCAAAACCTGTAAAGGAGCAAAACTTCCAGAAGCCTCGAGACCCTCTTGACCTCCTACACCTGCTTTGGAAAGATGTGCACTTTTTAGCCGACTAATTCTTCCTCTCATCCCCCTCTACATGTGAGTTGTGGAGTCTCTATTCCATAACTGAAGTCTTTATGATAACCTAATTTTTAAAAATGAATTTGACTAACTTAAGTGCAAAACATCTGAATTTGGTTCCCAGAGTGGGCCAATCTCTCTGTTCTTGTTATTTTAGCCAACTATACTCATACCTACAGCTACAGAAAGCAGGACTAGGAACTGGAAATAACTTTGGGTCCTGCCTTCATCAAGACGTTCTTTTTAGAAGCAGTTCTTCCAGCTCTGGATGACAGACTGACCTTCAATAAGAAGAAAACGAGGACTCCTCAATTCTGCTAGAGTTAACCTTGAGTTCAGAGCAGTGTTAAATGTGCGCGCTTTCAGGTCAGTGCAGGGGACCAAGTACCCTCTGTTTTTTCGTGAATGGATGGTTTTGTTTCCTATGGGAATTTTGGCAAAGGTTTTCTAGAAAGAACGAGTTTCTTAAAGGACTTCCTTCCTCTAGAATACTATTCATTTTATGAGATCACTATCTGTAAGACCAGTTGGATTACAGGGATACTTGAAAGTTACTTTCTACTACTATTATTAGAAAATATGAAGTCGCATGCACTGGATATCTGTATATCATTAGGTTTTTGTTGTTTTTTGGTTATGCTGTCCCCCTTCTCCCTGGGGAGATCTTTGGGAGCAAATTTATTTAGATTGAGAGTAAACTTTTCATTATAGAGCAAGTAAAAACAGACAAATGAAACAACCTAGTGTTTCACATAAAAATACTTCTGACATAAAGTACCAAGAGCAGTGTGAATATATTTGGCATAGTCGAAAAAGAAAATATATTTAATATTAGTTCAAAATTGTGAAAAATACCTTTAGAGGTCTAGTCTATTCTTGAAAACTCAATTTTTTTCACTTATATGGCGTTAAAATGGAGCTATTTTGCTACAATATAATGTATTGTTTATTTTTTTAAGTTATTTAATGTTAATATACATAGCTAGACTTAAGGTTTTTCAGAAAGATGTCCGTAATAAATATCGAAAACAATGGTATTTTTTTAAAAATTGCCTTAGGGTTTTAAAATCTTCCCTACAGTTATAACCACATGTAATTTTGTGGAAATGATATAATAGCTATTAATACTACTATAACATAGGCATAAATATTTTCATGTTTATATGCATCTACAAGTTAAGATAATTAGAAACTATGACTGCACCTAGTAAAGTCATCTAAGTTTATAGTTCAGTAGCTTAGGCAGGACACACACTGCTCATCTCTGCTTTTTAGGGTCAGAGGAACACAACTCATGTTCTGAGTGAAGGGCGTACACTGGTACCTGGTGGTGCCTCGATCCCCCATTTCCTCCTTCCAGCCAGGTCTGGAAGTTTCAACAGCTCAAGCTTAACTTCATGTAAAGTCTTCACTGCCAGTGGGAACATCTTTGACACAAGACACTCCAATTCTGATTTGAGTTGAGGATCTCTGCCTGCCTTCCTGCCATCCTTCCTTCTTCCCCAATCCATGCTACTGTTAGGGGCTGTAGAGGCAGCAGTAGAGCTGAGTAATGATACAGTACACCATGGAGAAAAGTAGAACCATTTCACTCCTGGGAAGAATGAGTATTTCCCACTTCCAGCAATCAAATAACAAATGAAAATTTGCATACTTATTGATGTATTGTATGAGCCAGTAGCATTTTATGTACAAAACAGAAGTCAGTGCAACAGTATGTATGTGTGCCTGTGTGTGTATAAAAATAACCATTGAAGCTAACTTGCTAATGTACTTAGGCAAGCCACTTATCATCTCTGGGCCTTGTCTTTCCTCCCTCTAAAATCAAAGAGCTGAATTATGTGATCCTTGAGGTCTCTTCCACCTATAATACCAACTGTCTTGTCAGACTGGCAAATTATATTGGCCTCTTCTTATGTGGTGGTTTTTTGGTAGGTCATAGTTCCTTATACACAGACACCTGCATCATCGAAGGTCTTTTTTTTTCCTTAAAAAAAAATGGGATTTTAGTTCTTATTCTATGGTAACTACCCTCCTTATATATTGGAAGGAACCAATATTTGGACTTTATTTTGAGGTTGTCTGTCTCAAAGAAAAAGAAAATAAAATGTATACACAGGGTTCCTTAAATTGATATTTTTCCCCAGAATTGTGAGCCAAAGCCTCTAGTAATTGCAGACAACAAATGATTCCCGATCTCTAAAAGGCTCTCTCAGATGAAAAGGGAGTAAAGGAAAAAAGAGGTCAACCACTGTTTCTGATAAAGCACTTGAGTTTCATTGTTCTTTTAGTGTTTATTCTTATAAAAAATGTTTACACTCTGTGGATTGATTTTTTTTTTAGTACTGTGGCTTTGTTTTCCTATTTTATGAAAAAAATGATAATCTTTTTGTAAAATTGTCTGTGAAATATGAATATTAATATATAAAGAAAACCCTTGAAGTGCTGTATAGTGAAGTATAAATTAATGTTTTCTTGATTTGTGAAGAACTTAAGACTATTATATAATTATTTTGTTGGATCTATTTTATGCATGACCTTTTAACCTTTGACTTTGCTTATTTCCCACTACGAAGGGGAAGGTAGATTTTATGAATGATTTTAATAGCAAATATATTTTATAAAATGAAAATCCAGTGTGGAGGTAGCAAAGCATATATCTGTTGTGAATCATGTTTGGAAATAAAATCGCTCCATCTGGGAATGCGCTTTCATTTCCCCGTCTCATTTTCTGTTTCCCATTTGGAAACAGTGTTCTCTTCTCTTCTTTCTGCATGCCAAATTGCTAGCCACAATTATCTCCAAATCTTCTACCCACTGGAGTACTCCAGCTGTCTTTCCTTTAAAGGTGGTTCAGTGGCCTCCTTGATGACATTCGTTTCATGTCTGGATACAGGATGTGTTGCCCTACTTTGGACTTGCTAGAGTATTCATAAAAGCCAGGCAGGCCCTGGGACTATTTGGGGACCTTCGAGACACATATTAGGAAAGGAGGATCATAATGCCAAGAGTTTGAGCTGAATTGTTTCATCCAAAGCATCACTATCACTGAACACAGGTTCTCAAACTGACCCTGTCATTACAAATAAATCTAATGATTTCACATTTGAGTTTATTATGCCTAGTTTATGTCAATACCATAGGGATTTATAAAACTTTTTTTCAGAGTAAATTGTTTATATTCTAAATGATCCACATACAAGTGTGTAAATTTGGTTTTCCTATTCTGTTATAGTTACTTTCATCTTCCCTAACAGAACCTCTTGGTGTGTGGTTTTATTTGGCTGGATGGATCCACAAACAGCTCCAACACATCTCCTTTGGGACATTTAAATGTAAACTGTATGTGTGTTTTAATATTGCTTTTCTTGTTATTTTCATTCTCTCTTTATCCCCTATGTTTTTAATTTTTTTATAACTCAGATTTTCTAATGGACCCCCTATTGAAACATCTAGAAGACATGGATATCAGTACCAGATGCCTCAAATCCCAAAGACTGAAAATGTAAATATGATTTCTAATAGGGACACACGGTAGCTCAGTGCTATCGGTACATTTTGTGTCATCAGAGTGAGAGAGGCTGGCGACATCATTTGCACGTGTCTTCGTTTGAAAGGCTCCTCTCCCAGATTTTCTCAATGCTGGCTCATTGGCATTTTCGATTAAATGCCCCTGCCTCAGAGAAGTCCACCTCAGCCAGCCAATCTGCCCAACCCTCCCAGTCACCACCGCTCTCCCCATCCCCAGCCCTCTCATCTGATTGCGACACTGATTGTTGCTGTTTTCCGTCTCACTTCTTATGATCATGTCTGTATGTATGTGCTTGTTTTCTTTTCTCCCCATGCTTATTTGTAAGCTCCACAAGGGCAGGAACTTGTCTTTCTTGGCCATTCCTGTTTTCTCAGCACTTAGAACGGGGCACACAGTAGACTTTGAAAAAATGATTTTGAAGCCTCCTTCCTGAGTGTGTTGCTTTGCTGTAACTGCCATTTGCCATGTTCTTCTCTTTTTTGGGAGAGGGAGAGGGAGAGGACATGGTCTGAGTCTCGCTCTGTCACCCAGGCTGGAGTGCAGTGGCACGATCTCGGCTGACTGCAACCTCCGCCTCCCAGGTTCAAGCGATTCTCCTGCCTCAGGATCCCAAGTAGCTGGGATTACAGGCACGTGCCACTGTGCCCGGCTTATGTTTGTATTTTTAGTACAGATGGGTTTTCACCACGTTGGCCAGGCTAGTCTCAAACTCCTGACCTCAAGTGATCCACCTGCCTCAGCCTCCCAAAGTGCTGGGATTATAGGTGTGAGCCACCACACCTGGCCTGAGTGGTTTTTTAAAAGTTGATTTTGAATAGGCCGGGCACAGTGGCTCACGCCTGTAATTCCAGCACTTTGGGAGGCTGAGGCGGGCAGATCACGAGATCAGGAGATTGAGACCATCCTGGCTAACATGGTGAAATCCTGTCTCTACTAAAAATGCAAAAAATTAGCCGGGCGTGGGGGCGGGCGCCTCTAGAACCAGCTACTCCGGAGGCTGAGGCAGGAGAATGGCGTGAACCCGGGAGGCGGAGCTTGCAGTGAGCCGAGATCGTGCCACTGCACTCCAGTCTGGGTGACAGAGCGAGACTCCATCTCAAAAAAAAAAAAAAAAAAAAAAAAAAAAGAAAGTTGATTTTGAATAAATCCTCACCAAGAAAAATTAAACTTATAAGAATTAGGGTATTATTGCCCTTCTTTTAATTAGAAGTAAGTTATGTTAAATATAATTAAGACTAAAAAGTAAATATTTTCAAACAAACTTAAACAATTGAAAGGAAGCCCTGTTTTTAACTACCAAATTTTAAAGCAAAAAGTGCTTTTGAATGAAGTTCTTTTGGCTTTTCCCACAACTGTAGTCTGTTCTAAATTTTTCTCAGCAGATAGTTTTTGCTATGTTGAATAAACCATTGTAAGCTGCACTAAAAGAATGACCTATCTAACATTCTATAAGTGTTCCACGGCGTTTTTTTTTTTTTTTTTTTTTAAAGATACGGGGTCTCACCATGTAGCCCAGGCTGGTCTCAAACTCCTAGGCTCAAGTAATACTCCCACCTTAGCCTCTCAAAGTGCTGAGATTATAGTGTTACAGTGTTAGCCACTGTGTCCAGCCTGAAGTCAATTTTAGAGTTTGAGAAATTGTAACCAGACAAAGCAATCTACCACCTTTTTTTTTTTTTTTTTTTTTTTTTAAGATGGAGTCTCGCTCTGTTGCCCAGGCTGGAGTGAATTGGCACCATCTCGGCTCACTGCAAGCTTTGCCTCCCAGGTTCACACCATTCTGTTGCCTCAGCCTCCTAAGTAGCTGGGACTACAGGCGCCTGCCACCACGCCTGGCTAATTTTTTGTATTTTTAGTAGACATGGGGTTTCACCATGTTAGCCAGGATGGTGTTGATCTCCTGACCTCATGATCCTCCCACCTCAGTCTCCCAAAGTGCTGAGATTACAGGCGTGAGCCACCACGCCTGACCAACGGCAATCTACCACTTTTAAGATGTGGTTTTCTCTTTCTTTTTTCATTTTTTTTAATAGAGAAAATGTTTTATGTTCCAGTTAAATTCATGAAATCAAGAAATAATACTTATTTTGCTTAGCTGCAGGTTAATGTTATTTTAAGTATTGTACTTTAAGATAAATGGTTTACTAAGCTGGGTAACATCTCTTCTGCTTACGTCATTTCCACCACTCTCACAGAATGAAGTTAACTTCCTTCTGGACAAAGTCAGTATTTCAATTTGTGTCCTTAATCCAATTCATTATTGTCCCACTCAAGGACTTGCTAAAGTACCTCCCTTCTCTCCTGTACCTTTAACTCTCTGTTTCTACTTACTCCCTCCTCTTAGCTCTATAAATATAGTCAAATTTATCCTCTCAACAAAAAACTCCCCTTTGACTTTTATTTTCCTTCTGGCCCAAACACTGAATTGTCTATCGTTTTAAAAGTTGACAAATATCAACATCACAAAATTCTACTTCATGCAATTTCCATTAAAGAAAAATTTTTGTGTGTGTACACACACACCACATACACCAAAGAAGTTGTTAAAATTACACATGATGCAATAGGGGTTTTGTTATCTATTGCCAAGCAACAAATTATTATGCAACTTGCAATTTAAAACAGTCATTTGTTGTCTCAGAATTCTGGGTGGACTAAGCTTAGCTTGGCAGACTATCTGCTAAACTTGGTGTTGCCTGGGACTGCAAACTTCGGAGTCCCACTGAGCTAGAACCTCCATGATGGCTCACTACAAGGCTGGCAGTGGTGCTCACTGTTGGTTGACTGCCTTGGATCTCCTTTACATGGCTTTCCCTTCTGAATTGTAATTCTAAAAGCATGGCATCTGGATTCCAAGACAGAACATTCTCAATGTGCAAAAGCGAAAAGCTTTTTGTCTTCTAAGGTCCAGATATGGAAGTTATTCAGCATCACTTCCACCATATTCAGTTGATCAAAGCAAATTACAGGTCCAGCCCAGATTTAAGGAAAGGGGAAACAGACACTACCACACAATGGAGGGAGTGATTAAGACTTTATAGCCGGTTTTTTGTTTTTTTTTTTTTGAGACAGAGTCTCACTCTGTCACCCAGGCTGGAGTGCAGTGGCACAATCTCAGCTCACTCAACCTCTGCCTCCCGGATTCAAGCAATTCTCCTGCCTCAGCCTCCTGAGTAGCTGGGACTACAGGCACGCACCACCATGCCCAGCTGATTTTTGTATTTTTAGTAGAGACGAGGTTTCATCATGTTGGCCAGGCTGATTTGAACTCCTGACCTTGTGATCCACCCACCTTAACCTCCCAAAGTGCTGGGATTACAGGCGTGAGCCACTGCACCTGGCCTATAGCCATCTTTAATGCACTACAATTCTTTCCAGAAGAGAATTCCACTTTGATTAGTCATTGATAAGAACAAAATTCTCTTTGTACATTTTTTATGTCTAATGATTGAGAAAATTTTTCAGATTCACTCTGACCCCAAACATTTCTAACATTGTTTTTGTTACACTCTGCTGAAATGTCTTTTGCTGGGTGCCATTGAATAAGTTCATATTGCAATACATACACCCTCTACTTCAGCAGAGTATAGGATGGGATCTTCCTGGAAGCTGTTCCTTTACTGGATAAGTCAGCAACAACTTAACCGAAGCAGCTGCAAGTAACAAATACATCCTAAACTCAAGCTAAATGTATCCCTAGCTCAGTTTTTCCTTAGGGGATCCCCAAAATGCCTGTAGCCACTCCAAGCCATCTAACGTGGGGAATCACAATGGAGGAGAAGTTGTGGTGGGAAGAGTCAGTGATACTAACTGGAGTTAAAAAGTATTTTTACCTATGTGTGTTTTTAAAAAGCAGTATCTTGTGTCCCTATAAAAGGGGCCTATTCAGATAAAGGGCCCTAAACTCAAGTTTGATGGTAAATATGTGCATGCACAAGATTCAGATTCACACATTCACCCTCCTTCCAGATGCCTCTCCTGAACCATACTTAGGCCCACCAGGGCAGCAAGCCTCAATCTAAATGCATTCATTACCTTCTTCCCTGCAGTACCATGGCATTATACGGTCCCTAGGTCATTTAATTGTATCACCTTCTCTTCAGTTACCCAAGCTAGAATTATAAGTTTTATTTATTTCCTCCAGTCCTTCAACTTTCAATCACCAAGCCCAATCAGTTTTACTTCCTAAATATTTCCCAACACCATTCCCTATTTTTTTCCATCCCTGGACACACTGTTTTACTTGAGTCATCACTTCTTGCCCAATCAATTGCAATAACTCTCTAACTACTTTTCTTGTCTCCCTCAATTTCATGTTCCTCAAATGTATCCCCTCCACAGCAGCAAAAACGATGAATTAAAATTCACACCTGAAAACATATTTCTCAGCTTCAAGTCCTTTTGCCTGCTGGCAGGTTTCAAGCCACTTAATGTTATATGCCCAGCTCTCCCTCGTGACCTAGCCCCTGCCCACCTCTGCAGCAGTAGTTCCTTACATATGGTCTGGGGACCCCTTGGGAGCCGACAAAATCTAAACTATTTTCATAATACTATGTTATTTGCCTTTGTCACTTTTTCTTTCATGAGTGCACAGTGGAGTCCTCCAGCAGCTACAGACACGTGATGTTGCAACAGATCCAAGGCAGAAGCAGGTGTGAGAATCCAGCTGTCTCTAGTTAAGCTGGACATTAAAGAGATTTGTAGGCCCAGACGTGCTGGCTCACGCCTGTAATCCCAGCACTTTGGGAGGCCGAGGTGGGTGGATGATCTGAAGTCAGGAGTACGAGACCAATCTGGCCAACATGGATAAACCTCGTCTCTACTAAAAATACAAAAATTAGCTGGGCGTAGTGATGCACACCTGTAGTCCCAGCTACTCGGGAGACTGAGGCAGGAGAATCACTTGAACTCAGGAGGCGGAGGTTGTAGTGAGCCGAGATTGCACCACTGCACTCCAGCCTAGCAACAGAGCAAGACTCCATCTCAAAAAAAAAAAAAAAAAAAAAAAAACTTGTAAAAATATAATACAATGCCACATTTTTCACTAATTTGTATTTGAGAAATTCAGGATTTCTTTCATAAAATAGAGCTTAAGATAACATGTAATTAAATACATTGATAACTACATTTCAAACTTACCAGTTTTAATGCCTTTCCCTCCCTCCCTCCCTCCCTTCCTTCCCCTCCCCGTCCCCCAGGGTCTTCTTCCCTTACCCAGGCTGGAGCATGCAGGGCCACAATCTTGGCAAACAGCCTCCACCTCCCGGGCTCCAGTTATCCCTCCACCCCAGCCTCCTAAGTAGCTGGGACTACAGGCGCATGCCACCATGCCCATCCAACAGTTTCTTAAAAGTAAACATCGGCTGGGTGCAGTGGCTCACGCCTGTAATCCCAGCACTTTGGGAGGCTGAGGCGAGCAGATCACGAGGTCAGGAGATCGAGACCATCCTGACTAACACGGTGAAACCCCTCCTCTTCCAAAAATACAAAAAATTAGCCGGGCCTGGTGGCGGGCGCCTGTAGTCCCAGCTACTTGGGAGTCTGAGGCAGGAGAATGGCGTGAACCCGGGACCTGGAACTTGCAGTGAGCCGAGATCTCGCCACTGCCCTCCAGCCTGGGCGACAGAGCCAAAGTCCATCTCAAAATAAATAAATAAATAAAAATAAACAGCAATAAATGAAGCCCACATAAACAAAAGCACTTCGTGGGGGAGGGGAAGGGTCCTCAATAATGTTTAAAATTGTAAAGTCTTGAGACTGAAATGTTTGAGAGCTGCTGCTCTATAGCATCTTCTCCTGGCCGTCCCTACACATCGTGCTGTGTACAGCCAGCCAACCTGTGGTTCTGCTTGTGTTCTGCACACACATCATGTTCTCTTACCTAACACCCTTCCCTGTCCTTAGAGTGCCTTTCTATGTTCTTGTATTTCTTTGCCAGCCTCCTCCAGGAGCCTTTCCTAACTCCTTTCTCAGGAGGATTTAGGGGTCGTTCCTCAGGTCTCACATTGCACTCCACACATGACATGCTAATTGTCTGCAGGTAGGTCTGACTCCCTCACAAGAGTAGGACCCTTGATGTGGGGGTCACGTCAGCCTCACCTCTGTGACCCCAATGCCTGACATGGTGCCCCTTGTAAGAACTCAATAAATCTTTGATGAACAACTGACTGTATTATTCTTCTTCCTGTTAACAATTAACGCATAGTTTTCAGGCTATGTAAAATAATGCCTGATACTTTTGTATATATTTGCTTATTTATATTCTTGAGAGAAAATATCTGGGGCTTTTTTTCCTGCATATGTTTTCTTTCTACTAATGTACTGAAAATCTCATTTGGTTAAAGAATGAAATTCCAAAGCCCACAATACAATAGATGTTTAAAAACTTAAAGCCATTGCCAGTAGAGGGCGCCGTAAAAGTCAATGGCATTCGCCATCCCACATACGCTGCAGTTTGTGTTTTGTGTTTTGTCTGGATTCTTTTTCTTTTCTTTCTCTCTCTCTCTCTTTTTTTTTTACAAAAAAGAAAAGATTTATCAATAGCTTTCTTGTACTTTTTGTAAAAGGTCAATAAAAGTCATAGTTCATCACAGGATTAAGTTGGGTTGTTTTTTATAAAATAGAATTTAAAATTCTCATAACTACCTGATTAAAAAAATAACTGAGTTCTCAAAACTAACAAAACAGGACTTGCATTAATCCTTTGTTGAAATATGACTCACCTCTCTGCTTCCCAAAGTGTTTTTTTTTTTTTTTAACATGCTTTTATTCAAGGTAGATATTTGCCATCCCTTTGCAGAAAGGCTAACAGAACAATGGTGTTCTGCATTTTTGAAGGACCATTTAGTATAGCAGGAAATGTATGACCTTTATCTTTTCGTTCTGTTTGCTGGCAAACCCCAGGCACCCAGCACTGCATTATAGAAAAACTGCCTTTGAAAACAACAAATAAGGCAGGGAGGGTGGCCTTCAAAAGCTGGGGCACAGGTTCCAGCAAACAACATCCAGCTGTGATGTTTGTGGAACTGCCATATTTTTAAAAACACACATAAAATGATTAAGAAGGAAAACCTCACCATTCATTTCATGTAGAAGAGAGGAAATGTCATGAACTAAAATTTGGGAAACTATAATTCCAGTTCCAGCTCTGCCAGTAAATATCTCGGTACATTTAAGTTTTTGTTGGTGCTTTGTGTTCCCCATTTTAAAAGTCATTTTATCTAAACCTCTTTCTTACTCCCCCTAAATACTTGAAACAGCTTATAATTAAACAAAAAATATAATGAAATTGTGACACAGAAATAGTAGCTCTGTATTAGTGCGCTTTCACACTGCGATAAAGAATACCTGAGACTGGGTAATTTATGAACAAAAGAGGATTAATTGACTCACAGTTCTGCGTGACTGGGGAGGACTCAGGAAACTTACAATCATGGCAGAAAGTGAAGGGGAAACAAGGCACATCCTACATGGTGTCAGGAGGGAGAGAAGAGCACGAAGGGGGAAGAGTCTCACACTTATCAAACAACCAGAACTTGTGGAAGAAATCCCTTGCTATCATGAGAATAGCATGGGGGAAACCACCCCCATGATCCAATCACCTCCCACCAGGTCCCTCCCTCGACACCTGGGGATTACAATTTGGATTACAATTAAAAATGAGATTTGGGTGGGGACACAGAGCCAAACAATATCAAGTTCATAGCCAAGGACAAGAACAAAAATATGCTAACTAGAAAAATCAGTTTCTGTGGTTGAACTTCCAGTTTGACCCTGAGGACCCTGGCAGTCAAGGCAGAAAGTATAAAATATAGTCAGTGACTCAGTCTTTATTTTAGACAGGAAGAACTCTTCCAATTTCTCAGAGTTAATCATCTTCTTTTTTTTTTTTGAGACGGAGCCTCACTCTGTCATGCAGGCTGGAGTGCAGTGACGTGATCTCGGCTCACTGCAACCTCTGCCTCACAGGTTCAAGCGATTCTCCTGCCTCAGCCTCCTGAGTAGCTGGGATTATAGGCATGCGACACCATGTCTGGCTAATTTTTGTATTTTAAGTAGAGACGAGGTTTCACCACATGTTGGTCAGACTGGTCTCGAACTCCTGACCTCAGGTGATCCACCCGCCTTGGCCTCCTAAAGTGCTGGGATTACAGGCATAAGCCACCGTGCCCGGCCGTTGATCATCTTTCCTTAGCACTAAATTCTAAAAGAAAATCCTGACATGTGACCTACTGAATAATGTCCTCTATTATTTTAAAGCAATACAGCAGGAACTTTCATGTAACTACTTATTTAATGAACCTCAATGAGAACTGTGGATGTGACTTTAAACATCAGTGTAACCATATATCGAATCAATGAAAGTAATAGTGTTTGTCCTACTACTTGTCTCTAAGGACTATTAAAAATAAAGCCATAGAAAGGCAATTTAAAAAGGTTTGAGTTAAGGCAAACTCAAATGTTCGATATTATCATATATATCCCTAGATGTGTACTGATGATAAGATAATCTGCTTTCTGATTTTCTTTTATTGGGGCTAAGGGAAAAAAAGAAAATGTTAGAGTTGCGTATGAGAATTATTAAAGATTGACTGGGCGTGCTGGCTCATGCCTGTAATCCCAGCACTTTGGCAGGTCGAGGCAGGTGGATCACCTGACTTTGGGAGTTCAAGACCAGACTGACCAACATGAAGAAACCCTGTTTCTACTAAAAATACAAAATTAGCCAGGCGTGGTGGCACATGCCTGTAGTCCCAGCTACTCAGGAGGCTGAGGCAGGAGAATCGCTTGAGCCTGGGAGGCAGAGGTTGTGGTGAGCCGAGATCACATCGTTGCACTCCACCCTGGGCAACAAGAGCAAAACTCCATGTCAAAATAAAAAAAAAATCAAGAAAATTATTAAAAGTTATACAGAAAGTTGTTAATTTGTTACCTCTGAGGACTGGGAACAGAGATCCTAAGGGAAGACAAACTTTTTCCCCCAGTTTGCTACCCTCTGAAACATTTCAATTTTTTATTAAAAAATTTTTTAGAGACAGTGTCTGGCTATGTTCCCCAGGCTGGAGCACAGTGATTATTCATCGGCATGATCATTGTGCACTACAGCTTCAAACCTGTGGCCTTGAGTGAACCTCCCACCTCAGCCTCCCCAGTAGCTGGCCAAGTGTGCACGCCTGTTACCTGGCTTTGAATTTTTCATGACGATTCATTATTTCTTATTTTGAAAAGGGAAAGAAAAGTTAGTTTACCCATAACTAATACTCTGTACAAAATCTACAAAAGGACTCAAAATATCCATTTTAGTTTTCTTTTAGTCATGATTTAGTTCATCACTTGGCAAGCTATCTCTTGCAAAAAACACTTACTCAAGATAGCTTAGGTAGAGAGAGGTGTATCTTAGGGATACAACCAAAAATCTCCTGGACATCCAAGATCACAAAATAAAGGAAAGCTTTCCGCTCAGAGGGCTTGATACAGAAAATTCAAGAACCCAGGCTATTTCCTCTTTCTCTCCATGTATCGAAAATGTATAAAAACAAACCAATCATGGATGGGGTATGGCACCTACTCCTGACTTATCATGGCTGTTTCTTAAGCCAGTGTTTGTTGCTGTTGTTTGTTTGTTTTGTTTGTTTGTTTTGAAACAGGGTATGGTTCTGTTATCAAAACTGGAGTGCAGTGGTGCAATCATGGCTCACTGCAGCCTCAACCTCCTGGACCCAAGCAATCTTCCCACCTCAGCCTCCCAAGTAGCTAGGACTACAGACATGCACCACAAGTCCAGCTAATATTTTTACTTTGTAGAGACAACGTCTCACCATGCTGCCCAGACTTAGTGTTTCTCAAAGGTTAACTGGCATATGAATTACTTGGGGACCTTGTTAGATTGCAGATTCTAATTCAGTAGGTCTAGGTGGCCAGAGAGTCTCATTTTCTAATAAACTCCCAGGGATTCCCCTAATGCTGCTGGTCAGCTGACCACACTTTGAATAGCAAGGCCTTACTGCATTTTTTTTTTTTTTTGAGAGGGAATCTGATTGGTTGCTAGCCAGCCAATAAATTGGTTGGGTGCAATCATCTGGGGCTTGGGGTACTGCTCATATGCCCAATTAGTGGGAGATATGGTTGGTAGTAGTCTCAGAATGAGAGACATGAGTGGGCAGGCAGCTCAAAATAGATCAAACATTATACCCTTATCTGCATCCAAAGTTGCCACAAACATGATCCAGCTATGAAGAACAGAAAACCCTCTCTCCCTGTTCCAAACCTGCAACAACTCTGAGGAAAGCGGGGCGCTGCCTTCAGACCGATTACAGGTTGTTGCAGGTTTGGAACGGGAAGAGAGGGTTTTCTGTTGTAAGCAACTGGATCTTCCCCTAGGACCTCTGTTCCCAATCCTCAGTGGTAACCAGTTAACCCTTTAGATGATGTGCATTCTTCCTTCTGGCTTGTTGTAATCTATTTCAGGTGTCTCGAGCTGATGGAGTAAGCAGAGTGTATTAGTTTGTTTTCACACAGCTGATAAAGACATAGAGGAAACTGGGTAATTTATACAGAAAAAAGAAGTTTAAAGGACTCACAGTTTCACGTGACTGGAGAGGCCTCGCAATCATGGCAGAAGGTGAAAGGCACATCTTATATGGCGGCAGACATGAGAAAATGGTGAGAGCCAAGTGAAAGGGGAAACCCCTTATAAAAATATCAGATCTCGTGAAATTTATTCACTACCACTAGAACGTTTTGGGGGAAACAACCCCCATAATTCAATTATCTCCCACAAGATCCCTCCCAAAACATGTGAGAATTATGGGAACTAGAATTCAAGATGAGATTTGGGTGGGGACACAGCCAAACTATATCACAGAAGTTCTCACATGTAAGATGCTGCCCCAGAGATTCTGACTCAGTGAGTCCAGTTTAGGGCCTGAGCACTGGGATTCTGAACAGGTTCCAAGGGTCATTCTGATGTATTGATATACCCCAGTTTGAGACTCACTGGACTGAATTTTAAAAAAATATTGCTTTGCATTGGGGTGGAGTTTTAGGGGGTAGTGGATGGGGTTCCTCACATAGAAATGCATATGTAATCATGTTACATCAGTGGTTTTTCAAATCCTCTGGAGGGCTTCTTAAAACACAGATTGTTAGCCCTACCCCAAAAGTTTCTGATTCAGTAGGTCTGGGGTGGGACTCAATGATTTACATTTTAACAAGGACCCAACTGATATTGCTGACCCATGCTGCTGTATTCTGAGAGCCCCTGTGTTATGTGAAGCCGCTACTGATGATCACCTGCTTCATAAACAGGATTGGTGGAAATAATGTATGTAAACATTTATAAAATGGTTTAGAGCTATAAAAAATGTCACACAGTACTTGGTGAATTACTCAGAAAAAATGAGTAGAAAATGGTTTCTATTATGGCTTTTTGATATTTTTCTTTCTTTTTTTCTTTTTTTGAGTCAGGTTCTCACTCTGTCGCACAGGCTGGAGTACAGTGGTGCCATCTCGGCTTACTGCAACCTCCACCTCCTGAGTTCAAGTGATTCTCCCACCTCAGCTTCCTGGGTAGCTGGGACTACAAGTGCATGTCACCCCGCCTGGCTAGTTTTTGTATTTTTTGGTAGAGAGGAGTTTCACCATGTTGGCCAGATTTCTCTCAAACTCCTGACCTCAAGTGATCCACCTGCCTTGGCTTCCCAAAGTGCTGGGATTACAGGTATGACCCACCACGCCTGGCCTAATTTTTTAAGGATCTAAGATAGAAAGGCCCACCTGAGGTGCATTGTATTCTCCCTGCACACGAGGTGCACAAGTCAAGTCCAGACGGGAAAGTGATGGCAAACTCAAAGAGGAACATTTAATAAAGGGACTCTGTGCAGAGATGTGGGCACAATTAAGGAAACTAACAAGAGGCAGAACGATGGTCTGTGACTAGTAGTAACAGGCAGCTGTTACCTCATCGAGGCCTGGTAAGACAAAGAAGGAAATTATTCACCACTCTAAGAGAGGGTAGCTATGTGAGGAAAGCCTGGAGGCAGCTGTATGAACCAACAGAGAAGGAGGCATGAAAACAGATTCTCCAAACTTCATTCTCCGATATGGTTTTGTTTTGTTTCCCTACCACATCTCAGGTTGAATTATAATCCCCAGTGTTGGAGGTAGGGCCTGGTGGAAGATGACTGGATCATGGGTTTGGATTTCTCATGAATGATTTAGCACCATCCCCTTGATTTTATTCTCGTGATAATGGGTGAGTTCTTGTGAGATCTGGTTGTTAAAAATGGGTAGCACCAACTGGGCATGGTGGCTCATGCCTGTAATTCCAGCACTTTGGGAGGCTGAGGCAGCCGGATCATCTGAGGTCAGAAGTTCGAGACTCACCTGACCAACATGCTGAAACCTCATCTCTACCCGAAATGCAAAAATTAGCCAGGCATGCTGGTGGGTGCTTGTAATCCCAGCTACTCAGGAGGCTGAGGCAGGAGAATTGCTTGAACCCAGGAGGCAGAGGTTGCAATGAGCCGAGATCACACCACTGCACTCCAGCCTGGGCAACAGAGCAAGACACTGTGTCAAAAAAAAAAAAAAGTGTGTAGCACCTCCCCGAACATGCTCCTACTCCTGCCATGTGGCATGCTTTCTGCCTCTTGGCCTTCTGCTGAGATTGTAAGTTTCCAGAGACCTCCCCAGACACAAATGCCACTATGCTTTCTGTACAGCCTGCAGAACCTTGAGCCAGTAAAACTCCTTTTCTTATAAATTACCCTGTCTCAGGTATTTCTTTATAGCAATGCAAGAATGGTGTAATACATTTTCTTTCTGACTTCATTCTTTTGCCATTGCCTCCATGTTCTAAACAGAAACTAGGGTAACTTGTTCATGCAGGTCATATCGGTCAGATTCTGGGCCCACAGCAGGGCAGAGTACTGCGGGGTGCATCTGGAAGGGCAAATAGAAGATAGCCAGCCTGCAGGGCCTGTAGGCTGAACCCCACATCTCATGCTCTGTACCCTACAGTTCACCAGCACAGACAATGAGATGGTGCCAATTGTAATGCTAAAAAACACAATCCCAGATGCCACCATCCCAAATGTCAAAATCCCAAAATCCCCAATTTCTAACTGATCCCCAAACCATAGTGACAGATTTGAAATTAGGTGCAATCAAGGCCTCTAAAAGTGAATTTCAAAGTGTCACCAATGAAGTGTGCTTTTACCATTCAGCCCAATGCGTTTGGCAGAAAATTCAGATGAGTGGATTGACCACATGATACGGCAATGACAAAAACATCGATTTAAAAACACATTATTTATCTGCATCAGCTTCCTTCCAGCTGATGAAACTCCAGTAGCTCTTAATGAATTAATGCCACATTTGCTCGAAGAAGTCAGCAGAGTTACGGACTGGTTCACAAATAATTCTGTGCACTGTAGGCTAAGAAAACACTTATGTAATAGTGTTGCTGTTCATTCTCCAGTACTGTTTACAGCAAATTTGTGGTCTGTGTATGAGTGCATGTGGAATGAATTGCTGTGCCTCTAAAACAACATAGA
This sequence comes from Theropithecus gelada, assembly GCF_003255815.1. Taxonomy (NCBI): domain Eukaryota; kingdom Metazoa; phylum Chordata; class Mammalia; order Primates; family Cercopithecidae; genus Theropithecus; species Theropithecus gelada. The sequence goes on from NC_037669.1 coordinate 118,245,341, forward strand.
AGCATGGCACAGAAGATGGAAAATTTAATAGGGAATGCCCATATCAGTGCATATGAAATCACAAAATAATTTCAAAAAGAGCAGCACCAGGTGGAAAATGAATGTGAATGTATTCTCCAGGAAGAGTCATGCCCTAAAAAAGAAAGCAGCTGTTCATCACAGTGTAAGACTTCAAAATAAATGAAGGGACTGTACAAATATTATGGGAAATGCATCTTATGAAAAAAACTACACATGGATTTCAATTTTTTTGCACCAAAATTAACTCATACTAACTTGTTATAACATGTCTAAACAGGATCTAGTTTGAGGCACTAAGAAGGAATAAGATATCAGTTGGAAAAGAGGCCCTGTCAGAGCAACATGAATTCTGCTAAAATTGAAGCAAGAACAAATATCAAATTTCTGTTAATGTTTGGGTGGAAGAATTGTGAAATCAATGATATTTCATGGAAATTTTATGGGGACAATGCCCCCAAAGAAATTAGTAGTTTACAGTGTTGAATATGAAGCCCACAGTTGCAGACCATCCACATCAGTTTGTAAAGAAAAAATCTTGTTTGTGCCCCAGTGGAAGAGAACTGACTATTTTAACAGCAGGAACAATAGCTGACACCAAAGACATCTTGATTAGTTTAGTTTACACAACAATGACTGAAAAATTAAAGTTGAGCAAACTTTCCATTCAATGGGTACCAAAACCATTGTGATGGCAGCAGCGGGCCGTCCCGCAGCAGCTGCCATCAGTTGACTGCAGTGAGGAGGCATGGGCAGTGGCCGCAGGAGCAGCAGTGGTGGTGGTGGGATGCCTGGCCCTGCATTGCCACTCTTGCCTGTCACCACTGTGGGGAGGGTGCAGGGAGGAGGCAGACAATCCCTGGAGTCTGCCCCTGGGAGTCCCCCAGGAACCCGCCGCCCTAGGGGCCACCATGATGGGGCCGGCTGAGCCACCTGCCAGTGGGAGAACAGCATGATTGGGCATGGCAGTGGCTCCCAGGAAGCCCCCAAGGAGTTGTGCCCCACCACTGCCCCTCTTGTCCATGCTGCTCACATTGAGGCCTGCTGATGCTGCCAGGGCCGGGGATGCCATGGTCCTCCCGTGAGCTATGTAGTCCTTCCTGGAGCCAGGGCACAGCCACAGCAGTTCGGCCACAACCCCACCCACCTCAAGCTGGTGTCAGCGCCTGCATCACAACCTGCCCCTCAGGCAGGACCACCGGGGACCACAGTGCCCTGCAGCTGCTAAGTATAGGTGCAGAGCAGGAGGTCAGAACGAGTGGCCAGAGACGGACCCAGTGAGGATCTGGACACCTTGCCCCAGGCTGTGAGAGCTGGCACCCATGCTGGTACCTGGAGCTGCCTGCTCCATGGCAGCAACAGCATGTCTGACTGTGCAGTGGCCAGACCCCACGCCCACTCACACACCTCTCACCATTCCACACCAGACTTGCAGTCTCCTTGGAGGGGTGAGGTCCAGGCTGGTAGCGTGAGCTGAATGCAACTTGCCAGGCCGAGTGGGTGGAACGAGCCCAGCAGGCCCGAACAAAACTTGGGCAAAGGTGCCATCAGCCACAGATGTTTCTGGCCAGAAAAGCAACATCTGCATCAGCTACAAACCAGAGCAGAGCTTTCAATGGAAATTTTTAAAAAGTGAGATCGAGATTCTGAAGTATTTCTTCAAAGCATTGTAATAGGAGACGAACTGTGGCTTTACCAGTGTGATCCTGAGGACAAAGCACAATCATGGTAATGGCCACCAAGAGGTGAAAGTGCTGCAGTCAAAGCACAAGCAGACTGATGAAGGGCCAAGGTCATGGCAAGAGTCTTTGGGATGTGCTGGGCATTCTGCTTGTTGACTTTCTGGAGGGCCAAAAAATGGTAACATCTGCTTATTATGAAAATGTTTTGAGAAAGTTAGCTAAAGCTTTAGTAGAAAAATATCCAGGAAAGTTTCAACAGAAAGTCCTTCTCCACCACAACAATACCCCTGCTTATTCAGAGGAATAACTATCATTAAATAAGGGCAATTTTGTGAGAGTTTAAATGGGAAATCATTAGGCATCCACCTTAGAGTTCTGACTTGGTTCCTTCTGACTTCTTTTATTTCCTAACTTTAAAAAATCTATAAAGGGCAGCCATTTTTCTTCAATTAATAATGTAAAAATGGTGACAGTGACATGGTTAAATTATCAGGACCCTCAGTTCTTTAGGGATGAACTAAATGGTGGGTATTATTGGTTACACAAATGCCTTGACCTTGATGTAGCTTATGTTGAGAAATAAAGTTTACCTTTTGTTTTTATCTTTAAATTCCATTTTTCTATGAACTTTTTGAAGTCTCTTCATAGTAAATGATTTTAAACCCTCCTGGGTTTAAGCAATTCTCCTGCTTCTGCCTCTGTAGTAGCTGGGATTATAGGTGTGCACCACCACACCCAGCTAATATGTGTGTGTGTGTGTGTGTGCGCGCGCACATGCGTATTTTTTTAGAGACAGGGTTTCATCATGTTTGCCTGACTGGTCTCAAACTCCTGACCTCGTGATCCACCTGCCTCAGCCTCCCAAAGTGCTGTGATTACAGGCATGAGCCATCGCGCCTGGCCCCATTAATTGATTTTTGAATGTGGAACCAATTATTCACACCTGGGATAAATCTCACTTGGTTGTAATATATAATTCTTTTTTTTTTTTTTTTTTTTTTTTTGAGACAGAGTCTTGCTCTGTTGCCCAGGCTGGAGCACAGTGGCACGATCTCAGCTCACTGCAAGCTCTGCCTCCTGGGTTCATGCCATTCTCCTGCCTCAGCCTTCTGAGTAGCTGGGACTACAGGTGCCCGCCACCATGCCCAGCTATTTTTTTTGTATTTTTAGTAGAGATAGGGTTTCACCATGTTAGCCAGGATCGTCTTGATCTCCTGACCTCATGATCTGCCTGCCTCGGCCTCCCAAAGTGCTGGGATTAGAGGTGTGAGCCACTGTGCCCAGCCTATAATTTTTTTTTATACAATGTTGAATTCAATCTGCTAAATATTTGTTTATATATTTTTTTAGACTGAGGTTCCCTCTTTTTGCCGAGGCTGGAGTGCAGTGGCATGATCTTGGCTCACTGCAACCTCCAGCTTTCCATTTCATTCTATGAGGCCAGCATCACCATAATACCAAAACTAGACAAAGGCATTAAAGGAAACTATAGACCAATATCTCTCATGAACACACATGCAAAACTCCTTAGCAATCTGCTAATATTTTGCTATCAGTTATTGCTGATAACTTTCCTTGCTCTAAAGTCTGCTCTGTTTAAAATTAAAATAGCGCTCCTACTTTCCTTTGATTATTATTAGCATGGTATATCTTTCTGCATCCACTTACTTGTAATCTATATTACCTTTATATTTAAAGTGGGTTTCTTATAGACAAGTGTTGCAGGAAGTCAGGGACCCCGAACCAAGGGAGTGGTTGAAGCCGTGGCAGAAGAACATAAATAGTGAAAATTTCATGGACATTAATTAGTACCCCAAATTAATACTTTTATAATTTCTTACGCCTGTCTTTACTGCAATCTCTGAACATAAATTGTGAAGATTTCATGGACATTTATCACTTCCCCAATCAATACTCTTATAATTTTGTGTGCCTGTCTTTACTTTAATCTCTTAATCCCATCATCTTTATAGGCTGAGGATGTATGTCACCTCAGGACCCTGTGAGGATTGTGTTATCTGCACAAATTGTTTATAAAGCATGTGTGTTTGAACAATATGAAAATCTGGGCACCTTGAAAAGAAGAGGATAACAGCGATTTTCAGGGAACAAGGGAGATAACCATAAAGTCTGACTGCCTGCAGGGTCTGGCAGAACAGAGTCATATTTCTCTTCTTGCAAAAGCAAGTAGGAGACATATCACTGAATTCTTTTTCTCAGCAAGAAACAGCCCTGGGAAAAGAATACATTCCCGGAGGAGGCCTCGAAAATGGCCACTCTGGGAGTGTCTGTCTTATGCAGTTGAAGATAAGGGATAAAATATGCCCTGGTCTCCTGCAGTGCCCTCAGGCTTGCTAGGATTAGGAAATTCCAGCCTGGTGAATTTTAGTCAGATTGGTTCTCTGCTCTTGAACCCTGTTTCCTGTTAAGATGTTTATCAATGGCAATGCATGCACAGCAGGACATGGAACCTCATTAGTAATTCTAATTTCACCCTGGTCTTGTGATCTTGCTCTGCCCCCATTTGCCTTGTGATATTTTATTGCCTTTGAAGCATGTGATCTCTGTGACCCACACCTTATTCGTATACTTCCTCTCCTTTGAAAATCGCTAATAAAAACTTACTGGTTTTGCAGCTCAGGGGCATCACAGAACCTGTCGACATGTGATGTCTCCCCCGGACACCCAGCTTTAAAATTTCTGTCTTTTGTACTCTTTCCCTTTATTTCTCAGACCAGCCAATGCTTAGGGAAAATAGAAAAGAACGTACATTGAAATACTGGGGGCTGGTTCCTCCAATAGACAAGATATAACTGGGTCCTGTAGTTTGATCTTTCTTCTCCTTCCGAGACTCTTATTAATCATATGTGACACCTTTTATAGTTGTTCCACAGTTCTTGGATATTCTATTCTCTTTTTTTCAGTCTTTGTTCTCTTTGCTTTTCAGGTTTGGAGGTTTGTATTGAGATATCCTCAAACTCAGAGATTCTTCTCTCTGTTTTGTCCAGTCTACTAATAAGCCCACCAAAAGCATTTTTAAAATTTCTGTTACAGTGTTTTAATATCTTGTATTTCTTTTTGGTTCTTTCTTAGAATATCCATCTCTCTGCTTGCATTGCCCATCTATTCTTGCATGCTTTGTACTTTATCCATTAGAGCTCTTAGCATAGTAATCATAGTTGTTTTAAATTAACTATCTGATAATTCCAACATTCCTGCTATATCTGATTCTGGTTTTGATGCTTGCTCTGCCTGTTTAAACTCTTTATTTGCTTTTTAGTATGTTGTGTAATTTTTTCTTGATAGCTAGAAACTAAGTACTGGGTGAAAGAAACTGCTATAAACAAGACCTTAGTAGTGTAGTGGTAAAGTGTAAGCGGGGTAGGAAGCATTCTGTAGTCCTGTGATTGGGCTCTTTTAGTGAGTCTATGCCACTAGATTGTGAACTTCATGCATGCTTCTCAGTCCTCCCCACCTCTCCGTTGGTGGAACAGGGTGGCCAGAGCAGTCTGGAGTTGGGCGTTTTCTTTCTTCCAGGTCAGTTAGGCTCTGATAAAAATCCCGCAGATTTGGCTCTCGTTAAATTATTTATCCTGAGGAAAGACCTTGTTAAGAAGAACAAAATGCTCTAGTGTATTTCAAAATGGTTCCTTTATCTCCCCTGTTCCTGCCAGAATCACAAGGGGATTTTTCTCTAATATTAACTCTCCTGACCTGATAGATCTCTTGCAGGTGAGACAAACAAAAGTGTAGGCCCCCTCCTGCCAGCTGGGTCCCACTGGAGTTTTTAATTCTCAAAGTTGTTGTATTAGTGAGTTCTCATGCTGCTAATAAACACATACCCAAGACTGGGTAATTTATAAAGAAAAATAAGTTTAATTGACACAGTTTCACATGGCTGGGGAGGCCTCAGAATCACAGCAGACGGTGAAGGAGGTAAAAAGGTATGTCTTACATGGTGGCAGGCAAGAGAGCATGTGCAGGGGAACTACCATTTATAAAACCGTCAGATCTTGTGAGACTTATTCACTATCAGGAAAACAGCACAGAAACCTCCCCACCGCCTGCCAATGATTCAATTATCTCCCACTGGGTCCCTCCCACGATATGTAGGGCTTATGGGAGCCACAATTCAAGATGAGATTGGGTGGGGACACAGCTGAACCATATCAGTTCTCTACACTGAACTTTCAGCAATTCGTCAGTTACAGTTCAGATTTTTCCTACTCTGGCTTTGGTTCCGGCAGGGTGGCTACTTGCAAGCTTCTGTTTGCCGTGTTGTGATTCTCTGTACACCTCTTGGTCACTCCAATTTTGGGGGAAGTGATTTTCCCTATGACATCACTTATCTGGTGGATCTAGGAGGAGCTGTTGATTTTTAAGTTTAGCTTTTTACTTGTTGTTAGGATAGAGTGGTGTCTTCCAACCTCCTTACATGCTGGGTCAGAAACTAGAAATCCTACCAAACATTTTTTACTGTTGTTATTATTTAATTTTCACTGTAACTTGGGAGGTAATTTTTATTGACCTGATTTTTACAGAGAAGTAACTGAGACCCAGAAAGGCTATGTACCGACTAATTGGTAGAGATAGAACTAAAAGTCTCCAAATTGGCATCTTTATGCTAGGCATTGCTCTATAGCTGCCAATTTGTTTAAAAGACAAATACAACTGAAAGGATAAAATATTAAGCCACTGATTCCAAAATATAAATCAGCTTTAACTGCAACAGGAATAAAGCGTTTTGAGAGATCACAAAAAAGAAACCAGGTACATAATAAAAGTTGGCCTGGAAAGGAGGAAAATAGGATACAAATAGGAGATGAAGGTCACCAACAGGCAACATTCACGGCTTCACAACTTCACTTGGGTCTGGCCCTGTTGCCTCCATGGGCTCAGTGACTGCTACCCTCAAGATTCATTTCTAGGGTTGAGTCCGTAGCCAGGTCAATTATAATCAAGCTTGGATTATTTGTTCCAGCTTTGCTGCTGAGTGAGAGATGGATACCAGTGTAATGTGATAAATGATGTTCTATTGGTCCTCGTGGTCAGTATTTGTTCTATTCACTGGGGCCATAATAAATGTGTGCCCTGAATAGCACATGAAGTTCTATGTAGCCAAATTAAAATGCCCTCTAAGTAGTCTCAATACCGTGTTTTTTTCAGTCTCCAAATAGGCATGACCTAATAGGGAAAGAGTACTGTAAACAAGAGGGAACACTTTATTGTCCATCAATAGAGAGACATGTCCTTTTCCTCCTTGACTTAGCTTGCCAAGTTTGGTAAAACAGAAACCCAGTGAAGATTCAGGATGTCTCAAAATCAAAGCACACAATGAAGCAACATGGAGCATATAAAGTACTAATGTCAAAGTTTGGTTTAATTTTCAAGACTTTATTATTTAAAGTTATAGATACACTTCAGGGCTTTTGAAAGAACACTGTACATACTTAAAAATATTTCATTGAAGCTACTTTGACTCATCTTCCATTTACAAACTATTTTCTATGTTACCTAAAATACAAACAGCAAAATAATTATTTTTTGGAACAATTGCTTTCTAAATCCTGAGGGAAACAATAACAATAACAGATTTAAAATATTGGATGCCTATATATACATATAAAGTACATCACAAATATTTTCTCTAATGATTGGCAATATTTTGTGCTTTTTGAATCCAGAAATTGAAAGATTAATCAGCTTATCCAAGATCACATATGTTTTAGTCTCAGTTCTTCAGAGAAAACAGGTCCAATAGGGGTGTGTGTGTGTGTGTGTGTGTGTGTGAGAGAGATATTTATCTTAGTATAATAAAAAGATTTATTTTGAGGAATTGGCTCATATAATTATGGAGACTGAGAAGTCCCAAGATCTGCATTTGGCAAGCTGGAGGCCCAGGAGAGCCAATGGTAACAGTTCTAGTCTGAGTCTGAAGGCCTGAGAGTCAGAAGAGTTGATGGTGTAAGGTTTACTCTGAGTCTGAAGGCGGGAGAATACTGATGTCCCAGCAGTCAAGCAGGGAATGTGAATTCTCTCTTACTCAGTCTTTTGTTCTCTCCAGGACTTCAACAGATTGGATGGGGCCCACTTACACTGGGAGGGCAATCTGCCTTACTTAGTCTACAGATTCAAATGTTAATCTCATCTAAAAACATCCTCACAGACATACCCAGAATACTGTTTAAACAAATGTCTGGGCACCCCATGGCTCCATCAGGTTGACACATAAAACTAACCATCACAACATAGCTGGAAAGCAGCTGAGATGGGGGATTTAAATACAGATCAGTTTAACTCTAAGGTCCATAGTTTTTCATCACATCACTCTACCCCAAGGAGGTGCGTTTTCTGATCCCAAGCTCCAACTTTAAGAGCTACATTGATTGTTTTGGGATGTGTGGGAGATCCTGTTAAAAACTCTTTTCATCAAATATTCTGAGATCACCCAGCTGTTAATTTAGTTTCATCTGGCTCATCTCCAAACCTCTGACACATTCATTGCTGGTAATGTTCTGGAAATTCCCACCGCACTTCCTTTTTGGCAAAGTTAACTTTCATTTTTAGTATATACAACATAATGCTTTGTTACACATGTGCATAGTGAAATAATTGCTGTAAGTAAGAAAATTAACATATCCTTCACTTTGCATAGTTACTTTTTTGTCATAGGAGTATCTGATATCAACTCTCTCAGCAAATTTTCAATATACAATATGGTTAATAATATGATACTATTAACTATAATCCTTCTACTATATACTAGATCTTTAGACTTATTAATACTACATAAGTTTGTATCGTTTGACCTACCTCTCACCATTTTCTCCCCTTCCCAAATTATTTTTCAAAGGCACAGGTTCTTTGGTTCGAAAATCCGAATTTATTTTTACACCTTTAGTTTACAGATTCAAGAAGCTCAAGACTTCTTAACAGATAAGATATACTGCACAAACCACTTAGATTTATCTAAAACCACATAAAACCCATGTCTTAAGAAATGATGAAGAGCATTAAAACTTGAAATGCATATTTCTCCCAATTTCTAGAATCACATTTTGCATTACATAATATTATATCATCCACTATGCCATATGTAAGACAGCATTGTTAACCAGTCTGTCTAACCATACTGAGCAGTCTGTGAAACAAATCAGCTGAATATGATGTTGCCCTGGGCAGGAACACCCTGACTCACCAGGAAAAGATTGGCTGCGTATCTGTCAACAATGGGCTCCAGCCCTCACTCTCTGATCTGTTTGGTATTCAGAAAATTCTCTCTGAGTGCCTCATCTCTGTGGTCTGTAGGAGTTAATGTGCCAGAAAAGGAGAGCAAATTCATTTTCAGTATATTAATGAGATCAGACTCAAGGACAATTGAACAAGACTTCCCCCCGCCTTTTTTTTTTTTTTTTTTTTTTTTTTGAGATGGAGTCTTGCTCTGTCACCCAGGCTGGAGTGCAGTGGTGTGGTCTCGGCTTACTGCAACCTCTGCCTTCCAGGTTCAGGCGATTCTCCTGCCTCAGTCTCCCGAGCAGCTGGGACTACAGGCCCGCATGCCACCATGCCCAGTTAATTTTTGTATTTTTAGTAGAGACAGGGTTTTACCATATTGGCCAGGCTGGTCTCAAACTCCTGACCTTGTGATTCACATACCTTGGCCTCCTAAAGTGCTGGAATTACGGGCATGAGCCATCGCGCCCAGCCCAAGACTCCTACTTTTAAAACCTGAAAAAATTGTCATGAATGAAATGCAGATAGAATCTGTAAGTTACTTGCTACATTAAGATACTCAGGCAAAGGGAGTTATTCCTATACATTATGATGTGTGCCTCCAAGCTTGTTTCATAAATAAATATCTTAAAAATGTACTTATTTACCTGCTGCATCATTAACTCATTCATTCATTCAATACATGTCCATTAGGCATCTCCCATTTTAAGTCATTTTTATGCTGGGTAGTTTAAGGGGTTTTAAGATAAATAGCAGAAGTGTTGAGAGAAGACAAATACCCAAATAACTGAAATGCAAAACAGAGCAGTATAAGTGCTGAGTAAGGGGAAAACCAAAGAATTATCAGGATTTAAAACAGGGTAAAATTAAACAGAGCACCAAAATAAGTAAATTAGGAAATATTTTATGAAAGATGAAGAAGGTGATTTTAGCCTTGAAGGATGGTAGTCACTTCTGGCAAAGCACCAATATAAGCATAAGTCTGTTGGTGGGAAAGTTCACGGTACAGCACAGCTTTGTTGATGGGAAGAGTGTGGGAGATTGGGATAGAATAATGGACGCAGCACAGATCAGAGGAGAAACCAGAGAGGCCATATTGAAATTAAACGTTAAACTCAACTGGAAAGCAATTGCCTGTGCACACTGCGGCCAGTGTGGTCTGCAAGTCAGAAGCTCTCTGCTCTATTCTGGCATCCTCTGTGTCTTCTGAGGCTTCTTTCACCTCTCTGGGCCTCAGTGTCCATACATGTAAAATGAAAATACTACTCTGCCGACTTCATGAAGTTACTATAATGATTAGATAATGTAGATTATTACTGATTTTCAATGTTGGGTGGTAGAGGAGTTGGTTAGAGCTATGCTATTTAACTTTTCAGAGCTCAGAACATAAATAATTTTTAATGTAAAACAGCCTTCAAAATTCTCTTTAAATAATATTGCGAGACCCACAGAGACATAAATCAAAAACAAGTTAATCATATATAATGGCAATGATGATAAAATTGCTTTTTTATGAGCTTTTTAATATAGATGCTATTAAGATTCCAATTCAAAGGAAACTAAAAATTAGAGAGGGGAAGCCGTTTTCTACAGTTACGGGCTGGGAAGTAGCAGAGCTAAGTCTATAAACTCAAGCAGCCAGACTTAAGCTGAAATGCTTAACACAGGCTAAACTGCTCTAAAATAAAGCAAGAATGCTATGATCTTGTGTATAGTTTTAATAAAAGAAAAAATACATACTTTTGTGAATATTATCCAAGTATTATTAATCCAAAAAGATAATTTTTAATTCTCTTTTATTTAAAAAGGTACACAAAAGAAAAAATATTTAATATTAACATTATGAATCAGTGAATTGAATTTAAAATGGGATACTATTTTTAGTTAATATTTTAGCAGATGCCTTAAAACATTGTTCATGTATTTTTTTTTTCAGTTTATAAATTAAGACATGTTCATCATAGAAAACTGAAAAAATATTGAACAGCATAAAGGCAATAAAACAACCCACAATGTTATCATTAACATTTTATTAAATGTCTTTCCAATCTTTATAAATATGCTACACTATTAAGAATTATGAATGTTGGGGGTGGGAAATCCTCAGCCTCAGTGGCGGTCATGGACACGTTGAGCTGGGTAGAAGTGGAGGGGCCATTTGAGGAGTCGGGAGGGGGTGACAGGCTAAGATTTGGAGAGAGAGGCACTCGTGGCTGGACTCAACCTGGGAAGAATCTTCTGCTGACTCTCAACTTTTCCTGGAAAAAATGAATCATTCCCATCATATGGGGATGAGCTATATGGGCTCCAATAGTACCATGCAGCCTTCTTACCATCACCCAACAACTTCAGCCTCACACTCCCATGATGGAGGAGACAGCAACATGAAGATGATGATGCCTATTACCTTCTACTTTGGCTTTGAGAATGTGGAATTACTGTTTTCTGGTTTGGTGATCAATACAGCTGGAGAAATGGCTGGAGTTTTTGTGGCAGTGTTTTTACTAGCAATGTTCTATAAAGGACTCAAGATAGCCCGAGACAGCCTGGCCTGCTGTGTAAGTCACAAGTCAGCATTCGCTACAATTCCATGCCTGTCCCAGGACCAAATGGAACCATCCTTATGGAGACACAAAAAACTGTTAGGCAGCAGATGCTAAGCTTTCCTCACCTCCTACAAACAGTGCTGCACATCATCCAGGTGGTCATAAGCTACTTCCTCATGCTCATCTTCATGACCTACAATGGGTACCTCTGCCTTGCAGTAACAGTAGGGGCTGGTACAGGATACTTCCTCTTCAGCTGGAAGAAGGCAGTGGTAGTAGACGTCACAGAGCATTGCCATTGATGTCAGACTCTATGGTGTGGCCTTATTGATTGCATTGGGAAGCTGTTCAACACTTGAAGACATGATTCCTGCTCCAATCATCCCTTCTTCCTCCTCTTTGTGCACATACACACACACACACACACACCACACACCTGCTCAATAGAGGTTTAGTTTATAGTCTCTGAGCTAAAGTAGTAAGCTCCCAAATTGTTTTTGCTAATAAGCTGAGATTCCCGTTTCTCTGAAGGAGAAGCCCGCATGAGATGTCTTTTCCTTCTCTATCATCTTACGGCCAAATTATATGTTCTTGTCTAATCCATGCAGCTTTTTGTTCATTGACTTGATCATCTGCTTCCTTTTTGAATGTTTAACAGATAGTAAGTAAATTTGGTATTTTTCCTCCCTGGGTCAGTGATTGAAAGGGGTTAACTTCAGCCAGGATTGATGGCAGCTGAAGGAAATTCTTGCCCAACTAAACCCAGAACTCAAACTTAACATTAGAAAATAAGGTCCAGGGCCGGGCGCAGTGGCCCACGCCTGTACTCTCAGCACTCTGGGGGCCCAAGGCAGGCTCGATCACCTGAGGACAGGAGTTCGAGACTAGCCTGGCCAACATGGTGAAACCCCGTCTCTACTAAAAATACAAAAATTAGCTGGGCGTGGTGGTGGGCACCTGTAATCCCAGCTATTCAGAAGACTGAGGCAGGAGGATCACTTGAACCTAGGAGGCGGACGTTGCAGTGAGCCAAGATGGTGCCACTGCACTCCAGCCTGGGCGACAAGAGTGAAACTCCGTCTCAAAAAAAAAAAAAAAAAAAAAAAAATTAGAAGGTACAGCTTTTGGATTCAATGAGTGGGAAATACATTGTGCCTTTCTCTTGATGTGATGCATTATACCAAAATCTTCGTAACATGCAGAGGGGTAGTTTGAAACTAAACACAGGCTTAGAGCTTGCAGTGTATTCTTGGATGGCTGACTCATCGACTTGCATTCCCACTTAACACTTTGATTAGCATGAACTTGCCAATCAAAAAATGACAATCAATTTGAGAAAATAGAAATAGATATTATTAGGCCTAGTGCGGCGGCTCAGCCTGTAATCCCAGCACTTTGGGAGGCCGAGGTGGGCAGATCACGAGGTCACGCGACTGAGACCAGTCTGACTAACATGATGAAACCCTGCCTCTACTAAAAACACAAAAATTAGCCGGGCATGGTGGCGTGTGCCTGTAATCCCAGCTACTCTCTTGAGGCAGGAGAATTGCTTGAACCCGGGAAGCGGAGATTGCAGTGAGCCGAGATCACACCACTGCACTCCAGCCTGGTGACAGAGCGAGGCTTCATCTCAAAAAAAAAAGGAAAAAGAAATAGATATTTTTAAATAATACCATTCGCAGTTTACTTTGACTTGATACCTTGGTTTGTCCCAGCTGAAGTGAAGCAAAAGAATTTGAATTATTTTTCCCACTATTGTTTTCGCATGTCTGCCTCTGAAACAGTGATTTTCAAGCTTTACAGTGCATCAACATCACCTGTAGGGCTTGTTAAAATACTAATTGCTGGGCCTCAATGCAAAAGCCCCCAAAGTGGCACTTCTGAGTTCCTGCTGATGCTACAAGGGACCACACTTTGAGAATCTCTGCTTTAAACTAAGAAAATATGAGCTGGTGGATTGGCTGCCTGGTATTGGGCATGGATATTTGAATTGCTGATTGGTAGATGGTGTGTCTGGACCTAACTCATATAGTAAACACTGTTGATCAATACCTAATCATTCCACATTTATTGAGCTCCACCTGTGTGTATGTGTACCCAAGCACATATGCGTGAAGGGCTATAGCCAAAGTATTTTTACTAGCCTATATGAAGTCACTAGTCCTTATTTTTAAAGGTCTATGACTTCTTGGAAGTAGTTTGATAGTTGAGAGAGACCTTTGATCTGCAGTGTAAATCTACCAGTCATGGGCCAGAAGGGCAAAAGCCCAGTTCTCTCTTTGGAAAGACTCAGGGTGTGGTTTGCTGGTGGCCAGATTTTCCTCAGGCTCCAACAACTGTGTTCATACCAAGAAGATTCTCATCCTCTATGTAAGCATCTTTGTTATTAGTGAGGGTTTAATTACTTTACAAGTGGCCAAAACCCCTATTCTCAAAGAAGAACCACAATGGATTTTTATTCTGTTCAGTTGTAGTCTATACTGAAGTCTTATTCCCGGTTCAAACTACCTCTTTAAATTGATTTGTCTTGTGCTGGTCTGTTAAATCCTGCCCTCCTTGGTGCTAGATCCAGTTGTGCCTCAGGGCAGAGGAAATAAAACACAGCTATCCTGTTGGCCTTTGTACTTTCTCCATGGGTGCCAGTTAAATATTGGAGAGCAAGGAATGTGTACTTGTATGGCTTTGAACCAAGAGAGGGTTATGAGCCTACTGGATTGAGGTTAAAATCCAAGAACCAACATTTAGAGCTTTGTGCTTTTCTCTCATTCCATCACCTTGCAATGATGATACTTAACATGAGCAGCGTGAATGACAGGTACTGACAAAGTCCAACACAAAGATGTAATACAACCTGTTGTCTCAAGCCAAGGAATTATAAAACCATAACAAATAAATAGAAATCAATAGTTAGTAGTGACACTGGTGCTCTCTAGAAATCTCAGCATGAACTGCTGTAGAATACCCTCCCAGCAACAGAACCTTATCAGTAAGGCCAGCTAGACACAATGGCTCACGCCTGTAATCCCAACACTTTGGGAGGCCAAGGTGGGAGGATGGCTTGTGTCCAAAACTTTGAGACCAGCCTGGGCAACATAGTGAGATCCCGTCTCTATAAAAAAATCAAAAATTAGCTGGGTGTGGTGCTGCACATCTGTAGTCCTGGCTACTTGGGAGGCTGAGGCAGGAGGATTGCTTTAGTCCAGGAGGTCGAGGCTGCAGTGAGCCATGATTGAGCCATTGCACTCAGCTCGGGTGATAGAGCAAGACCCTGTCTCAGGAAAAAAAAAAAAAAAGAAAAGAAAAAAGAAAGAAGAAACTTCAAAGCCAGTTAAGACTAAATGCTATGACTTTGAAATTCACAGAAATAAATAAATAGCGGTTTAGGTTAGGTCTGCAGGTATTCAGGATAGAGATACAGGTATCCAGGATAGAGATAATCTCCTGAAAAATGTGAATTTCAGAGATTCCTAGACCAGCTGCCAAACGATGAAGCCAGTGAAGGAGAAAAAGCTTAAATTCCATCTTGAACCCTTGGACTGTGATAATACAATGATTTAATTAACTTTTCATTTCTGTATACCTGTTCATTTGGAATTTAATGCTTGACTTCTTTGTTCGTTTGGATCTAAACTTCTCTTTTCCTCCTTCCCCATTCACATCTATTAGAAGATTGCATCACCATTTCTTTAGCCTCCTTACTCTGCTATCCTTTCCCTTTTCTTTCAGTGTTTTTGATCTTACATCTACTGTATTAAATCTCCGTAGGCCTCCTGATGCATTGGACAGTGTTATGCTGTGGATATAAATACCAACCAGAAATTGGCATTTATAAATCTGTTAGAGACTTTAAGCATGCTTCAAGAGGCAGTTGCCCCACTGGAATTTCTATAAGGCTGGTACCCTTCCCAAAGTTACAGAATCTTAGGTGCTGTCTCTAGTCTGTGATGGAGGAACTCCCAGCATCCCCATTGCCCATAAATGGAATCCTCACTGTATCCACTAGGAGATTAGAAATCAAAGTTTCTTCACTACTTCTATGGTAGGGTTGTCTAAAATTCCCTTTTAGGCTGTGGGTACTGGTCTTGGGTGCTAGTCATAAGGGATTCTTTATAAGGAGCAGGTGGAGGGGAGTACACTTTCATGTCATTCAATTTTGATCCTGCCCTCTCCAGCTACTCCTTCAAAAGATACAGTCTGGGCCTGGCGCAGTGGCTCACACACTTTGGGATGCTGAGAGGGGGTGGATCACCTGAGGTCGGGAGTTTGAGACCAGCCTGGTAAAACCCTGCCTCTACTAAAAACACAATAATTAGCCGGGTGTGGTGGCACATGCCTGTAATCCCAGTTACTCTGGAGGTTGAGGCAGGAGAACCGCTTGAACCTGGCAGGTGGAGGTTGCAGGGAGCCAAGATGGCACCACTGCACTCCATCCTGGGCGACAAGAGCAAAACTCCATCTCAAAAAAAAACCCCAAAAAAGTGCATTTGATATAATGCCTTAGTTACTGGGGTCTACAATTAATGTTGACTGTTTTAGATTGTAAGCTTCTGGAGAGCACTATTGCTGTAGCAGGAATGTTTTAACAGTGTCATATGAAAAAGAACAAAATAAATATTTTGATTTTGTGATTAAAAAAATTTAAAATGTTTACATTTGAAGTTATTTTTCTCAGCAACAGAATTTTCACTCACTGCTAATTTTTCCCACTTTACTATATTTAAGAAGATATGATTTGTATTATATATTTATATATTACACAAATTTACATAGTCAGATACCATCTAACACTAGTCAGAATGGCTGTTACTGAAACGTCAAAAGATAGCAGATGCTGGCCAGGCGCGGTGGCTCACACCTGTAATCCCAGCACCTGGGGAGGCTGAGGTGGGCAGATCACAAGGTCAGGAGATCGAGACCATCCTGGCTAACACGGTGAAACCCTGTCTCCACTAAAAAATACAAAAAATACAAAAAATTAGCCAGGCATGGTGGCGGGCGCCTGTAGTCCCAGCTACTCGGGAGGCTGAGGCAGGAGAATGGTGTGAACTTGGAAGGAGGAACTTGCAGTGAGCCTAGATTGCACCACTGCACTCCAGCCTGGGCAACGGAGTGAGGTTCTGTTTCAAAAAAAAAAAAAAAAAAAAAAAAAAGATAGCAGATGCTGGCAAGGTTGTGGAGAAAAAGAAATGCTTGTACACTGTTGGTGGGAGTGTGAATTAGTTCAGCCATTATGGAAGACAGTGTGGCAATTCTTCAAAGACCTAAAAACAGAAATACCATTCAACTCAGCAACCCCATTACTGGGTATATACCCAAAGAAATAGAAATAATTCTATTAGAAAACACATACACATATATGTTCACTGAAGCACTATTCACAATATCAAAGAGATAGAATCAACCCAAATGCCCATCAGTGATAGAACGGATAAAGAAAAAGTGGTACATATACACCATGGAATACTATGCACCCATAAAAAAGAACAAGATCAGACGGGTGTGGTGGCTTATGCCTGGGGACACGGATGGAGCTGGAGGTCATTATCTTAAACTAACACAGGAACAGAAAACCAAATATTACATGTTCTCACTCATAAGTGGGCATTGAACAATGAGAACACATGGACACAGGGAGGGGAATATCACAAACGGGGCTTGCTGGGGAGGGGGGGCAAGGGGAGGGATAGCATTAGGACAAACACCTAATGCATGTGGGGCTTAATACCTAATGCATGCAGGGCCCATAATCCTTAGCAAACTAATGCAGGAACAGAAAACCAAATACCATATGTTCTCACTTATAAGTGGGAGCTAAATGATGAGAATACATGGACACATAGAGGGGAACAATACACACTGGCACCTTTCGGAGGGTGGAGGATGGGAGGAGGGAGAGGATCAGGAAAAATAACTAATGCATACTAGGCTTAAAATCTGGGTGATGAAATACTCTATACAACAGAGTTTACCTATGTAACAAACCTGCACTTGTACCCTTGAACTTGAAAGTTAAAAAATTATACAATCATATTTACATATGATTATATATAAAATAATGATATAGCAATTATATATATTTTACATTAAAAATGTACAAATCTTCAGAGTACAGCTCAATGAATGTTTATATACACCCATGTAACCACCATGCAGATCAAGAAATAAAATATTTCTAGCACCCCAGAGGGCTCACTTGTGTCCCCTTCCAGCCAATGCCATCCCCATCTAGGATGATTGTTGATTTTCTCTCTATCACCACTGACTAATTTTGTCTGCTTTGAACTTCTTATAAGGCATACATTATATATTTCTGGTGTCTGTTTTTTTTTAAAGCCACATTGGTACATATCTCAGTAGTTTGTTCATTTTCATTTCTATGTAGTTTTCCACTGTATGAAAATAATACAATGTATTCATCCATTCTAGGGCATTGAGTTGTTTCTAGTTTGGCTTTAAAAAAAAAGAAGCTACGAACATTCTTGTACCTGCCTTTTGGGTGTACATAAGCACTTATTTCTCTTGGGTATATACTGAAAAGTAGAATTGTTGGATGATAACGTATACATACATTTAGCTTTAGTATTAGGTTGGTGCAAAAGTAATTACAGGTTGTGCCGTTGAAAGTAATGGTGGCCGGGTGCGGTGGTTCATGTGGGTAATCTCAACAGTTTGGGAGGCTGAGGTGGGTGGATCACAAGGTCAGGAGATCAAGACCATCCTGGCTAACATGGTGAAACCCCGTCGCCACTAAAAATACAAAAAATTAGCCGGTCGTGGTGTTGGGCACCTGTAGTCCCAGCTACTCGGGAGGCTGAGGCAGGAGAATGGCGTGAACCTGGGAGGCGGATCTTTCTGTGAGCTGAGGTCACACCACTGCACTCCAGCCTGGGCGACAGAGCAAGACTCCATCTCAAAAAATAAAAATAAGAAAGTAATGGCAATTACTTTTGCACCAACCTAATAGTTATTGTCAAGCAGTATTCCAAAGTGGGTTTACAATTTATAGTCTCACCAGCAATTTGTGAGAGTTCCAGTTATTCGACATATTTGCCAGCACGTGCATTGTCAGTCCTTTTAATTTTAGTTGTCTGCCACAGGTATAGCAGTATTTCACTGAGGTTGTAATTTGATTTCCTTTATGACTAATAATGATGGTAATATGTCTATTGGTCATTTGGATACCCTTTTTGGATACAGTAAAGTGCCTGTTAAAGTGTTGTTCTGTTTGTTTGTTTGTTTCAGAGTCTCATTCTGTTGCCCAGGATGGAGTGCAGTGAGCTGAGATCAGGTGACCTCCTGAGCTCAGTGATGTGCACTTACCTCCTGGGCTCAAGTGATCCTCCCACCCTGGCCTCCCAAGTGGCTGGGATTACAAGTGCGCACCACCATGCAAGGCTAATTTTTGTATTTTTGTAAAGACAGGGTTTCACTATTTTATGCAGGTAGGTCTCAAACTCCTGGGCTCAAGTGATCTTCCCATCTCAGCCTCCCAAAGTGCTGAGATTACAGTTGTGGGCCACCATGCCCAGCCTTTCTTTTCAAAAATTAGGCAGAAATCTGGATACAAGCCTTTTATTGGATATATCTATTGTAAATATCTCTTCCCAGTCTTTCACTCTTTTTTTTTTTTTTTTTTTTTTGAGAAGCAGTCTCACTCTGTCACCCAGGCTGGAGTGCAGTGGCACAATCTCGGCTCACTGCAAGCTCCACCTCCCAGGTTCACGTCATTCCCCTGCCTCAGCCTCCTGAGTAGCTGGGACTACAGGCACCTGCCACCACACCCGGCTAATTTTTTGTATTTTTTAGTAGAGACGGGGTTTCACCATATTAGCCAGGATGGTCTTAATCTCCTGACCTCGTGATCCGCCCGCCTCGGCCCCCAGAGTGCTGGGATTACAGGCGTGAGCCACCGCGCCCGGCCCCCAGTCTTTCACTCTTAGTGATGTCTTTTAATTAAACTACTGGCTTTTTACATAACAAAAAATTAACTGTTCTCTTTACTGGTAGAAATAATGAATTCAATGAATCATCACTTTTAATTTTGTTTGACATCAAACTACTAAAATATAGCTTTATTTTACATATGTTTGCAGAATATTAATAAAGAGAATAGCACAGACTGGAGTTTAAGAGACATTGATTTAGAACACCATGCTAATGAAATTGATCTTATTGGGCAAAGTTAGCACCCCTTCACCCAGGTTGGGAACTAACAAGTAAATGCAGGTCCTTTATGAGAGTGAATGTGGTTCAGCCTAAATCCACTACAACTTAACCGAAAATGCAAAAAGGAATTCTTGGATAAAAAAAAGTCATTATCAGAGACTCCTTTTTAATTTTAATTTTTATTTTATTTTATTTTATTTATTTATTTTTTGAGATGGAGTCTCGCTCTGTCACCCAGGCTGGAGTGCAATGGCGTGATCTCCGCTCACTGCAAGCTCTGCCTCCCAGGTTCACACCATTCTTCTGCCTCAGCCTCCCGAGTAGCTGGGACTACAGGTGCCCACCACCACGACCGGCTAATTTTTTGTATTTTTAGTAGAGACAGGGTTTCACCACGTTAGCCAGGATGGTCTCCATCTCCTGACCTTGTGATCTGCCCGCCTCGGCCTCCCAAAGTGCTGGGATTACAGGTGTGATCACTGTGCCCGACCCAGAGACTCCTTCTTATCTGAGTTTTCATTACTCAAATTCCTCTAGAATATGATTATACAGGAATATTTGCCATTAAATGAAAGTATTCACTGATGAACTGAATACCCATAAAATTTTTCCCCTTTCAAACAACCTTCTCTGCTTAGCTTGAATGACTATCCCTGATCATAAGTCAAAACTTTTTCAGCCTAACTCTTACTACTTATAGAATATTGTAAACATCTGAAAACACAAGTCAGATAGATGGTAAAGTGGAGTTGTAATTCTTGCAAAAGATGCAGAAGTTCATGAAATTGATGAAAATAATGTTGGAGAACTGCTCCAATGTCAAGTATAGTCACGTGTCAATGACTAGGTGAAAACTGAAGAAGAAAAAATAGACAAGGAATCATATAAATTAACACTAAAGAAGGGTAATGGGTAAAGATGATGATACCAGAGATACTTGCAAAATGTACCAGCTTAAATGTCAAAGAATTGTTTAAATCCCTTTGGAAAACTGATAAAAACCGTTGACTAAAAAAAAGTTTTTGGTAAAATGATCCCCTTCGATGGTGTTACACAAAGGTTGTATGAGCTGAACAAAGTCGCACTGTGCCATCCTATAATTTTGTCCAAGAAAATGTGTCCTCTTCATGCCAAATCAACTCCTCAACATTCTTCAGACTAAGAATTAATGCATAGTTGCAAATAACCGTATACATTTTGTTAACTTTAAGATAATTATTTTTATTATTTACCTTGAAATGTGCTCTTTATCGTAAGAGGATTAATTAACTTTTGCCCTTTCCTGGTATCATTTATTCTTGGATAGTGAGTGCATCTTATAATTCTGTTTTCTATGAAGAACTTGAGAGATGGAACTTATTTGTTGTATTTACACTTGTATGAGGCATTTTGTAAAGAAGTTCTTTACTTTGCAGACAGCATAATAGAAGCACAGGGCAGACAAATGATCTGCAAAGGTCACACTAACGGTGTTTACATTTATGTTTGACCCCAGAGCCTACTCTCTTTAGGTCAGAATGCCTCCTAGGTCCTCAAAAGCAGAGGCAGCCAGAAACACAGCATTATTCTTTCTAATCCTCAGTCCTGTGAATGAGAAAATGACGTCTTACTTTTATAAAGTACTACCAATATTGCTTCATGTCTGCATAGGGTACACACCAGTGGCAAAGCACCTTCACGAACATATCATTTGGTCTTCTCTTATCCCCCCAGGAAGTGGTGAAGAAGCAGGCAAGTGGGAATCTGAGGCTGGGAAAGCTAAAATAGCTTGTCTGAGGACCCACAGCTCAAAAACAGCAGTGTTGTGCCTGAAACTAACACTTTTAGACTGTGGTGCAGAGTTCTGTTGTCTGCACCTCTCTGTTTTTTGGCATGAAAATAAAGCAGGGGAGTTAGCAAAGAAATTCATTAACAAAGTTAACATTTAAATAAAGTCTCGATCAAATACCTGGCCTTCATACTGCAACATTTCCAGGTGAGTAGCTTTGGTGTTTCTCTTCTGACAGCGGCGTTCACAATACATACAAGAGGGAGCTTGGAGATCACAAATTTCTTTACCTTGGAGGCTGAAGAAGATCCTGGCTTATGAACTCTCTGTTCGTAAGAAAACCAGCAAAAAGGCCTTTCAGATTCTCCGTCTTCTATAGTGTGCTATTCAGGGAGCCGATAGAGGGCAGTTACTGAACACAGATCCCGTGAAAATTAACAGCTTCCAAACTGATTTCTTTCCATTGGCTTTGTCAGTTTTACTTTCTATTTCTTGGGAAATAGTTCTATTTCTATTAGATTTCTATTTCTATTTGTTTCTATTTCTTGGGATTATGTCAGGGGAAGATTATAGCAGCAACACAGCCAGGATTTATAAAGTCTGTTTACCATTTCTCAGAGAACTCTAGAGTCTCCAAGCCTACAAGATTCTTCAAGCCTACAAGATTCTCTAGATTCTCCAAGCCTACAAGATTCTTCAAGCCTACAAGATTCTCTAGATTCTTCAAGCCTACAAGATTTATTCTAATAAGCCCTGAAGTTAATCAGATTCATCTCATCCCTGCCCTCTCACCCCTCTTCTGTCACCAATACACATGTCCTCTTGCTCCTGATAATAATACAAAAACAACATGGCTAAATTTTGGACTGAACAATTGCCAGGCAAGAGAAAGCACAAAATCCTTCGGTCTTGCACAGCTAATGAGGGTAAGCAGCAACTGGAAATAAAACAAATACACATTATGAGTTCAGCCAGATCTCAAGTTAGTTTTTTTCGCTTTTGCTTTTGTTTTCTTTTCCCTGCTCTATTAATGAGTTAATCAATTAAGATTTTCTTTCCTTGCATGGAAAGATTTTTGGCTTTGTTTTTAGATTAAGAAAGCTTTTCCCAGTTTCTTAGTTAATTATGAACATGCACTATCGCATCATCTTGGACTCAATTCAAAAACTTATCTAAAACATGTAGTTACTGGGAAATTCCAGATTAATTTCCTGCTAGTTTTGTTTTGTTAACTATTGTGTTAAACACTTAACGGAGCAGCTCCTAGATGACTAAATCTGCTCAGCTGAATTCAAATGCCCTCATGCTTCCCTGAATGGACACACACACACAGTCTCTTCACCTGAGGAATAAAGTGTAGGGTGAGGACCGGATTCTCACCTAAGAGAACAAAATAGTAAAGACACTTTCACAGCCTTAAGAATACAGACATGTTGGGCGGGGTGCGGTGGCTCACGCCTGTAATCCCAGCTCTTTGGGAGGCCGAGGCAGGTGGATCACCTGAGGTCAGAAGTTCAAGACCAGCCTGGTCAACATGGTGAAACCCCATCTCTACTAAATACACAAAAATTAGCCAGACATGGTGGCAGGTGCCTGTAATCCCAGCTACTCAGGAGGCTGAGGCAGCAGAATTGCTTGAATTCGGGAGGTGGAGGTTGCAGTGAGCCAAGATCATGCCATTGAGCTCCAGCCTGGGCAACAAGAGTGAAACTTCGTCTCAAAAAAAAAAGGGATACAGACATGTCTTCTTGAGTTCTGGATGAGAAAGAAAAATGAGAATACAGATATGAAAGCTAGTATATATTGATGTATAGATGAATATATATGCATTATATATTGGTATTTATCTTGATAGCTTATTGTTTTAATAATAATAATTCTTTTCCTATGGAGAACTCCAAATATATTGAGTTCCTGTCTGCATTGCCTCGGGAGGGAGGGAAGTTCGGAAAGAGAGAGAATAGGAGAAACGAAAGTTCACTTCAGGTCCTAGGTCACATGGTGAATTTGGCAGAGCTTGACCGGGAACGCCTGCCTTTGTTAGACATTGAGACTTGTAGGAAAACACTCCAAACAAAGGCCTTAAGACAAATCTGCCAGTTGAGGCTCTAGTGTTTAAGGAAATCCACTGAGATATTTAGTAGACAGAACTTGATAATTTCTTTCCTTTCATATTTTCATTTTAGATCTTCAGAACTTTTATTCAGGGGAGAAAGGCCCAGGTAGCTGCTGCTGTTCAGCATAAGGCTAATCTGACCTTCTATAATAAGAGTTCAAGTCCCAGAAATCCCTGGTCCTCCATCAGAGGTAACAGTAGCAGCTGAACCCAAGAAAAGGAGTATGAATGATTAACTCTTCCTTTACCTCACCTCAGAAAGTGGGGGCTGGGTGCAGTGGCTCACACCTGTAATCCCAGCACTTTGGGAGGCTGAGGCAGATGGACCACCTGATGTCAGGAGTTCGAGACCGGCTTGGCCAATGTAGTAAAATTCCATCTCTGCTAAAAATAAAAAAATTAGCCAGGCATGGTGGCATGTGCCTGTAATCCCAGCTACTCTGGAGGCTGAGGCAGGAGAATCACTTGAACCCGGGAGGTGGAGGTTGCAGTGAGCTGAGATCATGCCATTGCACTCCAGCCTGGGCAACAAGAGTGAAACTCCATCTCAAAATAAAAAAGAAAGAAAAAGAAAAAGAAAATGAGGGAAAAAATATTTTACTTTAATGCTTTGCCTGCCCTGTCAAGATGTAGTTCATTCAGCTTTGTGGGGAAAAATTCACAATTAAAAGGATTTAGCTCTGTGTGACAGCTGATATTCTTAACCCCAAGGGTATTTCTGAGGAATCATAATTTCAAAGGAAAAAGTGCATTGAGGACAATAAATATGCTTATTTTCATTTGTAAAGAAGGAAAGTAGAATAAGTTTTCATATTTGTTTTTAAGAATATGAATTCTACTCTGTTCTTTGCAGTGTTTTCTATCTTCTAGCAAACACATTAAAGGGGTATTTATTTTTCTTACGCTCAACTAGAAGCAGCAGTGTGTACTACTCTCACAGAGAGAATAGATGGGGCAAGTACATACTGCACTTTCAACCGAAACATTCAGATACACGCATTGGAATTCATCAAGAAAACAACTTGACCCATGGAGAACAGAGAAAAGCAAGGCAGGACAGCCGCCCACCCAGGAGCAACATGGAGCCAGGGGAGCCTCCCCATCCAGGGAAGCAGTGAGTGAATGAGCAGCTGCGGACCAATGCTTCTCCCAGGGATCGTTGCTACTCTTGGGGCAGGAGATCCCCTCATGAACCCCCTCCACTAGGGCCTTCAGTCTCACACACAGAGCTATGGGGAGTCTTAGCTCAGGTGCACATGGAGCCCCGGGAGCCTTAGATATCCTGGCATCCTGGCTTCCTGGCACAAGTAACTGCTACTCCAGCAAAGTGGGAGGTTAGACCCCCATACATACTCCTATGAAAAGGGCTGAATCCAAGGAGCTGAGCAGCGAAGATCTGCAGGCCACACCTCCATAGCACTTCAGAGGCCACAGACTAAGACCCATTGGCTTGGAACTCCAGCCAGCTACTGGTAGCAGCGTTACACATCCCTGAGAGGGAGTTTTCAGAGGAAGGGGTAGGCGGCCATCTTCACTGTTTCACAGCTTCAGCCCTTGTTGCTTTCAGGCTTTACAGAGTGCAAGGTGACCAGTCAGTGACTGGAGTGGACCCCCAGCACAACACAGCTGCCCTGTGGAAAAGTGGCCAGATTGCTTTTTTACACAAGTCTCCAAACCTGTTTCTCCTCACTGGGTGAGTCCTCCTGGCCTGGGTCTCCACCCACCCCCTGCCAGGGATATTGAGCCAGTAACAGCTCAACAACTCTCTGGGACAGCACTCCCAGTGTGTGTGGGGGTGGGAGGATGAGATGGTGGGGGTTCTGATCTTTGCTGTCTTGCAGCCCTCGCCCTTACTATCTCCAGCCTCTGAAAAGTCCTCCCTGAGTACCAGGGGCTGGTCCGGACAGCCGGCACAGAGCACCCACCTTAGAAAAGTGGCCAGACTGTTCCCCACACAAGTCCCAGTCCTCACTTCTCCTCACTGGGTAGGGTTGCCCAACCGGGCATTCCAGCACAACCACCCTGTTTCCGCCTGACCACTTCAATCAGAGGCAGCCCCGCATTTCTTCGAAGAGGAAATCCCAGAGTGAACCCACAAACCCTCCCACTGCAGTTGCAGTGCTACTGCCCTAACAGCCCTCAGGCTGGGGAAGGAACAAAGGTCCTCGTCACTACGCTGGCACCTTTAGCACATCACAGCCACCATACGGAAAGGAGTTCAGTTTCTCTTTCCTGGGAACCCCCACCCCCTACTCCTTACCAGGCAGGGCCTCTGGTTCGTGACCACGGAACAGTCACCCCACCCACAGCTGAGCATACCCACAGGTAGTGTCCTGAGGGGAAAAGCTCTTAGAGGCATATGATGGTCCCTCTGCCACTGCCACAGCAGCAGTTCTAACCCTGCTCCCCTCAGTCTGGGGAAGAAACAAAGGGCCCGAGGGTTATACCTAAGCTTATAGCACACCACAGTGACCACATGGAGAGGAGACCAGTGTCTCCTCTCAGTGAGCCCTTGAACCCCTGCTCCCCAACAAGTGGAGGCTCCAACTCACACCAGCAATGCAGCCACCCACCTCACTGGTTGAACATTCCCAAAGCAGTGGCTCTGCATTTCTTGGGGTTGGAGCCCCCAGGGGCAACCAAAAGCCTCCCTGCCACTGCCTCTGTAGTGGTACTACCCCTACTACCTTTAGACTAATTAAACAGCAAAGACCCTAAGTGCATCAACCACACCCCCAATGCACTGCAGTTAACCCAAGGAGAAGAGACCAGTCCATCTCCCACGGGTCCCGCCCACCCCTGCTGCTTGTCACCAGACAGGGAACCCCCAGCTTGGACCCACAGCACTGTTCCCCCATCTTGGGTCGATCACACTCAGCAATTGCTGACCTGCATCTCTGTGGGGTGGAGTCCCCAGGAGACAAGTAAAAGACCCTCAGTCACAACCACTGCTAAGGTCCTTCCCTTTGCTGCCTGCAAGCTGGGGAGGAAACATAAACCCTGAGATCTCCCCAGAGCTGTGGTGGGCAGCCTAGAAGTGCCAAGCTGCAATCTATAGCCAGCACTCAAGTGGGAGAGGAGTCCACACTTTCAGAGCATTGAGAGAGAGAGCCAAGCTGCAACCATGAGGAAATACAGGGGAGTCACATGACTGGAAAAGAGCCTACCTACTGACCACTACACAAAACCCCTCATCTCCTTCTCTCCTCCTTAAAGCCTCTCAGTTTTGAATCTTATGTCATCAAATTGTATCACCCACTGACCTTCATGAAGCACCTAAGCACCACCTACTGGGTCACACCCCACAGCTTCAATACCAAAAATATCTCACTAACATACCTACCCTGTAAAACCAAACATAAGAAGTCAGCCACAAATAAAGACCCTGCACAAAGCCTCAGCCCTATGAAAATATTCAGGAAAAAAGTCTTCTGACTGTAGTCAATCTACACTGCAGTTAAAGGAACACCCATACACAGAGATGAGAAATAACCAATGTAAGAACTCTGGCAACTCAAATGGCCAGTGTCTTATGTCCTCCAAACAACAGCACCAGTTCTCCAATGAGGGTTCTTAAACAGGCTGAGTTGGCTGAAGTGACAAATAGAATTCAGAGTATAGATAAGAATGAAGATCATTGAGATTTAGGACAACAGCAAAACACAATCCAAGGAAACTAAGAATCATGATAAAATGATAAAGGAGCTGACAGGCAAAATTGCCAGTATTAAAAAGAAACCTAACAGATCGTATAGAGCTGAAAAGCACACTGCAAGAATTTCACAATGCAATTGCAAGTATTAACAGTGGAATAGACCAAACTGGGGAAAGAATCTCAGAACTTGAAGACTGGCTCTCTGAAACAAGACAGCCAGATGAAAATTTTTAAAAAAGAATGAAAATGAATGAACAGAACCTCCAGGAAATATGGGATTATGTAAGGAGGCCAAATCTATAAATCACTGGCATCACTGAAAGAGATGGGGAGAAAGAAAACCACTTGGAAAACACATTTTAGCATATCACTCCTGAAAACTCCCCTCACCTTGCCAGAGAGGCCAACAGTCAAATTCAGGAAATACAGAGAACCTGTACAATATCCTACTCAAGAAGATCATCCTCAGGTCATGTAATTGTTAGATTTTCCAAATTTGAAATGAAAGAATGTTAAAGGCAGCTAGAGAGAAAGGGCAGGTCATCTAAAAGAGAACCCCATCAGGCTAACAGTAGACTTCTCAGCAGAAACTCTACAAGCCAGAAGAGATTGGGGGCTGATATTCAACATTCTTAAAGAAAAACATATTTAACCAAGGATTTCATATCCAGCCAAACTAAGCTTCTTAAGTGTATTAGTTCATTCTCATACTGCTAGGATACTACCTGAGACTGGGTAATTTATAAAGAAAGCAGTTTAATTGGCTCATACTTATGCATGGCTAAGAGGCCTCAAGAAACTTACAATCATGGTGGAGGGTGAAGGGGAAGCAAGGCACATCTTACACGGCAGCAGGAGAGAGAGAGTGTGTGTGCAGGGGAAACTGCCACTTTTAAAACATCAGATCTCATGAGAACTCCCTCACTATTATGAGAATAGCATTGGTGGGAGGGTAACTGCCCCCATGATCCAATCACCTCCCACCAGGTCCCTCCCTTGACATGTGGAGATTACAATTCGAGATAAGATTTGGGTAGGGACACGGAATCAAACTATATTAATAAGCAAAGGAGAAATAGCCAAATAAGCAAATGCCTAGGGAGTTCAGACCCGTTTTACAACAGATCCTGAAAGGAACATTAAATATGGAAAGGAAAGACTGTTACCAGTCAATACAAAAACACGTTTAGGTACACAGACCAGTGACACTATAAATCAACTACACAAGCAAGTCAGCATAATGACCAGCTAACAACACAATGATAGGATTAAATCCAATGTATCAATACTAACCTTGAATATTAATGGGATAAATACCCCACTTAAAAGGCACAAAGGATGGGCATGGTGGCTTATGCCTGTAATCTCAGCACTTTGGAAGGCCAAGGCAGGTGGATCACCTGAGGTCAGGAGTTTGAGACCAGCCTGGCCAACATGAGGAAACCCTGCCTCTACTAAAAATACAAAAAATTAGCCAGGCATGGTGGCAGGTGCCTGTAATCCCAGCTACTTGGGAGGCTGAGGCGGGAGAATTGCTTGAACCTGGGAGGCAGAGGTTGCAGTGTGCTGAGATCACACTATTGCACTCCAACCTGGGCAACAAGAATGAAACTCTGTCTCAAAAATAAATAAATAAGTAAAAATAAAAAATGAAAGGCACAGAGTGGCAAACTGGATAAAAAAGCAATACTCAGTGGTATGTTGTCTTCAAGAGACCCATCTCACATGTAGTGACACAAATAGGCTCGAAACAAAGAGATGGAGGAAAATCTACCAAGCAAATGGAAATCAGGAAAAAGCAGTGGTTGCAATCATAGTCCAGACAAAACAGACTTTAAACCAACAAAGATAAAAAAAAAAAAAAAAAAAAAGGCCAAGAATGATGTTACATAGTGATTAAGGTTTTATTTCAACAAGAAGACCTAACTTTCCTAAATATACACACACCCAATGCAGGAGCACCCAAATTTATAAAGCAAGTTCTTAGAGACCTTCAAAGAAACTTAGACTCCCAGACAAGAATAGTGGGAGAGTTTAGCACTCTACTGACAGTATGAGACAGACACTGAGGCAGAAAATTAACAAAGATATTCAGGACCCGAACTCAACATTGGGCCAAATGAATTTTGTAGATCTCTACAGAACTTTCCACCCCAAAACAACAGAATATCCATCTTCTCATCACCACAGGGCACATACTCTAAAATCAACCACATGTAGTATTGGAAGGCCTGGCCAGAGAAGTCAGACAAGGGAAAGCAATAAAGGGCATCCAAATAGGAAGAGAGGAAGTCAAACTATTCTTGTTTGCAGATGACATGATTCTATATAGAAAACCCCACCATCTCAGCCCAAAAGCTCCTTGAGCTGACAAACAACTTTAGCAAAATCTCAGGATATAAAATCAACATACAAAAATCACTAGAATCACTAGCATTCCTATACACCAACAACAGGCAACCGGAGAGTCAAATCAGGAATGCAATCCCGTTCACAACTGACACAAAAATAATAAAATACCTAGGAATACAGCTAAGCAGGAAGGTGAGAGATCTCTATGATGAGAATTACAAAACACTGCTCAAGGATATCAGAGATGACACTGACAAATGGAAAAACATCCCATGCTCATGGACAAGAAGAATCAGTATCATTAAAATGGTCATACTGCCCAAAGCAATTTATAGATTCAATACTATTCCTATCAATCTACCAATGATATTCTTCACAAAACTTAAAAAACAAAACAAAACAAAACAAAAAAGGATTTTTAAATTTATATGGAACCAAAAATGAGCCTGAATAGCCAAGGCAATCCTAAGCAAAAAGAACAAAGCTGGTGACATCACATTACCTGATTTCAAACTACACACTATAGGGCTACAGCAACCAAAACAGCATGGTACTGGTGCAAACAGAGACTCATAGACTATTGGAAAATAATAGAACCCAGAAATGAGGCTAATATCTACAACCATCTTCGATAAAGCTGACAAAACAAGCAATGGGGAAAGGACTCCCTATTCAATAAATGGTTCTAGGATAACTGGCTAGCCATACGCAGAGGATTAAAACTGGACCCGTTCCTTAAACTATACACAAAATCAACTCAAGATGGATTAAAGGTTTAAATGTAAAACTCAAAACTATAAAAATCCTGGAAGACAACCTAGGAAATGCCATCCTGGATGCAGGAATGGGCAAAAATTTCATGACAAAGACAGCAAAAGCAATTGCAACAAAAGCAAAAATGGACAAATATGTTCTAATTAAATTTAAGGACTTCTGCACAGCAAAATAAGCTATCAACAGAGTAAACAGACAACATACAGAATGGGAGAAAATTTTTGCCAACTATGCATCTATCAAAGGTCTAATATCCAGCATTTATAAGGAACTTAACCAATTTATAAGAAAAAACTACCTCATTAAAAAGTGGGCAAAACATGAACAGACACGTCTCAGAAGAATATATACGTGCAACCAACAGGCATATGAAAAAAAAGCTCAATATCACTGATCATTAAAGAAATGCAAATCAGAACCACAATGAGACACCATCTCACACCAGTCAGAATGGCTATTACTAAAATGTGAAAAAATAACAGATGCTGGCAAGGTTGTGAGAAAAGGGAATGCCAATACACTGTTGGTGGGAGTGTAAATTAGAGCAACCATTGTGGAAAGCAGTGTGGTGATTCCTCGAAGAGCTAAAAACAGAACTGTCATTTGACCCAGCAATTCCATTACTGGATATATACCCAAAGGAATGTAAATTGTTCTATCACAAAGACACATGCATGCACATGTTAATTGTAGCATTATTCACAGTAGCAAAGACATGGAATCAACCTAAATGCCTATCAATGGTAGATTGAATAAAGAAAAGGTGGTACATATACACTTGGAACACTACGCAGCCATAAAAAAGAATGAGATCATGTCCTTTGCAGGAACATGGATGATGCTAGAGCCCATATCCTTAGCAAACTAATGCAGGAACAGAAAACCAAGTACCACATGTTCTCACTTATAAGTGGGAGCTAAATAATGAGAACACATGGACACAAAGAAGGGAACAACAGACACTGGAGACTATTTGAGGGTGGAGGGTGAGAGGAGGAAGAGGATCCAAAAAAGTAACTATTGGGTACTATGCTTAGTACCTAGATGATGAAACAATCCGTCCAACAGAACCCCATGACAAGAGTTTACTTATATAACAAACCTGCACACGTACCCATCAACCTAAAGTTATTATAAAAAAAAAAAAAGAGGCTGGGTGCCATGGCTCACATCTGTAATGCCAGCACTTTGAGAGGCCAAGGCAGGTGGATCACAAGGTCAGGAGTTCGAGACCAACCTGGCCAAGATGGTGAAACCCCCGTCTCTACTAAAAATACAAAAATTAGACGGGTGTGGTGGCTGGCGCCTGTAATCCCAGCTACTCAGGAGACTCAGGAGGCTGAGGCAGAAGAATCGCTTGAACCCAGGAGGGGAGGTTGCAGTGAACCGAGATCGGGCCACTGCACTTTAGCTCAGGTGACAGAGCAAGACTCCTTCTAAAACAACAACAACAAAAAAAAAAAAAAAAAGAAAAGAAAAGAAAAGAAAAAATAAAAAAAGAAAAGAAAGAAAAAATAAGAGGCAAGAAATAACTACTGGCCTATGTGAAGGGGTTCTAGAAGAAATGAAATAAATCTAAGCAGGCAATAGCATTAGAAGTAGAATATTATTTTCCATTATTTCTCTACTCTGTGTTATACAGAGAATTGTGAGCAAATACCCTTAAAGATGAAGAAATGGCATGAATAGATGGCAGTGGTAGGTTTAGGTTTATGGGCAAAGTGGCTACATAATCTTGGAACCAAAGAGAAATCTGGTGAGTGGAGCCAATGACTTTTAAAAATTATCTCCAGGCCAGGAACGGTGGCTCACACCTGTAATCCCAGGACTTTGGGAGGCCGAGGCAGGCAGATCACCTGAGGTCAGAAGTTCAAGACCAGCCTGCTCAAAATGGTGAAACCCCATCTCTACTAAAAATACAAAAAATTAACTGGGCATGGTGTCTCGTGCCTGTAGTCCCAGCTACCCAGGAGGCTGAGACATGAGAATCACTTGAACCCAGGAGGCAGAGGTTGCAGTGAGCCAAGATATTGCCACTATAGCCTGGGCAACAGAGCGAGACTCCATCTCAAAAAAAAACAGAAGAAAACAAAAAAAATTTTTTTTAATTACCTTCAGGTTTTATAAGGAATCAGAATATAAAAGGACGTGAAGGGAAGTCCTTCAATAACCCCAAGTGATGACAATGGATGAAACACAGAGAAGGCAGAGCTAGAAAAGTTCCCACCCAATCTCCAAGTGCATCTGTTAACATCAATAAACACAAATTCATATGAGAATTTTCCTTATTGTTTTAAATCTATATTACTGAAAAGTTAAAGGACACCACTGCATAGTGGCTGATCTCTGATTTTTAGAATGGTGGGGAATAAGTCAAGAGGGATGTAATATGTACTCTGAGTTTTAAATTTTGATTAAATTGATATCACCAGATTCCTATGTTCATGAAAAACTCCACAGTAAAGGTGAATACTCAAAAATTTCCTCAAGTTACTAAAAGTTATCATCAATAAAATTCTTAACAGAGAAAAACAAGCAAACTAGCAAAAAAGAACAACAAAAAATAACTTCTAGAATGTATTTATACTGGAGTAAGCAAATAGAGAGAGACTTAAGCCTGGGTGTGCCTAGATTAACTGGTAAAATCTGCTTTAAATATTCCTGGCATAGTCTGAAAAGGATTGATGTACTTAAGGTCCAAATCTCAGAAAGAAAAAAAAAATGCCAGTAACACTGTTTAATGCTGGGTTCCATCATACCTTCCTCATGTTTAAATAAAACAAGTTCAGGAGTTAGAGAACAGCCTGCAATGCTGCAATGCTTTTTTTCCATTGTATGTGTATTTATTTATGTGTTCCTATGAGTGTTTGCTTGCTTATGTGCTTGACTTTCTTATCAAATTTGAGATGTGCCTGATTTCCCAGAATTAGCTATGTTCTAAAGTGACCTTAAGTTTTTTTTTTTTTTAAACGTAGTGCTTTCACTTTTGTTTCTCCTTATTCCAAATGGAATCATAAAAATTTAGTTTGAAGGATAGTAACTTCTTATTTTACAGATCCAGAAAATTAGGACTAGTGGCTTGCTCAAGCCCTCCTGAGTTCCACACAGAGCTCTTTTTGCAAAACTTTATTCTGGATTTAAATGTTAGGTAAAATTCCATACTGTTCTATTATTTGATTAAAGTTATAACTACACTTGAAGCCATCTGGGAGTCAGTTATATTAAGATTATTGTCCACAAACAAAAAATATATTCAAAGAACAACTTAGACCAGTGTCCCCCTACCAATTAGATATGATATTCAAAATATTTAGTAACAGGCAGGGCATTGACGCATTGACTCAGACAGCAGCTGTCAACACCTGGTCTATTGAAGCATGCAAACTGGGGAAATAACAACCCTTTTTCCAGCCCCTCCCAGAAGATTCAGAGTTCAGTGAAATGAATCAGAAATGAATACTTAAAGGATTTGACAAAATTACAAAGAAAAAAGGATATATACTTGAAAGTAAGTTATCTAATAGTCTATTAACTAGGAAATAACTACCAGCACTTAAATACAGAGTCAGTCTAACATAACTATATCAGCCAGGGCAGATACCCAGCACAAAATTACTCAGGTAAAAGAAAAAAATTTATTGATTTGTGCAATCCAAAAGTCCCAGGAGTGTCTTCTGGTACAGTGTAATCCAGATGATCAAGAGATAAAATCAGGACTGGGTGCGGTGGCTCATGCCTGTAATCCTAGTAATTTGAGAGGCCAGGACAGGCAGGTCACTCGAGGCCAGGAGTGTCAGACCAGCCTGGCCATCATGGCAGAACTCCGTCTCTAGTGAAAATACAAAAATTAGCTGGGTGTGGTGTTGTGCGCCTGCTCAGGAGGCTGAGGCAGGAGAATCGCTTGAACCCCCAGAAGGAGGAGGTTGCAGTGAGCCAAGATTGCACCACTGCATTCCTTCCAGCCTGTGCAATAGAGCAACACTCTGTCTCAAAAAAAAAAAAAAAGGGATAAAATCAGGAATGTCTCGGTGTTGGCTTCATTCTCAGCAGATTCTTCCTAAATAGGAGTAAGATTGCCATTATAGTCCAGGATTATAGTCTACCATGTTAGCAAAGAGGGAGAAAGGAAGTGATCTTTTCTGACTCTAACAGATCTTCCAGAGCTGACTCTTTCTCACTGGATTAATTTGGGTTACCTGCCATTCCTAAGCCAATAATGCTTCTGCCTGGACCTGGGGATAGAATCAGTTTCACTGAAATTTCATGAATGAAATAGGGGAAAGGTGGTTCCCTCAAAGATAAATCTAAGTGTGAATACCAAAAAGAAGAATGGATACTGGATAGACCTAAACTATAGATATCTACTAAGTGCGTCTCTCAGCAGCCCAACTTTCACATTCTTCTTTTTCCTCATATAAACAATCATCAGAATTCTCCCCACTAACACAATTCACGCATCAGCATACAACCAAAAATACATAGAGTTTCTCTTCTAGGAAGGGAGATAGCCTCAAGTTGCACCAGTTCTTGCATACATGTTCCAGGATCTCTGGGAGATGCACATTTCTCTCTAGACTTTATGTTAATGGCATCTGGACTAAATGACATATTTATTCATCCTCTATACTCCCAGTCTAAAATAATGGAGGGGAAACGTCATAACTACAATAAAAATTCCTTTTGCAAATAGGAAAATGGGGAAACAAAATACAAAGGACACTGCTTTGCTGCATCGATAATGGCTGCTAAACGAGGATAGCAATTATATCCTGCCAAGATGGTAGAGCAAGTTTCTAAATCAACCAACTTGGCTTTCCCCAGTCCTGCAAGCTAACTATTGATCTTAGCTAATATGGGCACCAGTGAGAACTCATTTTCTGAGGGATGCATATATTAGTCTGTTTCCTGTTGGTGTAAACTCTAAGGGTTGGGATTTGCAACAGGGGCTGTATTTTTGCAGATTTTTTTTTTTTTTGAGACAGAGTCTTGCTCTGTAGCCCAGGCTGGAGTGCAGAGGCGAGATCTTGGCTCACTGCAAGCTCCGCCTCTCAGGTTCACATCATTCTGGTTTTTGCTTTCTTAAGTAATAGGCTTGGAATTTATCCAGGAATACATCTCTTTTAAAGTTTATTAGCCTCTGTTGATTTATGTTTGTTCAGTTCCACAGGTCTGATTAGTTATGACTCTTGCATTAAGAGCTTAATCTGAGGGATTGTCATGTGCCAACAAGTTTCAATGCTTTGTCTAGTCTGTAAGTTTTCAGCATTCAACCTGGAGAGGGCATCTTGGCAGTGCAAACCTGTAGCCTGGATTGGAGAACAGTTCTCCTTTCCCCTACCCCACATTATACTTCATGGAATGATTTTAACAATGGTGGTAGTTGTCAACTTTGTCAATAAATAGAGTCCCAAAGGATATGTTGGAGACCGAGAGACTGAAGAATCAAACATCCCCAGATCTCAATCTTGTATCTAACCACATTTTTACCGATTTGATTCCTCTTACTTTAGCTTGGTGCGAAGAATACAGGTTTCAACCACATTGGATTTCTGGACACAGGCAAGATGTATCTTTCTTACAAAAGCTTTAATTTTTTTCCCTTACCACTAGCCTTTCAGGTAGGCCACACTGGAGAGATGTTTGTCATTGATAAGACTTTACCAATGTTTGCAGAAAGTGGTCAACACATAATATCCTGATATTTCCCCACTAAATACCCCCAAATCAGGCCTTGGCATAAGGATATGGTCTGATTTTATTTAAAAACAAGCTGGGAAAAATACCTGCAAAGGATATATTTGATAAAGAGCTGTTATCTAAAATTTACAAAGAACTCTTAAAACTCAAAAATAAGGAAACAAATAACTAAATAAAATAGGCAAAAGACCTCAACAGATACCTCATCAAATAAGATATGCACATATCAAGTACACATATGAAAAGATATTAAACACTGTATGTCATTGAGGAATTGCAACCTAAAACAGCAATGAGATGCTACTGCATGCCTATTAGAATGGCCCAAATCCAAAACACTAATGACACGAAATGCTGGCAAGATTGTGGAGCAATGTTGGTGGGAAGTCAAAATCATACAGACATTTTGAAAGACAGTACAATAGAGTGAATACTCACGTCTCCCTAAAATTCATATGTTGAAATCCTAACCCCCATGATGATGGTAAGGAGAGGGATCTTTGGGAGTGAATAGATCATGAGAGCAGGGCCCTCATGAATGAAATTAGCAGCCTTGTTAAAAAAAAAAAAAAAAAGGACCCAAGAGCTGGCAAGTTCTTTCTGCCATATTAGGACACAGCTAGAAGACACCATCTATGAACCAGAAAGCAGGTTCTCACCCAATACCAAATCTGCCACTGCTTTGATCTTAGACTTCTCAGCCTCCAGAACTGTGAGAAATAAATTTCTGTTACTTGTTAGCTACCCAGTTTATAGTATTTTGTTATAGCAGCTCAAACAAACTAAGAGAGACAATTTGGCAGTTTCTTATAAGTCTAAACATGTTCTTACTATGTGAGTCAGCAATCATATCCTTGGAATTTGCCCAAAGGACTTGAAAACTCATGTCCACACAAAAAGCTGCATATGGATGTTTACAGCAGCCTTATTTGTAACTGTGAAAACTTGGAAGCAACCAAGATTTTCTTCAGTAGACAAGAGGATAAGAAAAGTGTGGTACATCCAGACAATTGAATATTATCCATCACTAAACTCAAATGAGTTATCAAGCCATGTAAAGACATGGAGGAAATTTAAATGCATATTACCAAGTGAAAGAAGCCAATCTGAAAATGCTACATACTGCATGATTCCAACTATAGGCCATTCTGGAAAAGGCAAAACTAGGGAAACAGTAAAAAGATGAGTAGTTTCCAGGAGTTAGTGGGGAGACAGAGATAAACAGGCAAAGCACAGGGGGTATTTAGTGCATTGAAACTATTTTGTACGATACTACAATGGTGGATACATGTCATTAGGCATTTATCAAAATCCATACGATGAACAACACCAAAAGTGGAGCCTAACGTAAACTATGGACTTTGGGTGATAATGATTCATTATAACCCAGAATGTGCCACTCTGGTGTGGCATGTTGATAGTGGGAGAGGCTAAGCAGTTGTAGGGGCAGGGAATATATGGGCACCCTATTTCCTGCTCAATTTTTCTGTGACCCCAAAACTGAACCTAAAAAATAAGGTCTACTAAACAACAACAACAAGAGGTGACAGTTTAGTTGACTGTTTTGCTATCACCTATCAAGGATCTTCCCTTCTCAGCCAGGATAGGAAAGTTTCCACCCTACTGTGATACATCTTGTCTTGTACAAATCCAATTTAGGGTTTGTTCCATGTAAAACTTCATTTCCATAGACTAATTTCTACAGTAGATTTCTTGAGTCATTCAGAAACCTAACTCAAACTGGCTCAACTGAATGTGAGAATGTATCAGTTTATGTAACTAAAAAGTCTAGGGACTAAGAATAAGGCTGTATTCAGGCATAATTAAATGCAGATACTTAAAAGATGCAGTCATAAATCAATCTCCTTTCTCTCTCGGTCTCTCAGTCTTCCACTCCATCTCCCACCCCCATGTTGACTTCATTCTCTTGAGACCTCTCTCCATGTAGTGACATATGGGTATCAGAATCTCTAGACTCACATTCTGCCACTTAAGTCATACTTAGAAACAATAATCCTCTTTCTCAGAAAAATTCAAGCTGCTACCTCGATTGATAAACTACAGCTATTTGTTCATGGCTAACACAACTTTAGTCCATTGTTTCCAAAGGTATATTCACATGTCACTGGTGCTGCCTTAGATGATCTGGTAGTAAGCACACATTTATTATAATACATGCCAGGGGCTAGAGGGGAGGGAGGGATAAATAGGCAGAACATGGAGGATATTTAGGAAAGTGAAATTATTCTGAATGATATTACATTGGTGAATGCATGTCATTTTACATTTGTCACATGTATAATTCTGCGTAAATTTTTGTGTATAATAAAAAATAAGTAGTGCCTCAAAAATTTTTTTCTTTTGCTTGGGATGAGGCTGAAATAGGAACGAAAGTAGTATTCATTTTATAGGATTAGGGTGAGTTTCAGGTATGGTGATCAGGCATGTTCATGATCATTTTGTACCTTTACTAATCTGAATTATCCAACAAGACTTAACCTGTTCCACATAGTTGAAGTGTTGTACAGGCAGAAAAAATCTAGTCACTGTTGTATACTGAGGGGAAAATCTTAGGTTAAGTCCCTCAAAGACTCTGGAAAAATTCATTTCATATGGAAATTCATAAGGTAATTTTTAAAAGGAAGTCAATATATCACAAATGGTATAAGCCCTTGAATGTAACTTTGAAAATCTTTACCCTACTTAGGAAAAAAAGAGTCTCATTTTAGTATAAAGTAAAATGAACTGCATAACTGTCCTCTCTGTGGTTAAATTCCTTGTCCACCAACATTATATAACTGACTTTTGTTTCTTCTGATTTGTTTTCAGGCAGTTAATTTTCAAGAGGAAGAGCTTCCTTCCTAGATTTGATTCAAATTCTATTCCAGGAACAAACAGAAGCTTTAAGTTTCTTTTCATAGTTTCTTTTAAGGCGCCACTTTTGTTTTTCTGTGGTTTCATCATGAGAAATACCTCAAAGAGGAAGAAGATTGTTATAAGGTATTGCATTTCTATACTTGAGAGAGTTTTTAAGTTCTTCAGATAAATATGGTATGTGGTTGTAAGGTAATTGTCACTTACTTGCAATAATACAAATTTCTGAATTTCATTTATTTGTTTGCTACACAGTTTATAGTATTTTGTTATAGCAGGCCAAACAGACTGAGAGACAATAAGAAGATTCTGGGAACATGATAGAGTAAGAAGAATCAGGAATCTCTGTCCTGACCTACCCAACTAATGCATTGGCAGACTATGACTTAACTGTCTTGGAACTCTGGAGTAATCCAAGGCTTGCAATTTCTAGAGGAAGTTTTAGGTTGTGTATTAGTTTGTTCTTATGCTGCCGTGAAGAAATATCTGAGACTGGATGATTTATGAAGGAAAGAGGTTTAATTGACACACAATTCCACATGGATGGGGAGGCCTCAGGAAACTTATAATCATGGTAGAGGACGAAGGGGAAGCAAGGACCTTCTTCACATGGAAGCAAGAGAGAGAAGGGTGAAGGAAGAACTTCCAAACACTTATAAAACCATCAGATCTTGCGAGAACTCACTATCGTGAGAACAGCATGGGAGAAACTGCCCCCATGATCCAATCACTTCCCTCGCTTGACATGTGATGATTACAGGTGCTTCCCTCAAGGTGTGGGGATTACAGTTTGAGATGAGATTTGGTGGGGACACACAGTCAAACTGTATCATTCCACCTCTGGCCCCTCCCAAATCTCATGTCTTTTCACATTTCAAAACCAATCGTGCCTTCCCAACAGTCCCTCAAAGTCTTAATTCATTTCAGCATTAACTCAAAAGTCCACAGTCCAAAGTCTCATCTGAGACAAGGCAAGTTCCTTCCACCTATGAGCCTGTAAAATTGAAAGCAAGTTAGTTACTTCCTAAATACAATGGGAGGACAGGCCTTGGGTAAATACTTCCATTCCAAATGGGAGAAATTGACTAAAACAAAGGAATGACAGGCACCATGCACGTCTGAAATCCAGCAGGGCAGTCCTTAAATCTTGAAGCTCCAAAATGATCTTTTTTGATTCCATGTCTCATACCCAGGGCACACTGATGCAAAGGGTGGGCTCCCATGGCCTTGAGTGGCTCCTTCATGGGTTGGCATTGAGTGCCTATGGGTTTTCTGGTTGCATGATGCAAGATGTAGGTGAATCTACCATTTTTGGGTCTGGAGGATAGTGGCCCTCTTCTCAAAGTTCCCCTAGGCAGTGCCCTAGTGGAGATTCTGTGTGGGGGCTCCTACTCCACATTTCGCTTCCACACTGCCCTAGCAGAGGTTTTCTATGAGGGCTCTGCCCCTGTAGCAGACCTCTGCCTGATCACCCAGGCATTTCTATACTTCCTTTGAAATCTAGGCAGAGGTTCCCAAACCTCAATTCTTGACTTCTGTGCACCCACAGGCCTAACACTACAGGGAGGTCACGAAGGTTTGGGGCTTGTACCCTCTGAAGCCACAGCCTGAGCTGTACATTGGTTTCTTTTAGCTATGGCTGGAGCTAAAGTGACTGGGATGCATGGTACCAAGTCCCAAAGCAGCACACAGCAGTGGGGGCCTGGGTCTGGCCCAATAAATCATTTTTAATCTCCTAGGCCACTAGGCCTGTGATTGGAGGAGCTGCTGCCAAGGTCTCTGACATGCTCTGGAGATATTTTCCCCATTGTCTTCATGATTAACATTAGGCTCCTCATTACTTATGCTAATTTTTGCAGCCAGTTTGAATTTCTCCCCCAGAAAATGGGGTTTTCTTTTCTACTGCATGCTCAGGCTGTAATTTTTCCAAACTTTTATGCTCTGCTTCCCTTTTAAACAATAGTACCAATTTCAGGTCATCTCTCTCAAGTTCAAAGTTCCACAGAACTCTAGGGCAGGAGCAAAATGCCACCTGTCTCTTTGCTAAAGCATAGCAAGAGTGACTTTTCTCCATTTCTCAGTAAGTTATTAATCTTCATCTGAGACCACCTCTGCCTGGACTTCATTGTCTAGCGGGGGAACCTGTCCCCAGTATTTCAACATAGGTTCTTTCTGTTTTCCCTAAGTGTTGGCTGACTGAGAAATAAAGACAGACAGTACA
This sequence comes from Theropithecus gelada, assembly GCF_003255815.1. Lineage (NCBI taxonomy): Eukaryota > Metazoa > Chordata > Mammalia > Primates > Cercopithecidae > Theropithecus > Theropithecus gelada. Next base: position 118,286,443 of record NC_037669.1, read on the forward strand.
AAGAGAGGAATTTTACAGCTGGGCCACCAGGGGTGACATCACATATTGGTAGGACTGTGATGCCCACCTGAGCCTCAAAAGCAGCAAGTTTTTATTAAGGATTTCAAAAGGGGAGGGGATGTACGAACAGGGATTAGGTACAAAGATCACATGCTTCAAAGGGCAAAAAGCAGAACTACTAATAAGGGTCTAACAAAGATCACAAGGCAAAGGGCAAAAACAGAACTACTAACAAGAGTCTATGTTCAGCAGTGCACATATTGTCTTGATAAACATTTTTTTTTTTTTTTTTGAGACAGAGTGTCACTCTGTCACCCAGGCTGGAATGCAGTGGCATGATCTCAGCTCACTGCAAGTTCCGCCTTCCAGGTTCATGCCATTCTCCTGCCTCAGCCTCCCAAGTAGCTGGGACTACAGGCGCCCACCACCACAACTGGCTATTTTTTTTGTATTTTTAGTAGAGATGGGGTTTCACCACATTGACTAGGATGGTCTCGATCTCTTGACCTCATGATCCACCCACCTCAGCCTCCCAAAGTACTTGGATTACAGATGTGAGTCACCATGCCCAGCAGATAAACATCTTAAACAACAGAAAACAGGGTTCAAGAGCAGAGAACTGGTCTGACCACAAATTTACCAGGGTGGAGTTTTTTTCCCACCCTAGTAAGCCTGAGGGTACTGCAGGAGACCAAGGTGTATCTCAATGCTTATCTCAACCACATAAGACAGACATTCCCAGAGCAACCATTTATAGACCTCCCCCCAGGAATGCATTCCTTTCCCAGGGTATTAATATTAATATTCCTTGCAAGGAGAAGAATTTAGTGATATCTTCCCTACTTGCATGTCCACTTATAGGCTCTCTGCGAGAATTAAAATATGGCTCTTTTGGCCCGACCCTGCAGGCCGTCAGACCTTATGGTTGTCTTCCCTTGTTCCCTAAAATCGCTGTTATTCTGTTCTTTTTCAAGGTGCACTGATTTCATATTGTTCAAACGCACATGTTTTACAATCAATTTGTACAGTTAACACAATTATCACAGTGGTCCTGAGGTGACATACATCCTCAGCTTATGAAGATAACAGGATTAAGAGATTACAGTAGGACAGGCATAAGAAATTATAAAAGTATCATTTGGGAACTGATAAATGTCCATATTGAAATGAAATCTTCACAATTTATGTTCCTGTGCCACAGCTCCAGCCAGTCCCTCTGTTTGGGGTCTCTGACTTTCCGCAACAATTGTCCATCCATATCATTATCAGCATTTTGGTCAAAACCATTCAACAAGTCTCTAGGAAGTTCCAAACTTTCCCACATCTTCCTGTCTTCTTCTGAGCCCTCCAAATTGTTCCAACCTCTGCCCATTACCCAGTTCCAAAGTTACCTCCACATTTTTCATATTTTTGTAGCAGTACCCCACTACCTTGGTACCAATTAACTGTATTAGTCTGTTTTCACATTGCTATGAAGAAATATCCGAGACTAGGTAATGTATAAAGGGAAGGGGTTTAATTGAATCACTGTTCCACATGGCTGGGGAGGCCTCAGGAAACTTACAATTATGGCGGGCGAGGAAACAGCGACTTTCTTCACAAGGCAGCAGGAGAGAGAGCACACAGGAAAAACTGCCACAGATGTTATGAGAACTCACTTACTATCATGAGAACAGCATGGGGAAAACCACTCCCATGATCCAATCACCTCCCTCCCTTGACACATGGGAATTACAGCTTCCTCCCTTGACGCAAATAGGGATTATAATTCAGGATGCAGTTTGGCTGGGGACACAGAGCCAAACAATATCACATTGTAAATTGCAGTTAGTTTCAGTCATTGTCAGCTCTAGCCATCCCTTATCCCTCAGCTGCTTGGCAGGCAGCTGTGCAGATGATCCTGGAGTAGCTTACACAGAGCTTTGCTCAGTGTGGACAAAGGAATGCTGTATTCTAATTATTGGAGATCTGTGCTCAAAATTGCTGCTTCTAAACATAGAAGTGCAGAAAAATGAAACCACTGTTGCATGTTCTTCTATTGTTGCCCCCTGTAACCTAACCCTACTTCCCCCACCATCTAGTGACTTCTGGGAAATTTAAAAGGCAAGTGTTTTTTCTTTCCTTTTTTTTTTTTTTTTTTTTTCATTTTTCTCTTTCCTTTTTTGGAGGGGCCAAACATTAAAGACTAGGACATATGGAACAAGCTCATACACAATGGAAATTAAGTCACCACATAAACCCAGGGAAAGGGGTACAAACTCAGAAAACACTTAAGAAGACCTTATGTTTGCACCTCAGGCTACTCTTCAGCATACAGATAGCCTACAACCACCCCCCAAAAACCAACCCCAAAACAAGACTCAGGAAGTCCTGGGAAGGGAGAGAATCTGATTTTTAAAGTTACCACATTACTAGACCCAAATGTTCAGTTTTGAACAAAAAAAATCACGAGGTATATGTATTGGTCCATTTTCATGCTGTTGAAAAAGACATACCCGAGAATTGAGCAATTTACAAAAGAAAGAGGTTTCTTGGACTTACAGTTCCAAATGACTGGGGAGGCCTCACAATCATGGCAGAAGGCAACGTGGAGCAAGTCACATCTTACGTGGATGGCAGCAGGCAAAAAAAATAACTTGTGCAGGGAAACTGCCATTTTTAAAACCAACAGATCTTGTGAGACCCATTCACTAGCACAAGAACAACACAGGAAAGACCCACCCCCATGATTCAGTCATCTCCCACCGCGTCCCTCTCACAACATGTGGGAGTTATGGGAGCTACAAGAAGAACTTTGGGTGCAGACACAGAGCCAAACCATATCAGTATACAAAGAAACAGTAAAGCATGGACCATTCAAAGGAAAAAAAGGAATCAACAGAAACTTCCTTGAAAAGACCTGATGGCTGGGGAATCTACCAGATATAAAAACAACTGTCTTAAAGATACTCAGAGAACTAGAGGAAGACGTAGAAAAGGTCAGGAAAACAAAATATAAACAGGATGCATCCCATGACGCTCATCCAAATGAAACCATTTGGTAGGGCACACCCTCAGAATCACGATGGGTGCCTTGTGTACAGGAGGCCAAACTTTATATAAGTATTGTACATTTAGCAGTGGGAACTACAATCTCTGGCCATAGTCAAGGTGCTAGAGGAATCAACAATTAAGTGCATGGCGACTCCCTGTGACAGTGTTATTTCTGAATCTCCCAGGGTCACCTGTCATTCTTGCCCACAACTGGGAATGACAGTGACCTAAGCCCCAGTGTCCAAGAGACTCATAAAAGTTTGTGTAGTACCCTTTTCCCCTACCTCTGAAACTAGGAGTTCAGTTCCCATTGGTGGCCCCAAATCTTCGTCCCATCTTTAGTCTGTCTTCTCCAAAGATGTTAGCTCAAGATATAATGGTGGAAGTGGTTCCTTTTCAAGTAGTTTCTCTCTGGCACCCACCAATGTCTCTGCTGTTTTGTACCCTTCAAGTGTTGGTGGGAACATGCAGGGCAGAGAACCAGTCAGCAAAATCAACCCAGTCAAACAAGCATTCCTCTTGCTGTTCAATTGCTTGAACCAAGCATTTAACATTAAGATCTCAGGATTCAGGCAGGGCTCAGTGGCTCACGCCTGTAATCCCAGCACTTTGGATCTGCTGCACAGATCAACCCCATCACTAGTATTAAGCCCAGCATCCATTAGCTATTCTCCCTGATGCTCTCCCTTCCCCACTCCCTGAGAGGCCCGAGTGTGTGTTGTTCCCTGCCATGTGTCCATGTGTTCACATTGTTCAGCTCCCACTTCAGACCGAGGTGGGCGAATCACAAGGTCAGGAGATCGAGACCATCCTGGCTAACATGGTGAAACCCCGTCTCTACTAAAAATACAAAAAATTAGCCAGGCGTGGTGGTGGGTGCCTGTAGTCCCAGCTACTCAGGAGGCTGAGGCAGGAGAATGGCGTGAACCCAGGAGGCAGAACTTGCAGTGAGCCAAGATCGCGCCACTGCACTCCAGCCTGGGCGGCAGAGCGAGACTCCGTGTCAAAAAAAAAAAAAAAAAAAAAAAAATCTCAGGATTCATTAGAGAAATGCAAAGCAAAACCACAATGAAATACCATCTCACGCCAGTCAGAATGGCGATTATTAAAAAGTCAAGAAACAACAGATTTGGCAAGGTTGCAGAGAAAAAGGAATGCTTTTACACTGTTGATGGGAGTGTAAATTCGTTCAACAATTTTGAAACTGTGGTGAGTTAGAGGCAAAAATACCATTTGACTCATTATACCAATCCCATTATTGGGTATATACCCAAAAGAATATAAATAACTCTATTAATAGTATAAAGATATATGCACATGTATGTTTATTGCAGCACTATTCACACCAGCAAAGACATAGAATCAACCCAAATGCCCATCAGTGATAGACTGGATAAAGAAAATATGGTGCATATACATCATGGAATACTATGCAGCCATAAAAAGGAATGAGATCATGTCCTTTGCAGGGACATGAATGGAGCTGGAAACCATTGTTCTCAGCAAACTAATGCAGGAACAGAAAACCAAATACCACCTGTTCTCACTTATAAGTGGGTGCTGAACAATGTGAACACATGGACACATGGCAGGGAACAACACACACTGGGGCCTGTCAGGGGGTGGGGAAGGGAGGGCCTCAGGGAGAATAGCTAATGGATGCTGGGCTTAATAACTAGGTGATGGGTTGATCTGTGCAGCAAACCACCATGACGCATGTTTACCTGTGTAACAAACCTGCACATCCTGCACATGTACTCCTGAACTTAAAATAAAAGTTGAAGAAGAAAAAAGAGTATCATGATAACCTTACAAAAAAATTTCAAGATCCATAAATGCTTGAGGGGATGGGTACCGCATCTTACATGATGAGATTATTATGCATTGCATGCCTGTATGAAAACATCCCACATACCCCATAAATATGTACACCTACTATGTGTCCACAACAATTAAAATAAAAAATATAAAAAACAAAGAAAAAGAGAAAAAAATAAAATAAAAATTTAAAATAAAAACAAAAGATTTCAGGTTCCTCCCTCAGCTCATACTGATCCCTCAGGTGTTCAGTAGAGATCCCATCGGTCTCTTCCTTAGCCACTATGCTTAAGCAGCCACCGTGCTTAAGCAGCCATAGCCACATGACTCTTCCCTTGGGTCCAGGGCAGCCTGGGGCCTTCCTTTTCTGTGGCTCCTTTTATCTTTTGGTGGGCTCCTGATGGTGGTTTGGAGCCCCATTTGCTGTGTGATGAGGGAGTGGCCACCACTCACCACTGTGGCTGTGTTTTTGGCAGGGCCCCACATGGGCACATTATGGTGCAGTTTTTCAACGATGTCGCCCATAGTCATTCATAGAGAGACTAAGAGGGTTAATGGAGCCCACCTGTTGGACACCCTAATTTTATTAAGTTGTGTATTTGCTGTCAAGCAGTGGTATATCGTCTAAATCCCCCTCTGGATTGATAGAGCCATAGGGAGGCTCCTGGGGCTCTCACCCAGTCAATGGCTGCTTGAAAGTCTTTCTAGAATTGTTTCAATTTAGGAAGATCATCAGGTTTCAAGCAGATTGGTTTGTCACCAGTTTTGTCATCTGTGCAATCCTGAGGAGTTGATCTGTTCAATGTGGGCAAAGATCCATTGTAACAATGAATCCCATCCTCCCCCATCTGGTCCAGGCTTCTCCACTCATTACAGTAGAAGATAGTCTGGGTTGCTCCCTCATCAATCAAGTGGAGAGTCCAGGAAGGTATGAATTTGCTGGGCTGTTGGTCATATTGCTGTTTCTTTTTATCCAGTTCAATCTCAGAGAAACTTCTTATTTTAACTAGGGCAGCATTGGAAATGCTGTCATTAATGCACTGCTAGGTAAAGACTGGGGGTAACTGGTCAGGGGGTGTTTTAGGCCAAGGTGGCCCCAGGCTGGCGGCACAAAGGCAGTGAGTCAGTAACCAGGAGATTGTCTGGTTTTGGGCTTTCCCACCTCCTTAATTTTTGCCCACATCCATCTAGTTAATTCATCAAGGTTCTCAGGGCTATTCTCACTATCCCATTTACCTCTGTTGGCAGATCAAAGTGTATCTAGGCCTTATTGAGAGCTTCATCATCTCCAATATCTCCAGGAGCCAGCACCTCCCTGGATGGGGTCTCACTTCCACTATGCCATGACAAGGTGTCTTCTCAGAGACCCTACTTACTGTACCAAATCTGTTTCACCCTCCACTGGATGGTCAGGCTGTGTGCAGGGTAAACAACAACATGAATGTGGCCAAGGTTAAAAGTCAGATAAATGCTATCCAGGGAAGAACCAGTGCATGACTAGAGGTCTCTAAGAACAGACAACATGCACATCAGCTCAACTGGTACACTGTTTACTTACAGCAAGAGGAGAAGAGGTAGTGCATGAATCCAGCCCCTTGTGGTGTGTCAGTCTCCATGGCTAATGGATTCACCCTGCAGCCAGTGCAGGCACTGTGGCTAACAATTTGTGAACTATTTTAGAGTTGGAATACCAAAGCCACAGATGACCTCAAACTATAGTTTTCTTTGGATTGACCTTGAAATATCTAAGGAAAATAATGGAAAATGCTCTTCTTGCCTAGATGAATTTAGTGTGTGTGTGTGTGTGTGTGTGTGACCTGTGTGTGTAGTTGAGTGAGATAGAGATGAGGCTTACTACCAAATACTCAAGACCTCTTTAAGAACTTTAAGAAAAAAATCGTAAGAAGCCTCCTCAATTGCCTGTAAAACCTCTCCGGAAAATGACCTCAAGATTTTACCCTTTGATGTCTCTCCCTACCTCACCCCTTTGACAGGAGTGTAAATTCCCTAGTCAATTAGGCTTCCCTCCTCTTCTGCCCATGAAATCCCCTAGAACCTCCTTATTCTGAATCCTCATGTGCCTCCCCATTCACTATGCCAGCAGAGGCCAGGATCCCATCAATCAGGTTGCCTCATAATAAGATTGAGTCCTCGAGGCACTATCTCTAACACCCCAAAAACCTTAGGGGGGGCCCACTCAATATCAACATCTGGGGTTCAGTATCCAAGATATTTGATCTCCATAGCTGGAAATTGGAAATAGGTCAACATGAAGTAGCTCTGTCCTCAGAGTAAGGATAGATTGCAAAAGGCAGAAGATAAAGCAATTGCTTGTATTTATTTATGTATTTATTTTATTATTGTTTTTAAGAGACAGAGTCTTGCTGTATCACCAAAGCTGAAGTGCAGTGTCCTGATCATAACTCACTGCATCCTGAAATTCCTGGGCTCAAGAGATCCTCTTTCCTAACTTAGCCTCCTAAAGTGTTAGATTATAGGCATGAGCCACCATACTGGCCAAGTGCTTATATTTGAATGAAAGCATCTGAATCTAGCAGGAAACACTGACACTGAAATTTAAATAAGTATAACTGGTAACAGGCTGTCTTTATATGTGAGGTAACCTTTGTTTTATAGATTTAAAAATATTTTCCACAGGAGCTTAAATATAATATTAATATATTTTAAGATTATTGAATAGAAGGCATAATTATTTTGCTAGCTCATGCCTGTAAATCTTACATATGCCATTCATTTAGTTACTGATGAGGGATCAACTGGTGCTTACATGAAACACAAAGAATTGTGGAGATTCAGTAGCTGACTTTTTTCCCCTCCTATCTCCCATGGGACTTTAGCCCTCCTCTGAAGAAAAACTAGAAGTTTCTAAAACCTGAGAACAGTCATTTGTAAGAATATTACCAACCTCAAATTAAAAAGAAAGAGAGGGCTGGGCACGGTGGGTCACACCTGTAATCGCAGCACTTTGGGAGGCCGAAGCAGTGGATCACAAGGTCAGGAGATCGAGACCATCCTGGCTAACACAGTGAAACTCCATCTTTACTAAAAATATAAAAAATTAGCTGGGTGGGGCGGCATGCGCCTGTAGTCCCAGTTACTCAGGAGGCTGAGGCAGGAGAATTGTATGAACCCAGGAGGCAGAGCTTGCAGTGAGCAGAGATCGCGCCACTGCACTCCAGCCTGGGCGACAGAGTGAGACTCCGTCTCAAAAAAAAAAAAAAAAAAAAAGAAATAGAAACAATCATATATTAGATACTCATTTCTATAGAACACGGAAATGAAGACTTGTAAGTGACTTTAGACCAAAATAAGTTGACTATATATCTATAGTAGAATGCATTCTAAGAACAAAAAGGAAAAAAAAAAAAAAGAAAACCTTGAACTTCATCCTATCATCTCATTGTTTGTACTAATGGTTTTATTTTTTCAGAACTATTTTATTTTTATTGTTATGTAAAACAAATAAGCAATAATGTTTCTTTTGTGAAAAATCAAGATTTTTCAGTATAAGAGAAATGGAAGTACAATTATAGAAAATAAGTAAAAACACAATCATATAACTGAATTAGAAATATTCATACAAACTCATGACACTAAGAGAAAAAATATATATTCTAGAACTATCTACTAAATAGTTTACTAATGATAGAATTGCAGATGGGACACACTGTGTAGGCTTTTTACTCATAATGAGGTTTATAATGCTATCATTCCACAAAAACAAACCAGGGCTTCTTAGAAAAATAGCCAATTCCATGTCTGGGTCTAGGACAGTTCAAGACACATAAGGTAGGTAAGCTTTCAAAGATAACTTTGCAGAAGCCATAATAAAAAGTCTCCCAGGAAAGAAAAGCCCAGGACCTGATGGTTTCACTGCTGAATTCTACCAAACATTTTAAGAAGACCTAATACCAATCCTACTCAAACTATTCTGAAAAATAGAGGAGGAAGGAACACTTCTAAACCCATTCTATGAGACCAGTATTACCTTCATTCCAAAACCAGAAAAAAAAACACATCAAGAAAAGGAAATTACAAGCCAATATCTCTGATGAACATTGATGCAAAAATCCTCAACAAAATAATAGCAAATTGAATTCAATAATACATTAGAAAGATTATTCATCATCACCAAGTGCAGTTCATCCCAGGGATGCAAGGATGGTTCAATATACACAAATCAATCAATATAATACATCATATCAACAGAATGAAGGATGAAAACCATATGATCATTTCAATTGATGCTGAAAAAACATTTGATGAAATTCAACATCCCTTCATTATAAAAACCCTCAAAAAATTGTGTATAGAAGGAACATACCTCAACATAATAAAAGCCATATATGATAGACCCTCAGCTAGTATCATTCTGAATAGGGAAAAGGCTTTCACCTTTCCTCTAAGGTCTGGAACACAACAAGGTTGCCTGCTTTCACCACTGTTATTCAACACAGTACTGGAAGTCCTTGTTAGAGCAATCAGACAGGAGAAAGAAATAAAGGGCATCCAAATTGGAAAGGAAGAACTCAAATTATTCTGTTTGCAGATGATATGATCTTATATTTTGAAAAGCCGAAAGATAACACACACACACAAAAAAACTATTAGAACTGATAAATTCAGTAAATTTGCAGGATACAAAAGCAACATATGAAAATCAATAGCATTTATATATGCCAACAGTGAACAATTTGGAAAAGAAATTTAAAAGGTAATCTCATTGACAATACTCACAAATAAAATTAAATATCTAGAAATTAACTTAACCAAAGAAGTGAAAGATCTCTATAATAAAAACTATAAAATACTAATGAAGAAATAGAAGAAGATACCAAAAAATGAAAAACTGTTCCATGTTCATGGATTGGAAGAATCAACATTGTTAAAATGTCCATACTACCCAGAGCAATGTGCAGATTTAATGCAATCCCTATCAAAATACCAATGACATTCTTCACATAAATAGAAAAAAAACTATTCTAAAATTTGTACTAAACCATAAGAAACCCAGAATAACCAAAGCTATCTGTATTAGTTCATTCTTGCACTGCTATAAAGAAAGACCCAAGACTGGGTAATTTATAAAGTAAAGAAGTTAAATTGGTTCATGGTTCTGCAGGCTATACAGGAAACATAGAGGCTTCTTGGGACAGCTCAGGAAACTTTCAGTCATGGTGGAAGGTGAAGAGGAGTCAAACATGTCTTATATGGCTGAAGCAGGAAAAAGTGGGGGAACTGCCACACACTTTTAAACAACCATATTTTGTGAGAACTCATTCACTATCATGAGAACAGCAAGTGGGAAATCTGCCCCCATGATTCACTCACCTCTTGCCATACTTCACCTCCAACAATGAGGATCACAATTCAACTTGAGACTTGGGTGCAGATACAGATTCAAACCGTGTCACTCTCCCAAGCAAAAATAACAAAACTGGCGGAATCACAATACCTTACTTGAGCTACAGTAACCAAAACAGCATGGTATTGGCATAAAAACAGACACATAGATCAATGAAACAGAATCAATAACTCAGAAGCAAATCCACACAGCTACTGTGAACTCATTTTTAACAAAGGTGCCAAGAACATGCACTGGGGAAAAGACAGTTTCTTCAATGAATGGTGCTGGGAAAACTGGATAACCATATGCAGAAGAATGAAACTAGACCCCTATCTCTCACCACATACAAAAATCAATCCAAAATGGATTAAAGACTTAAATCTAAGACCTCAACTATGAAGTTACTACAAGAAAACACTGGGGAAAATCTCCATGACATTGGTCTGGGCAAAGATTTCTTGAGCAATACTCCACAAGCATATGCAACCAAAGCAAAAATGAGCAAGTGGTATCACATCAAGTTAAAAAGCTTCTGCACAGTGGCCAGGCACGGTGGCTCACACCTGTAATCCCAGCACTTTTGGAGGCTGAGGCAGGTGGATCACGAGGTCGGGAGATCGAGACCATCCTGGCTAATATGGTGTAACTCCATTTCTACTAAAACACACACACACACACACACACACACACACACACAAAATTAGCTGGACATGGTGGTGGGCGCCTGTAGTCCCAACTATTCTGGAGGCTGAGGCAGGAGAATGGTGTGAAACTGGGAGGCGGAGCTTGCAGTGAGCTGCGATCATGCCATTGCACTACAGCCTGGGTGACACAGTGAGACTCCATCTCAAAAAAAAAAAAGAAAGAAAGAAAGAAAAGAAAAAAAAGCTTCTGCATGGCAAAGGAAATAATGAACAAAGTAAAGAGATAACCTACAGAATGGGAGAGAATATTTGCAAACTACCACTCTGACAAAGCATTAATAACCAGAATACATAAGGAACTCAAACAACTCTATAGGAAAAAACTCCAATAATCCAATCAAAAAATGGCCAAAAGATTTGAATAGGCATTACTTAGAAGATACATGAATAGCAAACAGGAATATGAAAAGGTGCTCAGCATTATTGATCACTAGAGAAATGCAAATCAAAACTACAATGAGATATTATCTCACCCCAGTTAAAATGTCTTGTAGCCAAAAGATAGGCAGTAACAAATGCTCGTGAGGATGTGGAGAAAAGGGAAACCTCATACAATGTTGGTGGGAATGTAAATTAATACAACCACTATGGAGAACACTTTGGAGGTTCCTCAAAAAACTAAATAGAGCTATCATAACATACCGTAACAAAAATAGAACAATCCCACTGCTAGGTATATACTCAAAAGAAAGGAAATCAGTATATTGAAGAGATCTCTGCACTCTCATGTTTGTTGCAGCACAGTTCACAATAGTTAAGATTTAGAAGCAGCCTAAGTGTCTATCAACAGATGAATGGGTAAAGAAAATGTAAAGGGAAGTGAAAGATCTATACAGGGATAACTACAAACCACTGCTCAAAGAAATTAGAGATGGAACTGACAGATGGAAAAGGAAGGATAAGAAGAAGCAATATTGTTAAAATGGCCATACTTCCCAAAGCAATTTATAGATTCAATGCTATTCCCATTAAACTACCACTGGCATTCTTCACAGAACTAGAAATAACTATTTTAAAATTCATATAAAACCAAAAATGAGCCTGAATAGCCAAGGCAATCCTAAGCAAAAAGAATAAAGCTGGACACATCATGCTACCTGACTTAAAACTATACTACAGGGCTACAGTAACCAAAACAGTATGATGCTAGTACAAGAACAGACCCATAGACCAAGGGAACAGAGTAGAGAACAAAGAAATAAGGCTGCACACCTACAACCATCAGATCTTTGACAAAACTGACAAAACAAGCAATGAGGAAAGGACTCCCTATTCAATAAATGGTGCTGGGGTAACTGGATAGTCATATGCAGAAAATTGAAACTGGGCCCCTTCCTTATACTATATACAAAAATCAACTCAAGATAGATTAAAGATTTAAATGTAAAACCCAAAATTATAAAAACTCTCGAAGACAACCTAGGCAATACCATCCAGGACGTAGGCATGGGAAAAGATTTCATGATGAAGACACCAAAAACAATTGCAACAACAAAAGCAAAAATGGGCAAATGGGATCTAATTAAACTTAAGAGCTCTGCATAGCAAAAGAAACTGTCAACAGAGTAAACAGTCAACCTACAGAATGAGAGAAAATTTTTGCAAACTATGCATCTGACAAAGGTCTAATATCCAGCATCTATTAGGAACTTAAATTTACAAGGAAAAAAACCCTCATTAACAAGTGGGCAAAGGACATAAACAGACACTTCTCAAAAGAAGACATACATGTGGCCAAAAAGCTATGAAGAAAAACTCAACATCAATGAACATTAGAAAAATGCAATTCAAAACTATAATGAGATACTATCACACACCAGTCAGAATGGCTATTATTAAAAAGTCAAAAAAAATGGATGCTGGCAAGGTTGTGGAAAAAAAGGAATGTTTATACACTGTTAGTGGGTGTATAAATTAGTTCAATCATTGTGGAAGATAGTGTGGTGATTCCTCAAAAACATAAAGTTAGAAATACCACTTGACCCAGCAATTCTATTACTGGGTACATACCCAAAGAAATATAAATTGTTGACTGGGAGTGGTGGCTCACTCCTGTAATTCCAGCAGTTTTGGAGACCGAGGTGGGAGTATCAAATGAGGTTGGGAGTTCAAGACCAGCCTGACTAACATGGAGAAATCCCATCTCTACTAAAAACACAAAATTAGCCGGGCATGGTGGCACATGCCTGTAATCTCAGATATTGGGAGGCTGAGGCAGGAGAATCACTTGAACCTGGGAGGCAGAGGTTGCTGTGAGCCGAGATCACACCATTGCACTCCAACCTGGGCAACAGAATGAGACTCTGTCTCAAAAAAAAATTATAAATTGTTCTATTATAAAGATACATGAATGAGTATATGATCATTGCAGCACCATCCACAATAGCAAAGACATGGAATCAACCCAAATGCCCATCAATGATAGACTGAATAAAGAAAATGTGGTACATGTATACAATGGAATACTATGCAGCCATAAAAAGGGATGAACTCATGTCCTTTGCAGGAACATGGATGGAGCTGGAGACCATTATCTTTAGCAAACTAACACAGGAACAGACAACCAAATACTGTATATTCTCACTTATAAATGGAAGCTAAATAAGGACAACACATGGACCCAATAGAGGGGAACGATACCCACTGGGGCCTATCAGAAGGTGGAGGGTGGGGGAAGGGAAAGGATCAGGAAAAATAACTAATGGATACTAGACTTAATTCCTGAGTGATGAAATAATCTGTACAACAAATCCTTATGACACACATTTACCTATATAACAAACCTGCACATGCTGCACATGTACCCCTGAACTTAAAATAAAAGTTAAAAAGAAAATGTAGTACATATTCATAATAGAGTACTGTTCCACCATAAAAAAAGAATGAGATCTTGTCATTTGCAACAGCATGAATGGACTGGAGATTATTATGTTAAGTGAAATAAGCCAGGCACAAAAAGAGAAACATTCATGTTCTTGCTTACTTGTGGGATCTAAAATGAAAACAGTTGAACTCACAGACATACAGAGAAGAAGGTTGCTTACCAGAGGCTCCGAAGGTAGTTGGGACTTGGGGGTGGGTGGAGGAGATGAGTATGGTTAATGGGTCCAAAGAAATAGTTAGATTCAATGAATAAGATCTACTCTTTGATAGCACAACAGGACAACTATAGTTAATAGTAACTGTACATTTAAAAATAATGAAAAGAGTGTAATTGGATTGATTATAATACAAAGGATAAATGCTTGAGGGGATGGATACTCCATTCTCCCTGATATGCTTATTACACATTGCATACCAGTATCAAAACATCTCATGTACCCTATAAATATATACACCTAGTGTGTACCCACAAAAATTTAAAAATTAAGAATTTAAAAATATTAAAAATAAAAAGATAAATTTGCATATACACACCTTAAGAAGGTTTTTAAAAAATTTTTTACACTGACTGGGCTCAGTGGCTCATGCCTGTAATCCCAGCACTTTGGAAGGCCAAGGTGGGCAGATCATGAGGTCAGGCATTCAGACCAGCCTGACCAACATGGTGAAACCCCGTCTCTACTAGAAATATAAAAATTAGCTGGGCGTTGTGGCACACGCCTGTAATCCCAGCTACTCAGGAGGCTGAGGTAGGAGAATCGCTTGAACACAGGAGGCGGAGCTTGCAGTTAGCCGAGATTGTGCACTTGCACTCCAGTCTGGGCAACAAGAGCAAAACTCCATCTCAAAAAGAAAAAAGAAAAAAAACTTTACACAATTTCCATCTTACAGAGAAGTTGCAAGATTATTACTAAGAATCCCTGAGTGCTCTCCATCTGGAATTACCCAAACATTAACATTTTACTGCATTGTTTGCTTTTTTTTTTTTTTTCTTTCTCAACACATTTTCTGAGTTTTTTGAGAATAAGTTGCAGGCATGATACCCTTTAGTACTTAAATATTTTAGTATATTCTTTTATATAACCATGCAACAATAATCAAATTAAAACATTAACATTGATCTAATTCTACCATCTGATGTACAGACCTTATTCAGATCTAGCCAATTATTCCGATAATGTCCTTTATAACGAATGAAAGTCTTGGATCAGGTGCTGCATTCAGCCGTCACGGCCTTTTAGTCTCCATTATTCTCAAAGAGTTCCTCAGTCTTACCGTGTTTCATGATATGGACATTTTTGAAGAGTACAGATGAGTCATTTACTAGAATGTCCCTCAATCTGGGGTTGTCAGACCATTACAGATTGAGGTTATACAACCTTTGTCAGGAATATCATTCAAGTATTGTTGTGTTCTGCTCAGTGCAGCATGCTAGGAGGCACATGATGTTGATTCGTCCCTTTGCTGGTGATGCTGACTTCGGCCAATTGTCTAAGGTGGTGTGGTAGAGGTTCACTTCTGTATATTTCTTCTTAACATTTTAATTTGCTTTGTTGGGCCTTACAACCACAACAAAAAACAAATTCATATTTGCTAGGAGCTAAAGGTAAAAAATTAAAAAGCATTCCAGCAGAGATTATGTTTGAGAAGTATTGTACAAACTAGAAAAGCATTTAAATGAAAGCAAAAAAAAGTTATTTTTAGCAATGATTTTTCTTTTAACATTTCCTAGGAAAAAATGATTTAAGGTGAAAAAGTAAGTCTCTCTGCTTTTTCATCTGAATTTTGTCAGATAAAATAACCAAGTGAAAAGAGTATCAATCCAAAGCTACATGACCTATATTTCCTCATAAAGAATAGTCTATTTTTCTCAGTCTTGTGATCTCAAATCATTCATTTACACCTTGAAAAAAATTACTTATAGTCTCTGAGTTTTAATTTCTCCTTCTATGAGAGAGACAGAGAGAAAGAGAGGGAAAAAAAGAGAAAGAGAGAGAGAGGAGAGAGAGGACACTCAGCTTGCAGAATAGTTAAGAAGAATAGATATAAAATACAATGCACTTAGCATAATGCTTAGCGAGGTTAATGTGAAAAGAAGGCAAATTATTGTGAAAGTGCACCCATCAGTACTTCGTGTGAGTCTCCATGAGGCAGATAGGATAAATATTTATTATTATCTGCATTTTAGGTGTGGCAATCGTCTCCAAGATCACATAAATCAAACCAGGTATGAGGGTGGTACCTGCTTTGGGGTTACCTTTTTATTGTTTTTTCTTCTACATTATGGCTATAACCTTGTGCTTTCTGCCTGAAGAATTCACTTCATATTTAAATGTATACACAGTTTTGTTTGCATTTCTCATAGGTTCAACTGAGGTCAAAAAGTGACCATACAAAAGGTAATAACAGCCTCTATTTAATATCAGTTAAATCATCTGTTCTTCCATCTTGTGGGCTGAAAAATAAGTTCCCAATAGCATGAAAAGTGATCTGAGTTTAACTGCAAAACAAAGTCATATATCAGTGCTGTAGGCACCAGCAATAAACATTTCTTTAATTTGAATTCAAGGGCATTCTCACCATCAGACTAGTAGAATCAAAACAACACTGCTTTTCTACCGAGTAACCTTCACTCTGACCAGTGACCATAAAAGCATGTATGATTCATTTCACTGAAAATTTATCACCTTGAAAACCTCCCTGGAGAGGCCAGCCAGTTCATTTCTGTGATATTTAGTTTTCTAATTGCACCTTCACTTTTACCAAACTGTTTCTCAGATCTAGATCTTTGCCTTTTGAATACACTTGCCAAAGTATGAAGAAAAACTTATTTTCCTTGGTTGTTTATTCTTTGATTAGGTATTACATAATCCAGAAACCACAGAAAAACAGAACGCTGTTAAAGTTAAACAACTTAAGTTGCCTAATAACTTGCAAAAAGCCAAATTAATAGGAAAGAATGCCAATAGGAAGCTCTCAAGGCAGCTTCTATTCCTGGAACTTTCCCAGTCTCAGGAAACCCAGGTGTAGGATAGTAAAACTACTCAGACATAATCACCCTGCCTCTATTCCTCAGATGAGTTCTCTCTCTCTCTCTCTTTCTCTTTCTCTCTCTCCCCAACCCTCCCACTCCACCCTTTTACTCTGTCCTGACTCATTTCCTCACACTTTTTGTGGAAACAAGCTAACATTAATTTCAAAAGTGAAAGCTGGATGACTATGAATTTTAAAACAACTTTTGAAAAAAAAAAAAAAACCTCTTTGTCCTTCTTCTTACATATAAATGCAGGTAATGTTACGGGGGTCTTTGTTTGCTTTACTTCTTTAGCAAGACAGGACCATTGTTATTAGGATTCTGCATTAAGCCGTACTGACTTGATGTTCATCATCAAGGCCAGCTGTGGCTCAATTTATTTTATTTTATTTTTTATTATTTTTTGAGACAGAGTTTTGCTCTTGTCACCCAGGCTGTAGTGCAGTAGTGCGATCTCGGCTCATTGCAACCTCCGCCTTCCGGGTTCAAGAGATTCAGCCTCCCAAGTAGCTGGGATTACAGATGCTCACCACCACGCCTGGCTGATTTTTGTATTTTAATAGACATGGGGTTTCACCGTGTTGGCCAGACTGGTCTGGAACTGCTGACCTCAGGTGATCCACCGGCTTTGGCCTTCCAAAGTGCTGAGATTACAGGCGTGAGCCACTGCGCCCAGCCTCAATTTTACAATGGGTAAAGTTTAGCTTCATTTCCTCCTTCTCAAAAACGTTTTCCATTTGTCCCGATGACTCTGAGTTTCAGGTTATGCAGATCTTTTCAGTCAATGGTAAAAACACTTTGACAAACTCACTCATTCATACCAGGTATTGGAGACTTTATACATAAGTGTTCCCAGAGCACTGCCACTTTCAGAGACTACACTGAAATACAATCATGTGCCGCTTAACAATGATGGGGATGTGTTCTGAGAAATGTGTCGTCAGGTGATGCTGTCATTGTGCAAATATTGGATTGTGCTTTCACAAACCTAGATGTTATAGCCTTCCACATCCAGGCTAGGTGGTATAGCTTATTGCTGCTAGGTTACAAACCTGTACAGCACGTTACTGTACTAAATACTGTAGGCAATTGTAACACAATGGTATGTATACAGTAAAAATACGATATAAAAGATAAAAATGGTGTGCTTGTATAGGGCACCGGCCATTAATGGAGCCTGCAGAACTAGAAGTGGATGTGGGAGAGTGAATGATTGATTGAGTGAATGTGAAGGCCTTAGGACATTGCTCTACACTACTGTAGACATTATAAACACTGTACACTTAGGCTACACTAAATCTACTAAACTTTTTTTTTTCTTTTTTTTTTTTTTTTGAGACAAAGTCTTGCTCTGTTGCCCAGGCTGGAGTGCAGTGGCATGATCTCGGCTCACTGCAACCTCCGCCTCCTGGGCTCAAGCAATTCTCCTGCCTCAGCCTCCTGAGTAACTGGGATTACAGGTGCGTGCTACCACGCCTGGCTAATTTTTTATGTTTTTGGTAGGGACGGGGTTTCATCATGTTGGCCAGGCTGGTCTCAATCTCCTGACTTCGTGATCTGCCTGCCTCAGCCTCACACAGTGCTGGGATTACAGGCCTGAGCCACTGTACCCGGCCACATTTTTTCTTTCTTCAGTAATAAATTAACCTTAGCGTACTGTAACATTTTTACTTGAAAAACATTTTAATTTTTTTTAACTTTCTGATTCCTTTGTAATAACACTTAGTCTGAAACACATTGTCTAACTGTACAAACATATTTTCTTTCTTTATATTCTTAGTCTATAAGTTTTTCTGTATTTTTAACAATTTTTAGTTTTAGTTTTTAAACTTTTTGTTAAAAACGAAGACACAAACACAATTAGCCCAGGTCTACACAAGGTCAGAATCAGCAATAACACTGTCTTCCATCTCTACATCTTACCTCGCAGGGAGATGGGGGCAGTAAGGTGCATGGAGCTGTCATCTCCTATGATAACAACACCTTCTGGAATACCTCCTGAAGGACATGCCTGAGGGTGTTTTACAGTTATCTTTTTAAAAAATACATAAGTAGAAAGAGTACACTCTAAAATAAAAATAAAAGGTATAATATAATAAATACAGTAACAAAGTGACTTCTTACTATCAAGCATTGTATGCTGTACATAATTGTATGTGCTATACTTTTATATGACTAACAGTGCAATAGATTTGTTTACACCACCATCACTAAGGGCATGCAAGTAATGTGTTGTGCTACAACATACGACGGCTATGACGCCACTAGGCAATAGAAAAATTTTCAGCTCCATGATAATCTTATGGGACTACCTTCCTAGATGCAGTCTGTCATTGATGGAAACATTGTTACACAGCACATGACTATAGGCAAGTAGTCATAGATTTATAATATGGGAGGATGTACTAGACATATATTGAAAAAAGCTCTGAAAGGATACCAATACATTAGCAGAGGTTGCTTCTGGGCTTTAGGGTATGCATGGTTTTATATTTTCTCTTTTGCACTTTTCTGTGTCGTATCTAAAATTTCAACAACATAATACATTTACTGTTAGGAAAAATAACTTATTAATTAAAAACAGGATATAGGAAAGAGGGAAATGTTGCCGCTAGCCACGAGGTTAATAACTTATTTTAAAACATGTTAGGAACTATTTATTCATTTGTTTGATTATTCATTCAAGAAATATTTTTGGTTGCCTAATATGTGCTAGGAATTTGGCCATGCTCTGAGGCTAACAGGTGAACAAAGCAGTGATTTGTTTGCTCTTCTTTGCATTGGTCGCTATAGGAGGAGGCCAGTAGATGCTATGGCATGAAAATGATTATTGCTGGGCATGGTGGCTCACGCCTGTAATGCCAGCACTTTGGGAGGCCGAGGCGGGTGGAACACCTGTGGTCAGGAGTTCAAGAGCAGCCTGGCCAACATGGTGAAACCCCCGTCTCTATTAAAAATACAAAAATCAGTTAGGCGTGATGGTGCACCGCTATAATCCCAGCTACTCGGGAGGCCGAAGGAAGAGTATCACTGCAACCTAGGAGGCAGAAGTTGCAGTGAGACGAGATCACACCACCGCACTCCAGCCTGGGTGACAGAATGAGACTCCATCTCAAAAACAAACAAGCAGGAGGGGCGGAGCAAGATGGCCGAATAGGAGCAGCTCCAGTCTTCAACTCCCAGCGCCAGCGACACAGAAGACCGGTGATTTCGGCATTTTCAACTGAGGTACTGGGTTCATCTCACTGGGGAGTGCCGGACGATCGGTACTGGTCAGCTGCTGCAGCCCGACCAGCGAGAGCTGAAGCAGGGCGAGGCATTGCCTCACCTGAGAAGCGCAAGGGGGAAGGGAATCCCTTTTCCTAGCCAGGGGAACTGAGACACACAACACCTGGAGAATCGGGTAACTCCCACCCCAATACTGCGCTTTGAGCAAACAGGCACACCAGGAGATCATATCCCACACCTGGCCGGGAGGGTCCCACACCCACGGAGCCTCCCTCATTGCTATTACAGCAGTCTGTGATCTACCGGCAAGGCAGCAGCGAGGCTGGGGGAGGGGCGCCCGCCATTGCTGAGGCTTAAGTAGGTAAACAAAGCTGCTGGGAAGCTCGAACTGGGTGGAGCTCACAGCAGCTCAAGGAAACCTGCCTGTCTCTGTAGACTCCACCTCTGGGGGCAGGGCACAGAAAACAATAACAAAGCAGCAGAAAGCTCTGCAGACGCAAACGACTCTGTCTGACAGCTTTGAAAAGAGCAGTGGATCTCCCAACATGGAGGTTGAGATCTGAGAAGGGACAGACTCCCTGCTCAAGCGGGTCCCTGACCCCTGAGTAGCCTAACTGGGAGACATCCCCCACTAGGGGCAGTCTGACACCCCACACCTCACAGGGTGGAGTACACCCCTGAGAGGAAGCTTCCAAAGCAAGAATCAGACAGGTACACTTGCTGTTCAGAAATATTCTATCTTCTGCAGCCTCTGCTGCTGTTACCCAGGCAAACAGGGTCTGGAGTGGACCTCAAGCAATCTCCAACAGACCTACAGCTGAGGGTCCTGACTGTTAGAAGGAAAACTATCAAACAGGAAGGACACCTACACCAAAACCCCATCAGTACATCACCATCATCAAAGACCAGAGGCAGATAAAACCACAAAGATGGGGAAAAAGCAGGGCAGAAAAGCTGGAAATTCAAAAAACAAGAGCGCATCTCCCCCGGCAAAGGAGCGCAGCTCATCGCCAGCAACGGATCAAAGCTGGACGGAGAATGACTTTGACGAGATGAGAGAAGAAGGCTTCAGTCCATCAAATTTCTCAGAGCTAAAGGAGGAATTACGTACCCAGCGCAAAGAAACTAAAAATCTTGAAAAAAAAGTGGAAGAATTGACGGCTAGACTAATTAATGCAGAGAAGGTCATAAACGAAATGAAAGAGATGAAAACCATGACACGAGAAATACGTGACAAATGCACAAGCTTCAGTAACCGACTCGATCAACTGGAAGAAAGAGTATCAGCAATTGAGGATCAAATGAATGAAATGAAGCGAGAAGAGAAACCAAAAGAAAAAAGAAGAAAAAGAAATGAACAAAGCCTGCAAGAAGTATGGGATTAGGTAAAAAGACCAAATCTACGTCTGATTGGGGTGCCTGAAAGTGAGGGGGAAAATGGAACCAAGTTGGAAAACACTCTTCAGGATATCATCCAGGAGAACTTCCCCAACCTAGTAGGGCAGGCCAACATTCAAATCCAGGAAATACAGAGAACGCCACAAAGATACTCCTCGAGAAGAGCAACTCCAAGACACATAATTGCCAGATTCACCAAAGTTGAAATGAAGGAAAAAATCTTAAGGGCAGCCAGAGAGAAAGGTCGGGTTACCCACAAAGGGAAGCCCATCAGACTAACAGCAGATCTCTCGGCAGAAACGCTACAAGCCAGAAGAGAGTGGGGGCCAATATTCAACATTCTTAAAGAAAAGAATTTTCAACCCAGAATTTTATATCCAGCCAAACTAAGTTTCATAAGTGAAGGAGAAATAAAATCCTTTACAGATAAGCAAATGTTTAGAGATTTTGTCACCACCAGGCCTGCCTTACAAGAGACCCTGAAGGAAGCACTAAACATGCAAAGGAACAACCAGTACCAGCCATTGCAAAAACATGCCAAAATGTAAAGACCATTGAGGCTAGGAAGAAACTGCATCAACTAACGAGCAAAATAACCAGTTAATATCATAATGGCAGGATCAAGTTCACACATAACAATATTAACCTTAAATGTAAATGGACTAAATGGTCCAATTAAAAGACACAGACTGGCAAACTGGATAAAGAGTCAAGACCCATCAGTCTGCTGTATTCAGGAGACCCATCTCACATGCAGAGACATACATAGGCTCAAAATAAAGGGATGGAGGAAGATTTACCAAGCAAATGGAGAACAAAACAAAAAAAAGCAGGGGTTGCAATACTAGTCTGTGATAAAACAGACTTTAAACCATCAAAGATCAAAAGAGACAAAGAAGGCCATTACATAATGGTAAAGGGATCAATTCAACAGGAAGAGCTAACTATCCTAAATATATATGCACCCAATACAGGAGCACCCAGATTCATAAAGCAAGTCCTTAGAGACTTACAAAGACACTTAGACTCCCATACAATAATAATGGGAGACTTCAACACTCCACTGTCAACATTAGACAGATCAATGAGACAGAAAGTTAACAAAGATATCCAGGAATTGAACTCATCTCTGCAGCAAGCAGACCTAATAGACATCTATAGAACTCTCCACTCCAAATCAACAGAATATACATTCTTCTCAGCACCACATCGCACTTATTCCAAAATTGACCACATAACTGGAAGTAAAGCACTCCTCAGCAAATGTACAAGAACAAAAATTATAACAAACTCACTCTCAGACCACAGTGCAATCAAACTAGAACTCAGGACTAAGAAACTCAATCAAGGCAGGCGTGCTGCTGAGGCGTGAGTATGGCGTCTCGCGGCGGGCGTCCGGAGCACGGTGGACCACCGGAGCTGTTTTATGATGAGAAAGAAGCCCGGAAATACGTTCGCAAGTGAGGGGAGCCCGAGTACTGCGCGGTGTCCGGGGGTCGGGAAGCGGCAAGTTGTCCCGGTTGCTGGCGTTGCCCGGAAAGCTCGTGGAATTTGGGGCTCACGGATGATTGATATCCAGACCAGGATGGCTGGGCGAGCACTGGAGCTTCTTTATCTGCCAGAGAATAAGCCCTGTTACCTGCTGGATATTGGCTGTGGCACTGGGCTGAGTGGAAGTTATCTCTCAGATGAAGGGCACTATTGGGTGGGCCTGGATATCAGCCCTGCCATGCTGGATGAGGCCGTGGACCGAGAGATAGAGGGAGACCTACTGCTGGGGGATATGGGCCAGGGCATCCCATTCAAGCCGGGCACATTTGACGGTTGCATCAGCATTTCTGCTGTGCAGTGGCTGTGTAATGCTAACAAGAAGTCTGAAAACCCTGCCAAGCGCCTGTACTGCTTTTTTGCTTCTCTTTTTTCTGTTCTCGTCCGGGGATCCCGAGCTGTCCTGCAGCTATACCCTGAGAACTCAGAGCAGTTGGAGCTGATCACAACCCAGGCCACAAAGGCGGGCTTCTCCGGTGGCATGGTGGTGGACTACCCTAACAGTGCCAAAGCAAAGAAATTCTACCTCTGCTTGTTTTCTGGGCCTTCGACCTTTATACCAGAGGGGCTGAGTGAAAATCAGGATGCAGATGAACCCAGGGAGTCTGTGTTCACCAATGAGAGGGTCCCATTCAGGATGTCGCGGCGGGGAATGGTGAGGAAGAGCCGGGCATGGGTGCTGG
Source organism: Theropithecus gelada (assembly GCF_003255815.1). Classification (NCBI taxonomy): domain Eukaryota; kingdom Metazoa; phylum Chordata; class Mammalia; order Primates; family Cercopithecidae; genus Theropithecus; species Theropithecus gelada. Next base: position 118,310,140 of record NC_037669.1, read on the forward strand.
AGAAGAAGGAGCGGCACAGGCGCCAGGGCAGGGAAGTCAGACCTGACACCCAGTACACCGGCCGCAAGCGCAAGCCCCGCTTCTAAGTCACCACGCAGTTCTGGACAGGCACTTGCCTCTGTACTTTTCTATATTGTTCAGCTGACAAAGTAGTATTTTAGAAAAGTTCTAAAGTTCTGAAAATGTTTTCTGCAGTAAAAAAAAAAAAAAGTACTCTGGGCCGGGCGTGGTGGCTCACACCTGTAATCCCAGCACCTTGGTTGGGAGGCTGAGGCGGGAGGATCATTTGAGGCCAGGAGTTTAAGACGTGCCTAGGCAACATAATGAGACTTCGTTTCTAGAGGGGGGAGAAAAAAGCTCTTGAGCATCTTATTTTGTTTAAAAGCAAGAAATAAAAATTCCTTTTGTGGAAAAAAAAAAAAAAAAGAAACTCAATCAAAACCGCTCAACTACATGGAAACTGAACAACCTGCTCCTGAATGACTACTGGGTACATAACAAAATGAAGGCAGAAATAAAGATATTCTTTGAAACCAATGAGAACAAAGATACAACATACCAGAATCTCTGGGACACATTTAAAGCAGTGTGTAGAGGGAAATTTATAGCACTAAATGCCCACAAGAGAAAGCAGGAAAGATCGAAAATTGATGCTCTAACATCACAATGAAAAGAACTAGAGAAGCAAGAGCAAACACATTCAAAAGTTAGCAGAAGGCAAGAAATAACTAAGATCAGAGCAGAACTGAAGGAGATAGAGATACAAAAAACCCACCAAAAAATCAATGAATCCAGGAGTTGGTTTTTTGAAAAGATCAATAAAATTGAGAGACCGCTAGCAAGACTAATAAAGAAGAAAAGAGAGAAGAATCAAATAGATGCAATAAAAAATGATAAAGGGGATATCACCACTGACCCCACAGAAATACAAACTACCATCAGAGAATACTATAAACACCTCTACGCAAATAAACTAGAAAATCTAGAAGAAATGGATAATTTCCTGGACACTTACACTCTTCCAAGACTAAACCAGGAAGAAGTTGATTCCCTGAATAGACCAATAGCAGGCTCTGAAATTGAGGCAATAATTAATAGCCTACCAACCAAAAAAAGTCCAGGACCAGATGGATTCACAGCTGTATTCTACCAGAGGTACAAGGAGGAGCTGGTACCATTCCTTCTGAAACTATTCCAATCAATAGAAAAAGAGGGAATCCTCCCTAACTCATTTTATGAGGCCAACATCATCCTGATACCAAAGTCTGGCAGAGAAACACACAAAAAAGAGAATTTTAGACCAATATCCCTGATGAACATTGATGCAAAAATCCTCAATAAAATACTGGCAAACCAGATCCAGCAGCACATCAAAAAGCTTATCCACCATGATCAAGTGGGCTTCATCCCTGGGATACAAGTCTGGTTCAACATACGCAAATCAATAAACATAATCCAGCATATAAACAGAACCAAAGACAAGAACCACATGATTATCTCAATAGATGCAGAAAAGGCTTTTGACAAAATTCAACAGCCCTTCATGCTAAAAACGCTCAATAAATTCGGTATTGATGGAATGTACCTCAAAATAATAAGAGCTATTTATGACAAACCCACAGCCGATATCATACTGAATGGGCAAAAACTGGAAAAATTCCCTTTGAAAACTGGCACTAGACAGGGATGCCCTCTCTCACCACTCCTATTCAACATAGTGTTGGAAGTTCTGGCTAGGGCAATCAGGCAAGAGAAAGAAATCAAGGGTATTCAGTTAGGAAAAGAAGAAGTCAAATTGTCCCTCTTTGCAGATGACATGATTGTATATTTAGAAAACCCCATTGTCTCAGCCCAAAATCTCCTTAAGCTGATAAGCAACTTCAGCAAAGTCTCAGGATACAAAATTAATGTGCAAAAATCACAAGCATTCTTATACACCAGTAACAGACAAACAGAGAGCCAAATCATGAATGAACTTCCATTCACAATTGCTTCAAAGAGAATCAAATACCTAGGAATCCAACTTACAAGGGATGTAAAGGACCTCTTCAAGGAGAACTACAAACCACTGCTCAGTGAAATCAAAGAGGACACAAACAAATGGAAGAACATACCATGCTCACGGATAGGAAGAATCAATATCGTGAAAATGGCCATACTGCCCAAGGTTATTTATTTATTTATTTTTATTTTTTATTTTTTTTTGAGACAGAGTCTCGCTCTGTCACCCAGGCTGGAGTGCAGTGGCCGGATCTCAGCTCACTGCAAGCTCCGCCTCCCGGGTTCACGCCATTCTCCTGCCTCAGCCTCCCGAGTAGCTGGGACTACAGGCGCCCGCCGCCACGCCCGGCTAAGTTTTTGTATTTTTTAGTAGAGACGGGGTTTCACCGTGTCAGCCAGGATGGTCTCGATCTCCTGACCTCGTGATCCGCCCGTCTCGGCCTCCCAAAGTGCTGGGATTACAGGCTTGAGCCACCGCGCCCGGCCTGCCCAAGGTTATTTATAGATTCAATGCCATCCCCATCAAGCTACCAATGAGTTTCTTCACAGAATTGGAAAAAACTGCTTGAAAGTTCATATGGAACCAAAAAAGAGCCCGCATCGCCAAGACAATCCTAAGTCAAAAGAACAAAGCTGGAGGCATCACGCTACCTGACTTCAAACTATACTACAAGGCTATAGTAACCAAAACAGCATGGTACTGGTACCAAAACAGAGATATAGACCAATGGAACAGGACAGAGTCCTCAGAAATAATACCACACATCTACAGCCATCTGATCTTTGACAAACCTGAGAGAAACAAGAAATGGGGAAAGGATTTCCTATTTAATAAATGGTGCTGGGAAAATTGGCTAGCCATAAGTAGAAAGCTGAAACTGGATCCTTTCCTTACTCCTTATACGAAAATTAATTCAAGATGGATTAGAGACTTAAATGTTAAACCTAATACCATAAAAACCCTAGAAGAAAACCTAGGTAGTACCATTCAGGACATAGGCATGGGCAAAGACTTCATGTCTACAATGCCAAAAGCAATGGCAGCAAAAGCCAAAATTGACACATGGGATCTAATTAAACTAAAGAGCTTCTGCACAGCAAAAGAAACTACCATCAGAGTGAACAGGCAACCTACAGAATGGGAGAAAATTTTTGCAATCTACTCATCTGACAAAGGGCTAATATCCAGAACCTACAAAGAACTCAAACAAATTTACAAGAAAAAAACAAACAACCCCATCAAACAGTGGGCAAAGGATATGAACAGACATTTCTCAAAAGAAGACATTCATACAGCCAACAGACACATGAAAAAATGCTCATCATTGCTGGGCATCAGAGAAATGCAAATCAAAACCACAAGGAGATACCATCTCACACCAGTTAGAATGGCGATCATTAAAAAGTCAGGAAACAACAGGTGCTGGAGAGGATGTGGAGAAATAGGAACACTTTTACACTGTTGGTGGGATTGTAAACTAGTTCAACCATTATGGAAAACAGTATGGCGATTCCTCAAGGATCTAGAACTAGATGTACCATATGACCCAGCCATCCCATTACTGGGTATATACCCAAAGGATTATAAATTATGCTGCTATAAAGACACATGCACACGTATGTTTATTGCAGCACTATTCACAATAGCAAAGACTTGGAATCAACCCAAATGTCCATCAGTGACAGATTGGATTAAGAAAATGTGGCATATATACACCATGGAATACTATGCAGCCATAAAAAAGGATGAGTTTGTGTCCTTTGTAGGGACATGGATGCAGCTGGAATCCATCATTCTTAGCAAACTATCACAAGAACAGAAAACCAAACACCGCATGTTCTCACTCATAGGTGGGAACTGAACAATGAGATCACTTGGACTCGGGAAGGGGAACATCACACACCGGGGCCTATCATGGGGAGGGGGGCGGGGGGAGGGATTGCATTGGGAGTTATACCTGATGTAAATGACGAGTTGATGGGTGCAGCACACCAACAAGGCACAAGTATACATATGTAACAAACCTGCACGTTATGCACATGTACCCTACAACTTACAGTATAATAATAATAAATAAATTTAAAAGAAAAAACAAACAAACAAACAAACAAACAAGCAAACAAACAAACAAAAACAAAAAGAAAATAATATCTTTTTATTTTTTGAGACCTAGTTTTGCTCTTGTTGCCCAGGCTGGAGTATAGTGGCACGATCTCCACTTATTGCAACCTCTGCCTCCTGGGTTCAAGCAATTCTCCTGCCTCAGCCTTCCGGAGTAGCTGGGATTACAGGCATGCACCACCAGGCCCGGCTAATTTTGTATTTTTAGTAGAGACGGGTGTTTCTCCATGTTGGTCAGGCTGGTCTCGAACTCCTGACTTCAGATCATCTGCTCACCTCGGCCTCCCAAAGTGCTGGGATTACAGGTGTGAGCCACGATGCCCTGCCAGAAAAAAATAATTGTTTACGCTTACTATATAGTAGGCACTTGTATTATTGCTTTCTATCCTCCAACAACCATATGAGATCTGCTTTCTGGTTATTCCCATTAAACAGATGAAGCAGGTGAGGATTTCCACTCACATAGCGGGAAATTAGTGAGACTAGACTTCAGAGCATGTGCTCAGAACATTCCATTTGCCCTTAGAGTTGGCATGAGGCAAGCAGAAATCCTAAAGACTAGGCAAACTTATTTCTGAGATAAATAGCATTGCAACAAATCAATACTGCCCCACCAGGCAGCATATAATGGTATATGCTTGTGTATATTAAAGGACAGGGAATGAGAGTAATTTATAAGATTAAAAAACTTGAGACTTCACAGGCATTCCTTGGGTGGTATCCAGACAGTGGATTGGACCTGGCCACTTTACTTGAACAGTTTTACCCTTGGTAGTTTATTTTCATGCAATTCAACTGACAACCCAAGGCACTGACATTTACAGTTATGCATTGTAGACACTGGTAACTGTCATTACTTCAGGACAAAGTGTGGCAAGGTCTGGCCGGGTATGGTGGCGCACGCCTATAATCCCAGCACTTTGGGAGGCCGAGGTGGGCAGATCACGAGGCCAGGAGATTGAGACCATTCTGGTTAACACAGTGAAACCCCGTCTCCACTAATAATACAAAAAAGTAGCCAGGTGTGGTGGCAGGCACCTATAGTCCCAACTACTCGAGAGACTGAGGCAGGAGAATGGCGTGAATCTGGGAGGTGGAGGCTGCAGTGAGCCAAGATCGGGCCACTGCACTCCGCCTGGGTGACAGAACGAGACTCGGTCTCAAAAAAAAAAAAAAAAAAAAAAGTGAAAAATGTGGCAAGATCTGCTAACAGGACACTCATATACACAGTTCTCTACTTGTTGAACTGGTCCTTCTAGATTTTGCCTTGAAGTTAATGTGACCACTTGTAGAGAGCTAGAAAAAAATGACAAGACTCTTCTGTTATGGCCCCTAGGCAACCACTGTGGCAAGGGACAACTTGTCCATTAGGCACAGTACCTATGGTGCAGAGTATTTTTAGGGACCCATCAAAAGGTTTTAATTTATTTATTTATTTATTTATTTATTTATTTATTTATTTATTTTTTTTGAGACGGAGTCTCACTCTGTTGCTAGGCTGGAGTGCAATGGCACAATCTCGGCTCACTGCAACTTCTGCCTCCCGAGTTCAAGCCATTCTCCTGCCTCAGCCTCCCAAGTAGCTGGGATTACAGGTGCGTGCCACCACACCCAGCTAAGTTTTGTATTTTTAGTAGAGACAGGGTTTCACCACTGTTAGCCAGGATGGTCTCGATCTCTTGACCTCGTGATCCACCCGCCTCAGCCTTCCAAAATGCTGGGGGGTTTAATTTATTTTAAAATAAAAACTCCTAACCTTTTATGTTAAATAAAATGTTTTAATATATAAACATTCATTTTTATGCCAACATAGTCATAAAATATTACCTTTTTTTCTTTTTTTTTTAATAGAGGAAGGGGCCTACACAGCAAAGGTGTCCAGGCCCATCAGAGTCAGAGCAGAGCCCTGGCTGTGGCCCCAGGGAAAGGCAGTTTTTAGTTTGTTTGCGTTCCACCTGCTGGCAGTTTTTAAAGTCTGACTACAATATTTAGAAGACAGAATTCTGCAGAGAGATGGCCTCTTTGGGTTTCCCCACAGCAAAACTAAAACACTTCATGAAAAACACCCTCATAAATTGATCCTCACTTCAAATCACAGGATAGTTGCATAACTTGTGTCCCCAGTGTAGACAGCTGCTTCCGGCTTAGGGAAGCAGCATGACTGTCCGAGAACTTGGAGTAGTTTGGGTGATGCGTGGGATGCACATATTCTCTTACTATAAAAAGAGAAGCAAACCTATAATGCTGATAATTTGACAGAGTGGGTAGAAAGGGGCAGGCAGGATCTGAGAATCGTTCTGTCAGGGACCAGCAGGTCATCAAAGAAATTGTATGTTAGCACAGATTAGAATAATTGATGCTAACCTTATCTCTGGATGGACTATTCTACTTCATGACTCTCACGAAAATGGGGTAGATGGTGGGGTGTGGTGACTCACGCCTGTAATCCCAGCATTTTGGGAGGCTGAGGCAGATAGATCACCCAAGGTCAGGAGTTCGAGACTAGACTGGTGAAAATAGTGAAACCCAGTCTCTACTAAAAATACAAAAAATTAGCTGGGTGTGGTGGCGTGTGCCTGTAGTCCCAGCTACTTGGGAGGCTGAGGCAGGAGAATTGCTTGAACCCGGGAGACAGAGGTTACAGTGAGCCGAGATCATGCCACTGCACTTCAACCTAGGTGACAGAGAGAGATTCCGTCTCAAAAAAAAAAAAAAAAAAAAAAAAAATGAAGTGGATGTCAAAGTCATCTGGGGAGCATTTACAAGGTGAAGGCATCCACAAGAGTCTAATTCTCCACTCTCCAACCCTCGCCCCATCCAGGGAAGTTTCCATACCTTCCTCTTAAAAATCACTGCCATAGTAAGCTCCCATTACTGATGAAAACATGTATTTCTCAACGTGATGAATTGGGGGAAAGATTGATAACTGCTGATGTGGAAGACAAAGGAATATTGAGAGATGGGGAGCCAACACCTCCCTTTTATTTGCCATGTCCAGGTGCTGTAGTGCTTTACATATTTTAACTCATTTAGTCTTCACAGTAATCCTGCAAAGGGGTTATTGTTACTAACTCCGTTTTCTAGATAGAGAAACTGAGGCATAGAGAGGTTAGGTAACTTGATTGAGGCCATATAGACAATAAGTGGCAGTGCTGGGAGTCAAGCCCAGAGCCTGGCTCTGGAGTTCATGCTATGACTAGTTACTGAGTGGAGGACTCAATCATCAAAACGACACCCACATATTTCACAATGCCTGTGCACATGAACTAGTCAGTAAATCTGTATATTTTACCAATAACGTCATTTATGTTTTTCCCAATGCTTTGTTTTATAAAACCCTAGGGAAGCATCCTTTCATTATCATTGAATAAGAATTCTGGAATCCTGGGTACACCAAGCCATTTATCTGGAGGTACCTGGCGAAGGACTATTTTGTTTAAAAAAAAAAAAAAACAAAACAAACACCTCACTAGCCAAAATATGAAGTAACAAAATTTGTACTTTGAGATGCCACATGTATTAAAACAAGTCTGGATTTATTTATATCTTTAATCATTTTCTCTCGTGTTTCAACATGTTTTTAGTCTCTCTAGTAGGTTATGAAATCGAGTTCAAATAGATTTCTCAACAGTTGGTTCTGAACATAGGTACTCAGGGGAATATCACGAACTTTCTCTAATTCACCACTCACGTCCAGCATGAAGAGGTATTAGAAAGCTACTGCTTTCTTCTGGTTATTTTCTGGTTTCCTATTTCTCAACTATGAACTTGAGTAGGTCTGTATTGAGACCAATTTCTTCCTTGCTCAGCCATCACTGCCTGCCCTAGGTGCTGCTCCCAAGTTGGCCTTAACCGCTCAACCTTTGTGTACTTTCTCCTTGCCCTTCCCCTAACCCTAATGATGATTTTCCCTCTCAGGGAAGATGCCTGTCCTTTTTGAATGTTTCCTCTGTGAAAGGCATTTCAGCCTTCTGGGAAGCACAAGGAATGCTCTTTGCTAAAGGCATACCTCCCAGTCAACTGTTTAAACTTTATTTAAGGGTGGACAATAAATTGCTTTACGTCCATGATTTTCTGCCCAATTGCAAATGAAAATGGACCCATGACAAGAGTTGTAGAAGGTCGTGAGAGGAAGCAAAGTCTTTTTTTCTCCAGAGCTATAGTGATGCAGGAATACTCTGCCAATTCTCCAATTCTCTCTCTTTTTAAACTTTTTTTTTGAGAAGAAGTTTCACTCTTGTTGCCCAGGCTGGAGTGCAATGATGCAATCTCAGCTTATTGCAACCTTTGCCACCTGGGTTCAAGAGATTCTCCTGTCTCAACCTCCCGAGTAGCTGGGATTACAGGCGCATGCCACCATACCCAGCTAATTTTTGTATTTTTAGTAGAGACAGAGCTTCATCATATTGGTCAGGCTGCTCTCAAACTCCTGACCTTAGGTGATCTGCCCACCTCGGACTTCCAAAGTGCTGGGATTACAGGCATGAGCCACCACGCCTGGCCCAATTCTCCTTACTGAGGTGTGTGTATGTAGTATTTGGTTTATTTTTATGATTGCAAAAATAATACAAAATTGCCATAGCTGTTTGGAAAACAAAGAAAGTCACAAAGATAAATATAAAGTAATCTACAGTACCACAGCCAGAGATAATGCATGTTAATCATGTCAATATGTAGATATTAACTGGTATCCACCAAGTCACTAAAAGGACATGTTCTATTCACTGTTTTGTTATATGATTTTTAAAAAAATCTAATTACTGTATATTTTGATTTTTTCATATCATTAAGTATTCCATCAATACCACATACCAAACATCATGTCACTTTATTGATGTATCTGGCCCTTAAACTAAATTTAACATATTTAGTGTATATATTTAGGTTGAACTACTTTTAATAGCTATTTTTCTTTTTCTTTTTTTTTTTTTTATTATACTTTGGGTTCTAGGGTACATGTGCACAACGTACAGGTTTGTTACATATGTATACATGTGCCATGTTGGTGTGCTGCACCCATTAACTCGTCATTTACATTAGGTATATCTCCTAATGCTATCCCTCCTCCCTACACCCTCCCCACAATAGGACCCAGTGTGTGATGTTCCCCTTCCTGTGTCCAAGTGATCTCATTGTTCAATTCCCACTTATGAGTGAGAACATGAGGTATTTGGTTTTCTGTTCTTGTGATAGTTTGCTGAGAATGATGGTTTCCAGCTGCATCCATGTCCCTACAAAGGACACAAACTCATCCTTTTTTATGGCTGCATAGTATTCCATGGTGTGTATGTGCCACATTTTCTTAATCCAGTCTGTCACTGATGGACATTTGGGTTGATTCCAAGTCTTTGCTATTGTGAATAGTGCCATAATAAACATACGTGTGCATGTGTCTCTATAGCAGTATGACTTATAATCCTTTGGGTATATCCCCAGTAATGGGATGGCTGGGTCAAATGGTATTTCTAGTTCTAGATCCTTGAGGAATCGCCACACTGTTTTCCACAATGGTTGAACTAGTTTACAGTGCCACCAACAGTGTAAAAGTGTTCCTATTTCTCCACATCCTCTCCAGCACCTGTTGTTTCCTGATTTTTTAATGATTGCCATTCTAACTGGTGTGAGATGATATCTCATTGTGGTTTTGATTTGCATTTCTCTGATGGCGAGCGATGATGAGCATTTTTTCATGTGTCTGTTGGCTGTTTGAATGTCTTCTTTTGAGAAGTGTCTGTTCATATCCTTTGCCCACTTTTTGATGGGGTTGTTTGTTTTCTCTTGTAAATTTGATTGAGTTCTTTATAGGTTCTGGATATTAGCCCTTTGTCAGATGAGTAGATTGCAACCATTTTCTCCCATTCTGTAGGTTGCCTGTTCACTTTGATGGTAGTTTCTTTTGCTGTGCAGAAGCTCTTTAGTTTAATTAGATCCCATTTGTCAATTTTGGCTTTTGTTGCCATTGCTTTTGGTGTTTTAGATATGAAGTCCTTGCCCATGCCTATGTCCTGAATGGTATTCCATAGGTTTTCTTCTAGGGCTTTTATGGTTTTAGGTCTAACATTTAAGTTTCTAATCCATCTTGAATTAATTTTAGTAATTTCCTTAATCATAATCTTGAATTTCCTTTTGTAAGGAAAGGATCCAGTTTCAGCTTTCTACTTATGGCTAGCCAATTTTCCCAGCACCATTTATTAAATAGGGAATCCTTTCCCCATTTCTTGTTTCTCTCAGGTTTGTCAAAGATCAGATGGCTGTAGATGTGTGGTATTATTTCTGAGGACTCTGTTCTGTTCCATTGGTCTACATCTCTGTTTTAGTACCAGTACCATGCTGTTTCGGTTACTATAGCCTTGTAGTATTGTTTGAAGTCAGGTAGCATGATGCCTCCAGCTTTGTTCTTTTGGTTTAGGATTGTCTTGGCAATGCAGGCTCATTTTTGGTTCCATAGGAACTTTCAAGCAGTTTTTTCCAATTCTGTGAAGAAAGTCATCAGTAGCTTAATGGGGATGCTATTGAATCTATAAATTACCTTGGGCAGTATGGCCATTTTCACAATATTGATTCTTCCTATCCATGAACATGATATGTTCTTCCATTTGTTTGGGTCCTCTTTTATTTCACTGAGCAGTGGTTTGTAGTTCTCCTTGAACAGATCCTTTACATCCCTTGTAAGCTGGATTTCTAGGTATTTTATTCTCTTTGAAGCTATTGTGAATGGCAATTCATTCATGATTTGGCTGTCTGTCTGTTACTGGTATATAAGAATGCTTGTGATTTTTGCACATTGATTTTGTATCCTGAGACTTTGCTGAAGTTGCTTATCAGCTTAAGGAGATTTTGGGCTGAGACAATAGGGTTTTCTAAATACACAATCATGTCATCTGCAAACAGGGACAATTTGACTTCTTCTTTTCCTAACTGAATACTTTATTTCTTTCTCTTGCCTGATTGCCCTAGCCAGAACTTCCAACACTATGTTGAATAGGAGTGGTGAGAGAGGGCATCCCTGTCTTGTGCCAGTTTTCAAAGGGAATGCTTCCAGTTTTTGCCCGTTCAGTATGATATTGGCTGTGGGTTTGTCATAAATAGCTCTTATTATTTTGAGATGCCGTTCCATCAATACCAAATTTATTGAGAGTTTTTAGCATGAAGTGCTGTTGAATTTTGTCAAAGGCCTTTTCTGCATCTATTGAGATAATCATGTGGTTCTTGTCTTTCGTTCTGTTTATATGCTGGATTACGTTTAGTGATTTGCATATGTTGAACCAGCCTTGCATCCCAGGGATGAAGTCCACTTGATCATGGTGGATAAGCTTTTTGATGTGCTGCTGGATTCAGTTTGTCAGTATTTTATTGAGGATTTTTGCATCAATGTTCATCAGGGATATTGGTCTAAAATTCTCTTTTTTTGTTGTTGTATCTCTGTCAGGCTTTGGTATCAGGATGATGTTGGCCTCATAAAATGAGTTAGGGAGGATTCTCTCTTTTTCTATTGATTGGAATAGTTTCAGAAAGAACGGTACCAACTCCTCCTTGTACCTCTGGTAGAATTCGGCTGTGAATCCATCTGGTCCTGGACTTTTTTTGGTTGGTAGGCTATTAATTATTGCCTCAATTTCAGAGCCTGCTATTGGTCTATTCAGGGATTCAACTTCTTCCTGGTTTAGTCTTGGAAGACTGTAAGTGTCCAGGAAATTATCCATTTCTTCTAGGTTTTCTAGTTTACTTGCATAGAGGTGTTTATAGTATTCTCTGATGGTAGTTTGTATTTCTGTGGGGTTGGTGGTGATATCCCCTTTATCATTTGTTATTGCATCTATTTGATTCTTCTCTCTTTTCTTCTTTATTAGTCTTGTTAGTGGTCTATCAATTTTGTTGATCTTTTCAAAAAACCAGCTCCTGGATTCATTGATTTTTTTGGAGGATTTTTTGTGTCTCTATCTCCTTCAGTTCTGCTCTGATCTTAGTTATTTCTCGCCTTCTGCTAGCTTTTGAATGTGTTTGCTCTTGCTTCTCTAGTTCTTTTAATTGTGATGTTAAGGTGTCAATTTAGATCTTTCCTGCCTTCTCTTGTGGGCATTTAGTGCTATAAATTTCCCTCTACACACTGCTTTAAATGTGTCCAGAGATTCTGGTATGTTGTATCTTTGTTCTCATTGGTTTCAAAGAACGTCTTTATTTTTGCCTTCATTTTGTTATGTATCCAGTAGTCATTCAGGAGCAGGTTGTTCAGTTTCCATGTAGTTGAGTGGTTTTGATTGAGTTTCTTCATCCTGAGTTCTAGTTTAATTTCACTGTGGTCTGAGAGACAGTTTGTTATAATTTCTGTTCTTTTACACTTGCTGAGGAATGCTTTACTTTCAACTATGTGATCAATTTTGGAATAAGTGCGATGTGGTGCTGAGAAGAATGTATATTCTGTTGATTTGGGGTGGAGAGTTCTGTAGATGTCTATTAGGTCCACTTGGTGCAGAGTTGAGTTCAATTCCTGGATATCCTTGTTAACTTTCTCTCTTGTTGATCTGTCTAATGTAGACAGTGGGGTGCTAAAAGTCTCCCATTATTATTGTATGGGAGTCTAAGTCTCTTTGTAAGTCTCTAAGGACTTGCTTTATGAATCTGGGTGCTCTTGTATTGGGTGCATATATATTTAGGATAGTTAGCTCTTCCTGATGAATTGATCCCTTTACCATTATGTAATGGCCTTCTTTGTCTCTTTTGATCTTTGATGGTTTAAAGTCTGTTTTATCAGAGACTAGGATTGCAACCCCTGCTTTTTTTAATTTTCCATTTGCTTGGTAGATCTTTCTGAATCCCTTTATTTTGAGCCTATGTGTGTCTCTGCACGTGAGATGTGTCTCCTGAATACAGCAAACGGATGGGTCTTGACTCTTTATCCAATTTGCCAGTCTGTGTCTTTTAATTGGACCATTTTGTCCATTTACATTTAAGGTTAATATTGTTATGTGTAAACTTGATCCTGTCATTATGGTATTAGCCGGTTATTTTGCTTGCTAGTTCATGCAGTTCCTTCCTAGCATCAATGGACTTTACATTTTGACATGTTTTTGCAATGGCTGGGACCTGTTGTTCCTTTGCATGTTTAGTGCTTCCTTCAGGCTCTCTTGTAGGGCAGGCCTGGTGGTGACAAAATCTCTAAGCATTTGCTTGTCTGTAAAGGATTTTATTTCTCCTTCACTTATGAAACTTAGTTTGACTGGCTTTGAAATTCTGGGATGAAGATTCTTTTCTTTAAGGATGTTGAATATTGGCCCCCACTCTCTTCTAGCTTGGAGAGTTTCTGCCAAGAGATCTGCTGTTAGTCTGATGGGCTTCCCTTCGTGTGTAACCCGACCTTTCTCTCTGGCTGCCCTTAACATTTTTCCCTTCATTTCAACTTTGGTGAATCTGACAATTATGTGTCTTGGAGTTGCTCTTCTCAAGGAGTATCGTTGTTGCGTTCTCTGTATTTCCTGGATTTGAATGTTGGCCTGCCCTACTAGGTTGGGGAAGTTCTCCTGGATGATTTCCTGCAGAGTGTTTTCCAACTTGGTTCCATTTTCCCCTCACTTTCAGGCACACCAATCAGACGTAGATGTAGTCTTTTCACATAATCCCATACCTCTTGGAGGCTTTGTTCATTTCTTTTTACTCTTTTTTCTCCACGCTTCTCTTCTCGCTTCATTTCATTCATTTGAACTTCAATTGCTGATACTCTTTTTTCCAGTTGATCGAGTCAGTTACTGAAGCTTGTGCATTTGTCACGTGGTTCTCGTGTTATGGTTTTCATCTCTATCAGTTCTTTTAAGGTCTTCTCTGTATTGATTATTCTAGTTATCCATTCATCCATTCCTTTTTCAAGGTTTTTAGTTCCTTTGCGCTGGTTATGTAGTTCCTCCTTTAGCTCTAAGAAGTTTGATCGACTGAAGCCTTCTTCTCTCAACTCGTCAAAGTCATTCTCTGTCCAGCTTTGTTCCATTGCTGGTGATGAGCTGCTTTCCTTTGGAGGGGGAGATGCGCTCCGATTTTTTGAATTTCCAGCTTTTCTGCACTGCTTTTTCCCCATCTTTGTGGTTTTATCTGCCTTTGGTCTTTGATGATGGTGATGTACTGATGGGGTTTTGGTGTGGGTGTCGTTTCTGTTTGTTAGTTTTCCTTCTAACAGTCAGGACCCTCAGCTGTAGGTCTGTTGGAATTTGCTTGAGGTCCACTCCAGACACTGTTTGCCTGGGTATCAGCAGCAGAGGCTGCAGAAGATAGAATATTGCTGAACAACGAGTGCTGCTGTCTGAGTCTTGCTCTGGAAGCTTTGTCTCAGGGGTGTACCCTGCTGTGTGAGGTGTGAGGTGTAGGTCTGCACCTCAGTTGAAAATGCAGAAATCGCCAGTCTTCTGTGTCACTCATCCTGGGAGCTGGAGGCTGGAACTGTTCCTATTTGGCCATCTTGGGTATGCCCCTAATAGCTATTTTTCTAGGTAAAAGTAGTTGAATATGACTAATTTCAGTGTTTCAACTTGGTGTTTTTCTATTACTAGGTTCTTAGGTTATTTCCAAATTTTATTTTATAAACATTGATGCACTGAACATTTTCCCCATAAATCTCTTTGCAAAACTGTGATTATTTTCTTAGAATACTTTCCTAGCAGTGGAATTGCTGGGCCAAGGTGGATGAATATTTTTATGGCTTTTGATACAAAATGCCAACTTTCCTTCTAGATAATGTTGATTTATAATCTCTTTGGTATCTTCTCTGTTGTTTTTTTTTAAAGACTCAATTGTTCTGTTCAGTTAAACTTTGTATTAAATACCATGAAATCATGTGACTATTGGTTATCTTTCAGCACAGTCTTCCATTTTATACTTTATCAAACAATATTTTTATGTGCCCAGAGCCCTCATAAATCCTTATTTAATGTAGATTTGACGATAAATCTTGCTTAAATCCAATCACCATGTAGAGTGGTGATGCAGTAAAGGAGAGGGAGACATGGTGTGGGTACATGTGTGCACGTAGATGAGTATGTATATAAGTATATGTTAGGGAACTCTGATAGTCACTCTTCTACAGGTAACAATTGATTGGGTGAAAAGGAAAAATGTTATCTATCTGTTTATCTATTTTTTGAGATGGAGTCTCACTCTGTCACCCATGCTGCAGTGCAGTGGGGCGATCTTGGCTCATTGCAACCTCTGCCTCCCAGGTTCATGCCATTCTCTTGCCTCAGCCTCCCAAGTAGCTGGGATTACAGGTGCCCGCCACCATGCCTGGCTAATTTTTGTATTTTTAGTAGAGACGGGGTTTCACCGTGTTGGTCAGGTCAGCCTCAAACTCCTGACCTCAGGTGATCAGCCTCCCTCGGCCTCCCAAAGTGCTGGAATTATAGACGTGAGCCACCGAGGCTGGACTGTTACCTTTAGTCTCAGATTAAACTACCAAACTTTGAAAGAAAAGCTTGCAATAGGAGATTTACAACCTGATAGAAAACATATGCTGACAATTTGCATGTACCTTAAATGGACAACATGCACATTATTGAGCTATTATACATTATTGGGGTTATTAAGTCTTATTAAGAAATTACAGCCAACATAATCCTTCTCTTTTCCTAGAATAAGTAATATAATGGATTTTTTAAAAAATAAAAATACATTTAAAAGATCTCTGTACCTCTTCCCTACCAAGTTGTGCATTTGGAAATATGAAATTACATACAAGTGACAGCTCTGATGATCAAAGCAGGAGCAGAATTTACAACTTAAAGTTTCATAAAACAGCACTGAAATAATAGTTTTCAAATCAGCGAACATTTTTAAAAACTACACTTGTAAGATTGGTTCTCTTATGCAAGTGCTAGTGAGAGCGTGAATTAGTAAAACCGTTCTGAAAACAACTTGACAATATGCTTTAATAAACTTAAAATTTTTTTATCTTTTAACTTAGTAGTTCCACTAAAGTAAAAGGGCAATTAGTTATGGAGGAAAAGATTTGTGAACAAGTAAAACATTCACAATCATTGTAGTATCATTTGGAAGCAATCCAGATGTTATTACAGGAATGGATTAAAAAGTCATATTGTATGATAGAATATGATGTGGTCATAAAAATGCTATCTCTAATGAGTTTTCTTTTATAAAATGGGAAATGAAATTGTTAGGTAGGTAAAGCAGCATATATAATACATATATGTAATGCATATATTGTATATACATAAATATTTTCTCACATTATCAATTCCTAATCATAAGTTTGTTAATATAGACTTGAATGAATAGAAAAAAATCTTAAAGGGAATATACCAAAAATTCCAAACACAAAAAAATCTGTGGGGAGTGTGATTGTTGATAATTATTGCTTTTGGTTTTACATTTTTCTGCCTGTTCTGATTCCCCTAAATTGAAGACATATTAACTTTTATAAAATGCAAGTTGTTGTGAAAGGAAAAAAAGAATGAAAGGAGGGAGGAAAGAAGGAAGGAAGAATGAGAGAGACAGAGCAAAAGAATGAGGAGAAAGAAAGAAGGAAAAATGGATTTCATAATGTTTTGGAAGTAAATTCTCCTGTCTGATAAAGAAAATACTATTCTGGAAAAGAAGAAAACAAGAACATTTTGACTGGACTGCTGAATGTCTGTACAGATATGATTATTTCCATTTTTCAAACTGTTTCATAGCAGGAGAAAGAAAGGCAGGAGACTGACAGAATGAGACCTAGTAGGTCACTCTAGATGGACTTGGCCCATGGAGCTCACAAACAAAAGATAATGGAGGTAAATAAGGTGCCAGGGTTGTTTAGTAACCTCAATAACTGTGGAAATCAGCTACCTGGGACATAGGTCAAGTCCCTGTGTCTCTCTCAGTGAGGCCCTTCCCTAACCGTTCAGGTTACGTGAATGCTTGTCACATGGATTCGTTTGACGCTTGGCTTACTCTCTGTTAGCCTGGTATTGGTCTTTCTAGGGGCCATGGTTTATATCTTTCTGTGTCTGTTACCTCGTGCTATGCACCATGCCACATGTTTGATTAATGCTAACAAAAGGGTATATATAAGCTTGAGTTCTGGGTTGCAAAAGTAGAAACTGACTTGAGATAACTTAATAAGAGAAGGAATTATTGGAAGAGCCTTGGGCTGCTGACAGAATTGGAAGGAAAACCAGAGATCCAGACTCAGCAGTATACAATGGAAGCTTAGGAGGGCTGATATGGTTTGGATGTTTGTCTCCTTCAAATCTCAGGCTGAAACATAACCCCAGTGCTGGAGGTGGGGCCTGGTGGGAGGTATGGAATCGTGGGGGTGGATCCCTCATGAATGGTTTAGCACCATCCCCTTAGCGATGAGTGAGTTCTTGCTCTGAGTTCAGGTGAGATCTGGTTGTTTAAAAGAATGTGGCACCTCCCCCTTCTCTCTCTTGCTTCTGCTCCCGCCCTGTGATTTGCTGGTTCCCTCTTCACCTTCCGTCATGATTGTAAGCTTCCTGAGGCCCTCATGAGAGGCAGATTCTGGCACTCTGCTTCATTAGCAGAGTGCAGAACCATGAGCCAATTAAACCTCTTTTCTTTGTAAATTACCCAGCGTCAGGTATTTCTTTGTAGCAATGCAAGAACTGACTAACAAATACAAGAACTGAGCCCTTGTCACAGGAATGGCCTAGCAGAACATCATCATGACTGCTGTCACCATGCTCACCTCCTGCCAGCCAACTCTGTTCTCACTGTTGCTGCGCTGAAGAACTCTTCCAGCCCTGGACGCTGAGATCATGCTTCTGTGGCTGCAGCTACAGTGACTGATAGCTGACTGATTCTATCTTAAGAGTCCAGAACTGGTAGGGGCATCTGCTCAGCCACTCTAGCTGTTACGGGCAGAGGGAATGTAATGTCCATCTTTCTTGGCTTCTGTAGCAGGAGTTGAAAACTGACCTCTCACTAATGTTGGAAATCTCCTCAATTAAGAAGGGCGTTTGGATGGTGGGCAACCAAAATGTCAAATATTCATTATGAACAGTGTTGATGATGAAACACAGACCACAACTTTTACTTTTGGGAATAGTATTGTCTGATTTTAACATGGTTTTAAAAACACAGGCCAAGGTTTAGTGTCTGGATCATCAGAGTGTTAGGAAGATACTGGAGAGAGAACATCCTCCTGATGGGCAGAGCTCCAGTACTGCACATGATCATGAACTTTGTGTGAAAACAAAGGTGGTGTGAATTAAGGATATACTCTGACTGCCTGAGAATATGAAGTGGCTTAGCTGGTTACAGGGAACCTGGAAGAAGCAAGATTGTAAAGTCAAGATTAAAGAGGTCCAGGAAAGGGGCATGTGGATGGACCTGAGGGAGGATGAGGATTTTTCTGTCATGTGTTAATGCCCCCAAGAGAGCACCCTTCACAGAAGGGGCACTAAATAAACATGTGGGTAGGAGGGCTCAGCCTGCAAATGTCCACCAGCAGTGGCCTCAGCCACCCCAGTGCTTGCTCACTGGGCTCAGAATGGAGTAGCCATGGTGATAGAGAGGGAGGTTATGCATGTGCTCAGCTGCACGGGCTCTCTTTTGACAAGGCTGACTGCTGCTGAATGTCCATCCTGTCAGCACACAGATGAATGCTGATCCCTTGGCATGTCACCATTCCTCAAACAGGCCCACCAGCCACTTGGTCACAAGTTGATTAGATCAGACCCCTTCCACTCTAGAAAGGGCGACGTTTCTTCCTGACTGGGTAATGATTTGCCTTTCTTGCCTATAGTATCTCTGTCAGAACCACCACCCAAAGGCTCATCTATCAACCTGGGATCACATATAATATTGCCTCAGACCAAGGGACCCTTTCTATAGCCCAGGAGATGAGTTGGTGGAAACACCACAGTGAGATCCACTAACCCTATCATATACTGCACCATCCATGAGATGCTGACCACTACCAGAGTAATAGAATAATTTCTCGAAATTGCGGCTGTGGCACCAGCTTGGAGGTAACACCACATGGTGATGGGCATTAGACTTCAAGATGCAGTACTGCCTTAAACCAATGGCCAGTGTATGATGCTGAACTCAATAGGCAGAGTACAGAGTCTGGGAAACAACAGGCAGAGGTAGGAGAAGCCCCACTTAACATCACTTTCAATGATCCTTTGGGGAATTTATACTTCCTATCCCTGCAACTTTACTCTCTGTGGAGCTGAATATTCTGGTTCCCAAAAGGTGTCAATTATACTATGCACACAGTAAGATATCATTAAATTTAAGGCTAGAGCTGTCCCCTGGTAATTTTAGGTTGCTTGTGTCGATAGACCAACAGGCACAAAAGGAGTCAGCATACTATTAGGACTAACTGTGTCTGATGATCACAAGAAGGTAGATCTGAGATCTTGCTTCTGTGGCTACAGTGACTGATAGCTGACTGATTCTATCTTAAGAGTCCAGAAATGGTAGGGGCATCTGCTCAGCCACTCTAGCTATTACGGGCAGAGGCAATGTAATATCCCGTAATGGGATAGAGAGGGACATATTAGGCTCTCAGGTGATCCACTGGGGCATATATTAGCACTCCCATACTCAGCTTTAGCTGTAGATGGGCAAATATAGCAAACACAGCCTGTTTAGGTCATGGTAACCAGTGGCTCAGACCACTCCATGGATGAAGGCCAGGGTGACTGAACTAGGCAAGTTAAGTAGACCAGCATAAATACACATAGTAACCTAAAACAAGTGGAGGAAGAGGAGGAAAATGAAGAGGAGGAGGAGGAGGAGGAAGAAGGGGAAGAGGAGGATTGAGCATCAGTTCCCACCCCAGGACCAACTTCAGCAGCAGGGACTATAATTCATCCTGCCAAATCTTTTCTTGTAAATGTCCCCAGAAACTGGGTCTAACAGGAACCCTGAAGAATATATGCCTAGATAGAGTGAACTTAGTCTAAGAAGCAAGTGGATCTGACCAGTACATGAGGAGGATACAGTGGGTGCTATTGATGCCTCACACAGATACCCTCTACTGAGAGGGTCTAAGTCATGACCCAGTCATTGTGTTGGCTGCTCCTTCTCCAGAGAACTGTCTTTGATCAGCAAGAACTACCTCAAGAATTTATGCCCTCCCTCCACCCCCGACCTTGCCACACACAGGAGCAGGAATGACTGACTAACCTAGTAGTGCAAAAGCCAGCCCCAGTGTGCGATAACAATAAGGTACAATTCATGCTCCAGAGCTG
This sequence comes from Theropithecus gelada, assembly GCF_003255815.1. Lineage (NCBI taxonomy): Eukaryota > Metazoa > Chordata > Mammalia > Primates > Cercopithecidae > Theropithecus > Theropithecus gelada. The sequence goes on from NC_037669.1 coordinate 118,330,465, forward strand.
CCCAGGGGATGGGGCTGAAGCTAGGCTCCAACTGAGGCATAATCCTTGCTTAGCTTTCTCCCTGCTCCTTAGAGCACACCCTCAATAAATCACTTGCCCAAGAATCCCCATCTCACAGTCTGCTTCTAGGGGATCCCAAACAGTCACCATTAAATATTTTATATATAAATATTTTCTTCTTAATTTCAAGGAGTTGGATGTCTCTGGTGACATTTTAATTGTACTCCTGTAAAAAGATTCTTTTCACCAATTAAAACTGATATATTTGGGCCATTTTTCTCTAGTTTCTAAGGATTCCCAGGGTGCGATTTGTGAAAAGCAAGTGTCTCAAAATAATCTAGGACTCAGAAGAAAAAAAAAAAGGTAAAATTGTGTTAAATGATTTGAGAAGTACTGAATTAAACATCTTACTCTTGAAAATTCACCATGCATATTAGCCATTAAAGACTGTGAGGCAGTGCTGCCAGTGGTTAAATGCCTCTGGGAGAGCTGTGTTCAAATCCTAGCTCAACCATAAGCCATTAATTAGGACCACCATTTAACTTTGTTTCTAAGTTTCCGATACACAAAATAGATTAGCACATGCCTCACCATCATAATACAAGAATTAAATGATAGAATGCATAAAAAGCATTTAGCACAGTGCCAAGCACATAGTATATGCCATAAAACATAACAAGAAGGCTGCGTGCAGTGGCTCACAGCTGTAATCCCAGCACTTTGGGAGGCTGAGGCGAGCGGATCACCTAAGGTCAGGAACTCGAGACCAGCCTGACCAACATAAAGAAACCCCATCTCTACTAAAAATACAAAATTAGCCAGGCAAGGTGGCACATGCCTGTAATCTCAGCTACTTGGGAGGCTGAGGCAGGACAATAGTTTGAACCCAGAGGCAGGGGTTGCAGTGAGCTGAGATCACGCCATTGCACACCAGCCTGGGCAACAAGAACAAAATTCCGTCTCAAAAAAAAAAAAAAGAAAAGAAATAAAAATAAGTGCCTTGGGTTGAGTGAAGAGGCAAAGAACTGCTTAATTTTCTTCACCACAGAATCCTTTTTCTTTTTTTTCTTTTGAAATGGAGTCTGGCTCTGCTGCCCAGGCTGGAGTGCAGTGACATGATCTCAGCTCACTGCAACCTCTGCCTCCTGGAGAACCCTTTTTCTTACACACACACACACACACACACACACACAAATACACACAGAAAAACCCTGAGATGCATTTTATAAACTGCTGATTTAGTGAAATTGGACCATCCTTACTCATCACAAATATTATCTGAGGCAGTTGAGCTGTGTAAACATTTAAACAAGATAAGTTCAGGCAAATGCCCCTAATGACAATCCAGAGCTCTCTGCATTAAAAAAGAAAGAAAGGAAGAAAAAAAGAAGAAGAATCATTAATTTAATTCTAAGAAAATAAGTATGTGCCTTGAGCATATTTTCCAAATCAACATTTACTTTTTACCTTGACTGCATGATGTTCTAGCCAAAATACTCTTGACATTTGTTTAGTTAATAACAGGTTATGTGTCAAAACTTGAAAATAATTATCCTCCTGTGTCTCAGGGAGGATACGGTGTGGGTTACCCCACTTTTCCTGCATTCACTGCACTCCTGAGAGGAATCCTAAGGGGGCACGGAGGGGCAAAGGGTAAGAGGCTCTGCTCCCAAAGGAAGAGTTTGGCTGAGGGGTCAATCTCAGGAAAGCCAGAAGCTGGAGCCAAAAGTGCTCAGGTTAAGGAAATCATGCTTTGCTCAGTATGCACAAGAGGCTTCCAACAGAATATTTTTATTGAGTGCAGACAATAAAACATCCAGAAAAATAATGAGACATTTTCAGAAAAAGAGATTCAAGAGGTATTGTATTAGTTTGCTAGGGCTGCCCTAACAGACTGCTGTAACAGTCTTCAATAATAAAAATGTATTTTCTCACAGTTCTAAAGGCTAGAAGCCCAAGATCAAGGTGCTGGCAGGGTTGGTTTCTGGTGAGGCCTCTCTTCCTAGCTTGCAGACGGTTGGCTTCTTGCTCTGTCCTCACATGGCCTATTCTCTGTACATGCCCTTGGTGTCTCTTCCTCTTTTATAAGAATGCTAGTCATATTGGATTAGGGCCCATCCTTATGACTTTATCTGACCTTCATTACCTCTTTAAAGACCCTATCTCCAAATACAGTCACATTCTGAGATACTGGGGGTTAGGGCTTCAACATATGAATTGAGGAGAAACACAATTTAGTCTATAACAGGTATTAATATACATCAAACATGTTTTTTGATAAATGGGCATAAGATCTATCTCCTGAAAATATTTATTAGCCTTGGAGTCAAGACAGTCTTAAGACAATGCTTTCACATCTTGTACCTTTGCATATTTACTTCTATGGCATCCTGCAAGGCAAATTCTTCCTCTTCCCAATCCTAGGACAATGCTATCTGCATTGGGAATCATCACTTTAAAATCATTTAATCAGCCGGGCATGGTGGCTCACGCCTGTAATCCCAGCACTTTGGAAGGCCGAGGTGGGTGGATCACGAGGTCAGGAGATGGAGACCATCCTGGCTAAAATGGTGAAACCCCATCCCTACTAAAAATACAAAAAATTAGCTGGGCATGGTGGCACATGCCTGTAATCCCAGCTACTCGGGAGGCTGAGGCAGGAGAATTGCTTGAACCCAGGAGGCAGAGGTTGCAGTGAGCCGAGATTGTGCCGCTGCACTCCAGCCTCGTGACAGAGACTCTGTCTCAAAATAAATAAATGAATAAATAAAATCATTTCATCATTTAGGAGACAGTACATCTCCTCTCCCACAGAGTCTTCCCTCAGATGCTACATGGGCCACATCTATACACTTCTGTATGGGAGAATAGCCAACTCGGAGTCTGGAAACCAAAATTCTAGTCATAGTTTTATCTCTAACTAGTCAGGTGATCCTAGGAAAGTTATATCACCTCTTTAGGGCAAGGCAACATTTGGCCTGTAGCCTTCACCTCTGGAAACAAGTTCCATTTCATTGTTATTTTTCACTGACAGTCAAAACGTGCCCAAAGGGCAGGGAGCAGTGGCTCACGCCTGTAATCCCAGCACTTTGGGAGGCTGAGGCAGGCAGACCACCTGAGGTCAGGAGTTCAAGACCAGCCTGGCCAACATGGAGAAACCTCATCTCTAATAAAAATAGAAAAATAAGCTGAGTGTGATGGCAGACACCTATAATCCCAGCTACTTGGGAGGCTGAGGCAGGAGAATCACTTGAACCCAGGAAGTGGAGGTTGCAGTGAGCCAAAATCAGGCTACTACACTCTAGCCTGGGCAAGAGAGAGAGACTCCGTCTTAAAAAAAAAAAAAAGTTCCCAAAGATAAGGTGCTTCATTATTTTCACACAGTTATTTTGTAACCAAATCTAACATTCAGAGGTCATACAAAATAGAAAACAGATTACTATGGCAAAAGTCCAGGTTCTACTACCTAAACAGGAAATAGAAAAATAGAACTTCACAATAGAAACTGATTTCAACGGAAGAAAAATGAAGCACAAACTTATATTTCACCTTTGCAAATATGTTGTGGGACTTCCTCTTTCGCCCATCAAAATATTTCTTGAAAAAAAAAACTTTCCTTCCCAGTGTTTTCTTCCTTTGTTACTGTGACATTAATAAATCATCTTGTAGATTCTCTGTGTTTTGACTGCATTCTGGTTGTCAGGGACTAGAAAGACCTGCTGTGTGGTCATTTGCTATGATCTGCCCCACCCTGACCCCTCAATTCCTACACTGAAGTCCCAACCTTCCAGCTGATGGTAATAAGAGGTGGTGTCTTTGGGAGGGTGACTGGATCATAATGGCCAAGCCCCTGTGAATGGGATTAGTGTCCTTATAAAATAGGCCTAAGGGACCTCATTCACCTCTTGTGACCTCTTCCACCATGCAAAGACACAGCAAGAAGGTACCATTTTTGAACCGGGAAAGCTAGCCCTCACAGACACCAAGTCTGCCTTGATCTTAAACTTTCCAGACCCTGGAACTGTGAGAAGTAAATTTCTGTGGTTTATAAACCACCCAGTTTAAGATGTTTTGTTGTAGAAACCCCAACACACTAAGCCAGCAATGCATAAAATATTAGAGCTAAAAGGGACCTTGCACTAATCTCATATAAGCCCTTCATTTCTAAATATGAAAACAAAACAAAACCGAAGTCCTGGCAATTAGCCTACTAAATCCACAGGTAGCCAGAGGTAGAACTGACTCATTGTTATGTCTCCCCAGCTCAAACATGTTCTTCCAGATCATAAACATTGGCTTATGCTTCTTTCCATCTCCTTTAAACCCCAGACAACTGCTGGGCACACGTAATACTTTAAAAATACTTGTGTATCAGTCAGGCATGATGGCTCATGCCTGTAATCTCAGCACTTTGGGAGGCCGAGGGGGGTGTATTACCTGAGGTCAGGAGTTTGAGATCACCTGAGTAACATGGTGAAATCCCGTCTCCACTAAAAAATATAAAATTAACCAGGCTTGGTGGCACGTGCCTCAAGTCCCAATTACTTGGGAGGCTGAGGCAGGAGAATTGCCCAGGAGGTGGAGGTTGCAGTGAGCTGATATCACGCCATTGCACTCCAGCCTGGGCAAAAAAAGTGAAACTCTGTTTCAAAAATACATACATACATACAAAACAACAGCAGCAAAATACTCATATAGCAACAATATCATTACCCTAAAATGGTGGTAAAGCCTAAAAACAAAAAAAGCCTAAAAAAAGAGAAAAGTATTAATGTAATACCCCTAGAACCATGAAGAATTATTTCCAAGTATTAATACAATTTGGTAAAATAATCTTTAGACCCAATGGAATCATCAAGAAAAGCAACCACGTGATTATACAACATGCTCTGCTATAGAATAGAATAAACCTTTTAGAGCTGGAGAGAACCACAGACTTAGTAACAACTCTTAATTTTGAAGGTAAGAAAGCAAAAGGACAAGAATATCCAAGATTTTCTTGAAGAAGGTGGTAAGAAGGTTTTTTATTGTTATTTATTTATTTATTTATTTATTTATTTATTTTTGAGACAGAGTCTCACTCTGTCGCCCAGGCTGGAGTGCAGTGGCACGATCCCAGCTCACTACAAACTCCACCTCCCTGGTTCACACCATTCTCCTGCCTCAGCCTCCCACGTAACTGCGACTGCAGTTGCCCGCCACCACACCTGGCTAATTTTTTGTATTTTTAGTAGTATTTTTAGTTTCACTGTGTTAGCCAGGATGGTCTTGATCTCCTGACCTCATGATCCACCTGCCTCGACCTCCCAAAGTGCTGGGATTACAGGCATGAGCCACCACGCCCGGCTAATACATTTTATTATATTAAAATAAACAATTACTGCTTTTTAAAACAAACCACTAAATGAGTGCAAAGAAAATCCACAAAACACTAGATTATTTGCAAAGTATATAAGCAGCAAAGGACAAGTATCTAGACTACATGAAGAATTTCCACAAATCGGCCAGGCGTGGTGGCATGCGCATATAATCCCAGCTACTCGAGAGGCTGAGGCAGGAGAATTGCTTGAACCTGGGAGGCAGAGGTTCCAGTGAGCTGAGATCATGCCACTGCACTCCAGCCTGGGCAACAGAGCAAGACCTTGTCTCAAGAAAACAAACAACAACAACATAAAAAGAATTTCCACATTTGGTAACAGAATACAATCCAATAGAAAAAAGCATTTAAAAACTTTTTGAACAGTTACTGCCAGGAAGATGGAACACTAATTAAATAATTACATATCAAAAAACAATTACATATTTAAAATATAATGAGTTTGAATATTATAAGGAAATGCCAATTAAAGCCACAATGACATCCTCTTATACACTAACCAGCTGGCAAAACACTCCTACAATACCAAGTGAGTATGCAGTGCCACAGGAACTCTCTCACTGCTGGAAAGATGACAAATTGGTGCTAACTTGTGGAAACTTTTCCCAGTAAAATGACATGAACAAAATCTACAATGCAAGTAAATGTTTATGTGCATCAGGAGACATATATAAGAATGTTCACAACATCGACTATTCAAAAATCGAGCTACCTCCTAAAAGTCCATTAACAGTTGAGTGGATGAATAGTGGAATACTTATACAATGGAGTACAGAAGAGCAGTGAAAATTATAATAGACTATAGTGTTATACATCAACATGAATGAATTTTACAAATAATAAAGCTGAATGAAAGAAGTCAGTCATAAACGAATATTTATCATGTGATTCTATTTACACAGAATTCAGTTGGTAAAATTATTTTTTTAAAAGCAAGAAATTAGGTATCACAATAAAAGTCAAGATAGCTATTCACTCTGGGGGCAATGAGCACACAGGGAGTGTGCAAGTAACTGGACAAAGGTAATAGGCCTTGGACTAGACCAAGGTCTTATAATAGACCAAGGTTCTAATTATAACCTAGGTGTTAGTTTCATGGCTTTATAATTATCACTTAATTATACATATAAATGTTTTATATTATCTTCTATACGCATGATGTATTTTATAAGTACAAAAACAATTTTGCATTACAGACATTGGAAACGATGGGATTTTCTGTAGATTTACTTGAAAGAAGGTGAGTATAAAGTGCTTTGCAGTCGTTATTATAAGGACAAAAACACTGCTTAACTGTGAATCCAAAACAGTACAGCGTTCAAATTTTAAAGCTGAGTTTTTATGCTGCCAATAGCAAAACGCTTTTCCATTAATGGAGAATTCATGCCTTTCAAGCATTTGAAATATGGTAATACTCATAAATGTGTGGTTTGGAAGAATGTTTAAATTATTTTTCCTAATTTTCTTTTTCCTTGGGATAGATTCAACCAGTAATTTGTAGTAATGACTTTTGGAGTGTGGTAGGAATGTTAAAGACTAACTATCTGGACTTATTGAAGCCACACTGAACTTCCTGCTGATTTTTTTTTCTTCAGTAATAAACAAAATACTAGGGGGAAAAAACAATTTTAAAAGGAACAAAATAAGAAACTCAATATAGTAGAAAGGTATTAAACTTGGAGCCAGAAGTTGATACTGAATATTCAAATGTTAAAAAAGAAAGTCTCTGCAAACATTAAGTCTCTTAACTATTCAGCAGTGGAACGTGTCTTTGGGGTAGGAATGTTTTCAAGTTCTCTGGATACTATCATTGAATATTTTTGAAGTCTGGGTGATGTGTAACACCATTACACTGGGCAACCATCAAATACTCTCTAAGCACCACATTCTTCACAGCGTAGTTTCATGTTATCATCACAACAAATCTCTAAGTCTGCATTATTATCCCTGTTTTACAGAGACAAGAAACCTGAGGTTTAAAGAAGTTAAATGCCTTGCCCAGGTTCATGCAATCAGAAAGGGAGAGAGTGCACCAGCGTTTCTCAGCCTTTACTGTGCAAGTGAATTCCCTGAAATCTTATTAAAATGCAAACGTTGACCAGGTGCTGTGGCTCATGCCTGTAATCCCAGCATTTTGGGAAGCTGAGAGAGGCAGATCACCTGAGGTTAGGAATTCGAGACCAGCCTGGCCAACATGGTGAAACCCTGTCTCTACTAAAAAAATGCAAAAATTAGCCGGGCGTGGTGGCATGCAAGTGCAGTCCCAGCTACTTGGGAGGTTGAGGCAGGAGAATCACTTGAACCCGGGAGGCGAAGGTTGCAATGAGCTGAGATTGCACCACTGCACTTCAGCCTGGGTGACAGAGCGAGACTCAGTCTCAAAATAATAATAGTAATAATAAATAAATAAACACATAAATACATAAAATAAAATGCAGATGCTGACCCAGGAGATCTGGGGGCCCTGAGAACCTGCATTTATAACAGGCTCCCAGGTGCAGCGGAGACTGCTGGACCATGGACCCGCCTCGAGTATTACGGGTTCTGGGGTCGCACTGCTTGAAACTCTCAGGCCACCAATTTGTAGTTTAATGTCATAGGACAATTACATTACTTTTCTTCACTGATAAAAATGAGGGTAATAGGACCTCATAGGGTTGCTGTGACATATGAAGTTATAATACTCATGCAAAGCTTAGAAGAGTGCCTGGCACTTAGTGAGCATTCAAATGTATTAGTTATTTATAACATGTAGCACACAGCTATGCTTCCAGTGATAATTTGTTTGTTACTAAAAGGAGCTAATAAATTATACCAAAGAGCTGTCAGCACAGTTCTAGCCCAGCAAGGAACTCTGCCTTCTTATATTCTGTAACTCTCACTCCTTATATTCTACCCAGATGTCTTACCTAGTTATTTTGCATAATATTATGGAAAAACACTTGAGTCCCAGAAGACTTTCTTATCTGGAGAAATAATCTCCCATATGTTTTTTTCAAAATCAGGTTCACTATGTGGAAGGAAACATTTTTCTAGGAAAAGATCCAAGGTTGAGAATCCAGCCAATTATTTAAAACTGTTGATTAAATCTAGACTGACAAACACTGTTGATGCCAACTATTTTGAAGTCAAAATGTTACCTTAAATGAAATAATCAACCAAAGATATTTTGGGGGAAAATTGCAAATTACAAATATTATTAATGCCAAGTTCCTCCCCTCTCCAACACCCTGCCACAACACTGCTGTCTGATCACGGAGGTTAAAGCTATGGCCTGGTCTTTGATTGTCCCTTTCCTTTATCCTCTTCCTTTGTCATTTAGCCAAGCTCTAAGATTAAACTCAGTAAGTTTATTTATTTTTATTTTTATATTTTTTGAGACAGAGTCTTGCTCTGTCGCCCAGGCTGAAGTGTAGTGGTGTGATCTTAGCTCACTGCAACCCCTGCCTCCCCGGTTCAAGTGATTCTCCTGCTTCAGCCTCCCAAGTAGCTGGGATTACATGTGTGCACCACTACATCCAGCTAATTTTTGTATTTTTAGTAGAGACAGGATTTCACCATGTTGGCCAGGCTGGTCTGGAATTCCTGACCTCAGGTGATCTGCCCGCCTCTGTCTCCCAAAGTGCTAGAATTAAAGGAGTGAGTCATCATACCTGGCCAAAATTCAACAAGTTTAGAAAGGATCCCGGCCAGACATGGTGGCTCACGCCTGTAATCCCAGTGCTTTGGAAGGCTAAGGTGGGCAGATCACTTGAGGTCAGAAGTTCGAGACCAGCCTGGCCAACACGGTGAAACCTTGTCTCTACTAAAAATACAAAAATAAGCTGAGTATGGTGGCATATGCCTGTAATCCCAGCTACTTGGGGGGCTGAGGCAGGAAAATCGCTTGAACCTGGGAGGCAGAGGTTGCAGTGAGCCAAGATCATGCCATTGCACTCCAACCTGGCAGACAAGAGCAAAACTCCATCTCAAAAAAAAAAAAAAGAAAGAAAAGAAAGGATCTTAACAACACCTATAACCCTGTCTTTGGTCAATGGAGAGACAAGCTAATTCGTTCAGTTGAACATATACTTGCTAAACGAAAATGCTTCTTCATTGCTGGTTTAGCAAGAATTATTTTTGTTTTATAAAATGTGTAGTTTTATGAAATCCAACTTTTATTAAAATAGAAATTTGTTAAGGCAGACACGATCAATTCTAAGAATAATGTGGATAAAATATAGACATTTTGTGTCTTTAAAAATAAATTAAGATTTACATATATTTTAGTGAAAACAAAATATGGTAAAAACTTGGCATGTTTAACTTCTCAATATACAGTTCATATTGAGTATGATTTTCTCCCATTGAACCTGGGAGAAAATTGATTATCCCTGTCTTTCCAGAAAATGCATTCTTCAGTATCAACACAATGTTGATACTGCCAAAAGAAAAAAAAAAAATTAACCACACCTAGAGCTATTTCACGCTAAACCTAAAACTATTTGGTTTTACAATTACCGTATTTTCTACATTGATGATATGTTTGTTATAGTCTAGTAGTATTGAAAAACAACACGGTTCTTTTTAAAGGTACTCATTCATCTATTATTAAAGGGATGGCTGAAAAGTAATAAACATCATACTCAACTATTAGACAAACCTACTCCAACTTCTTTTATCAAGAGATTAACTACAACTAGATCAGTAAAGGACTCAGTCTTGACATTTCATTTTTTCACTCTACTATTATTGCTGAGGATTCTGCAATGAATACTACCACAGTCATGACTGCTAACAGTGAGATCCACGATTACGAGTTTCATGGGCCCCAGGCCCTTTTGTCAGAGTCCCTTCCTCCATAAAATATGTTAACAATTATATTTTATGACTGCATTGGTTAAAAAACAAATATAACCCAGGTTGGATTACTTATTATATACTCATTATTATTATATTCATTTTTTAGCTGATTTAAAAAGATTAAAATTTAAACATTTTTTATCAAGTCATAAAGTTTCGTGGGCCTCAGCCACTTTGCCTACTGTGCCTAATGGGTAAGTTAGTGCCGCTAAAAGCAGTTAACTAGTGCTGAGCCCTCGTTAGTATCAGGTATTGTGTTAACCCAGTTTCTTGCGTTGTCTTTGTCTTACTAAACCTCCATACAACCTTATTTTTTATTTTTTTTTTATTTTTGAGATGGAGTTTGTTTCTGTCGCCCAGGCTGGAGTGTAGTGACGCAATCTTGGCTCACTGCAACCTCTGCCTCCTGGGTTCAAGCGATTCTTCTGCCTCAGCCTCCCAAGTCAGCTGCGGCTACAGGCATGAGCCACCATGTCCAGCGAATTTTTGTATTTTTTGTAGAAACAGGGTTTCACCATATTAGCCAGGCTGGTCTCGAACTCCTGACCTCGTGATTCACCTGCCTCAGCTTCCCAAAGTGCTGGGATTACAAGCAGGAGCCACCATACAACTCTATGACACAAATGTTAGTATTATTCCCACTTCACACATAAGAAAACGGTAGCAGAAAGAAGTCACAGAGAAAGTAACCACAGAGCCCAGAATCAAATCCAGTCCCTCTTGATCCAAAGCCCATGAATTTTATCACTACCCCATATGCCTTCCAAGAATTGATGGCTCAATAGGTCACTAACCCAGGGAGGAACCTGGTTACCAGCCTACACTAATAGTTAAGGCATCAAACAGGCCATTTTCTTCTAAGCTGTAATACAGTATTAACTTCTTCACCAGCTATAAGACCCTACTAGAAAAAACACAGATTGACTGCCAGTTATGCAGATATTGGACATGATTTAAGTGCTGTCAACCTGACTTCATACATCAGAAGTATTGGAGAAACAAAAGCTAGAGTTGTTGAATTTCTTCTAAGTAGAGAATTGTTAGGATCTGTTAGTTAAACTCACTTTTGAAAATAAAGAATTTTCAATGCATAGTCATTATTTTTTGGTCATTTCCCCTCCCATCCTTCCATGTAAGTTATTTGCGTCATCTCTTGCTAAGTGATTCTAGTAGGCAAGTAGAAGAGACTGACCTGATGACAGAGAAACTGATTCCTGTGCAGAACAGTAGAGCTACTTTGCAAGAAATATCGAGATAATGTGCAGAAAAAGGGGTGGGGGAGAAGAGGAAGAAACCTCTGGGAAACAATAAAATGCCTACCATACCTAAAGGAGAAAAACCAGCAACCCAAAAAAGTCAAGGGACAAACAAAAAAATTTAGCCTGAATTTCCCCAAGTATAACTGTCAGAACGATTTGCTTTAGTTCCCATCAGACATAGTGACCATCGTTAGTTAGACAATAGAGGTGAAAACAGATCATGTCTTCTTATTTCCTGGCTTAGTAAGCAGTAGGTGTTTGGCAAGGAAGGGATGCCCTATTTTCCTCTGTATTCAACAGGAGTGACTAAAGCTTTTGAGGCACCAACCAACAAAGTGTCTAGATACAACAACCATTCTAAATTGTTTTTTCTCATATTTCTTCATAGGGAAAATATCCTGCAGCCCGAGGGTGTAACCACCCAGAGGGTTCACTTTGCCCGCTGCCTAGACAGAGCCAATTCATGAAGACAGGGGAATTGCAGTAGAGAAAGAGTAATTCATGCAGAACTGGCTGTGTGGGAGACCAGAGTTTTATTATTTCTCAGATCAGTCTCCCTGAGCATTCAGGGAGCAGAGCTTTTAAGGATAACTTGGTAGGTGGGGGAAGCCAGTGAGCCAGGAGTGCTGATTGGTCAGAGATGAAATCATAGGGAGTTGGAGCTGTCTTCTTGTGCTCAGTCAGTTCCTAAGTGGGGGCCACATGATCAGATGAGCCAGTTTATTGATCTGGGTGAGGCCAGCTGGTCCATCAAGTTCAGGGAGTATTGATCTCAGGAGAAATTTAGGGAAGGTCAGAATCTTGTAGCCTCCTAAACTATAATTTCTAATCTTGTGGCTAATGTTAGTCCTACAAAGGCAATCTAGAGCTGTCCCCTGGCTCTGGAAGGAGGTCTTTTGGGAAAGTGCTTTGGGGAAGGACTGTGACTATTTTTGTTTAAACTATAACCTAAGTTTCTCCCAAAGTTAGTTCAGCCTATGCCCAGGAATGAACAAGGACAGCTTGGAGGTTAGAAGCAAGATGGAGTCAGTTAAGTTAGATCTCTTTCACTGTCTCAGTCATAATTTCACAAAGGCAGTTTCAAGGGTGCTGCTTTGTACTACAGGAAGAGATGTTTACTTTAGTAGGGAAGAAGGAAAATTAATCTGCTTGCTTGCAGATTAATTAAGTTAGATTTCTTCTTTCAAACAATTGAGTTTCAAACAATAACTGTCTGGAAATGAGCTTAAACTCACTGTGTGTAGGACTCCTCCCACAACGGATTCTACCTTTTAACCTCTGTGTCTTTGCTAGTTTGAAAGTCGAACAGAACTTGTCATTTTGGTTGCCTTTTTAGTTAAAATTCTACCTGTGAATTTCCTGTGAAGACAAGAGGGAACGGGGACAGGAGGCCCCCACAAGAGACCCAGAATTGAGTCTTCTTTCCCAAGGAAGGAAGAAAGGTTGCAAAACTTACAGAAACTTGGAAGAGGCATTTGTGAATTTACAAATTTTACAAATATTTGCTAGGCACCCTCTTAATACTGAGATACTGAGTTACTGAAATCAATGCAAAAGCAAAAGTTCTCTCTCTGCCTACCAGTGTTTCTCCCTGTCTGACAGGCTCTAAGACTATGTTCTGCCCTTCTTGTGACAGCATAAGAAAGACACAGAACAATTCAGGGAAGCGATTTACTTATCGAGAAGCCAGGCTAGCCCCAGACTTCCTTCCTCATACTGATATGCACGTCACTCACAGCAAAAACCACCCTACTAGCATTAGATCCTCCCCTAGATTTGCCTCTGACATGTCCAGGAGAGCAGTTGTGGTCTCCAGGAACTGTTGTAGGCTGAACTGCCAAATGGGATGAAACTCCTCACCCTCTCTGGTACCATTGCCATTCCCTGACTCAGATATTTCAGGCTTGCTCTTCAGTGTCAGGGCCTGCGGTCCAAAACCACTTCCTCCAGGAAGCCCTGCCAGCATCCTCTCATGCTTACCTCCCGCCTGTACACCTACTGCTTACTAAGTGCCAGAAACTCCTAGCATTGGTAATCAAAGACAATAAGATGGGCCTATGCCTATTAGAGAGGCAGTCCTGTGGGGGAGTCCAACTTATAACGAGATGTAAATGCAATACTGTCATCTGTTATTTGAAAACAAAGGAACAAGGAGCAAAGTGGTTGAAAGAAGAATAGTTGTGTACTCTACTGGTGTGGAAAGAATGAAAGGAAAGTGTTTGCCCAAACAAGTTACACCTGTTTACTTTCTCCCTCCTCCCAGCAGGTAAACTTCCTGGTCCTTCTTTACCATTTCCTGGCTGAACCTAACAGCCCTCTGGGCTCAAGTGCTGAGGGCAGAAGGCCTGAAGAAAGGGAAGGAAACTTTACTCCTGCTTCATTTGCATCTTCGGGCCTACCCAGAAAGCCACCTTAGCTGTTAGAATCCCTACTAGATGGAAGAGAAACTTGGGATCAGAGAAGTTGACTGGCCTGGCCAAGAGCACACAGCTAGTAAGATCTCCTGACTTGTGTTACTATAGTGGGCTGTTCTCACATTGTTATAAAGAATTACTTGAGACTGGGTAATTTATAAAGAAAAGAGGTTGAATTGGCTCACAGTTCTGCAGGTGGTACAGGAAGCATGGTGCTGGCATCTGTTTGGCTTCTGGGGAGGCCTCAGGGAGCTTTCACTCATGGCAGAAGGTGAAGTGGGAGCAGACACATCACATGGCCAAAGTGGGAGCAAGAGACAGAGTAGGGTAGGGGGAGTGCCACACATATTTAAACAACCAGATCTCAGGAGAACTCACTCACTATTGCAAGGACAGCACCATGCCATGAGGGATCCACCCCTGTGACCCAATTCTGGCAAATAAGCCATTAGGAGAATTTTCTGGAGTTGTCTGAGGAATGTTTTCCTCAATCTTAAGAGTAAGGTAGGGTTGGACTTCCGACTTTTGATAATGGCTGAGTAGGTAATATTGCACTACTTCTCTGCTCATAACAATTCTAAATTTGGGGGAAATACTTTTTGAAAACAACTGTTTCAAGGCACTGATGAGCAACCAAAAGCAAGCAGAAACTAGAAGAGACACAAGCCTTGAAATAAGGGAAACACACTGGGTAAGATATGATATCTAACTGGCTTTCCCATGAGGAAACTCTCCAGTGTGCAAAATGCAGGGGAATAGAGTTCAAGCAGAAAACAGCAGTTTTGTTTGCCTATGTAACAAACCTGCACGTCCTGCACATGTAGCCCAGAACTTAAAACAAAAGTTGAAGGAAAAAAGATTCATAAAATGTAAAAGAAAAGAAAAAAGAAAGAAAACAGTTTTATTGGACTGAGGAGTCTGAGAACAGTTTTTGGGATTATTAGAGCAGCAACTTAAAATTGAAGAGAAAATCCCAGAAAGAAGGGAGTCACAGAGAAGTGAGCGCTGAAACCTGAATACAAATTTCCCTCAAATGCTTGGCTGAATCCTAAACTATCCATGCACATAGCAAGGGAGACCAATGGAAAGCAACTGTGAAAACCTGAGGAGATGAGCAAGGATTTTAGCAACTACTCAGTACCAGGGGAGACTGAGTTTGGAGTTCAAATCTTATCAAGTTAGAAGACTTGGTAAGTTCTTTGGTCTTTACTAAAACCCCAGGAGGGTCAGGTCTTTAAAGTATGTACCAAAGCTCAGGACTAACAGCTATTCCCTAGAACTAAGGGAAAATAAAATAGACTTGCTATAGCAAGGCCTAAAAGCAAGTCTCCATGGGATCAAGGTGATCCACCTGTAATTTAACCGCCCACCAGGAAAAAACTCAATCATCTTCAGAGGAAGATTACATAATCCTTAGTTTATATAATGTATCATTTGTGCTGTCTGGTATATAACCAAAAATTACTAGAATGGGAAGAAACAGGAAAATAAGACCTCTATTAAATTTATAATAAAGTTAATAATTAAAGAGCCATTTGTGACATAGATATTGGAATTAGTAGACAAGAACTTTAAAATAATTACAAACTTTTTTTACGTCAGTAGGAAAAAATGGTTATAAATAGTGAAGGAATGGGGAATCTCAGGAAAGGCATGAAATTCTGCAAAAGAACCAGATGTAAATCCTAAAAGTGAAACAAACAATATTGAAATAACACATTCATCAAATGGAAATTATGGAAAATTAGACAATGGAGAAGAAAGATTTTGTACTGTTGAGGACAAGACAGTAAAAAAAAATACACATACTGGACT
Source organism: Theropithecus gelada (assembly GCF_003255815.1). Classification (NCBI taxonomy): domain Eukaryota; kingdom Metazoa; phylum Chordata; class Mammalia; order Primates; family Cercopithecidae; genus Theropithecus; species Theropithecus gelada. The sequence continues at coordinate 118,346,172 of NC_037669.1, forward strand.
AGAGAGAAGAAAATTGGTGGCGGTAGGGTGCGGAAAGAATGAGACATCAATGACTTGTTACACAGTATCAAGTATAGTCTCCAAATTACAATGGTTAGTTACACCTAATGATTTTTCAACTTTATTATGGTGTGAAATTATCACAATTTTGATGTATTTCAAACTTTGAATTTTGATCTTTTCCCAAACTAGCAATATGTGTTACATGAGATATTCAACATTTTACTATAAAATAGGCTTTACGTTATGATTTTTCCCAACTGTAGGCTAATGTAAATGTTCTGAACATGTTTAAAGTAGGCTAGGTTAAGCTATGATATTTGTTAAGTTAGGTGTAGTAAATGCATTTTCAACTTACAATATTTTCAACTTACAATGGGTTTATCAGGACATAACCTAATTGTAAGTCAAGGATCATCTGTAACTAAAAATACATATAATTAAAGTTCCAGAATGAGAACAGAGACAATGGGGCAGAAAATTTATTTAAAGATGTATTGGTTGAAATTTTACCAAATTCTATGTAAAACGTAATTCCAGTGATCCAAGGAGCTAAATAAACTCCAAAATGGATAGATTAAAAAAACACACACATTTAGGAACATCATAATAAAACTCTGAAAACAGAAGATACAGGAATTTTTTAAATAGAAAAAAGACGTGCTTTATGGAAAAACAATGATGAGAATTACAACTAACTTTTTGTCAGAAGCAATCGAGATCTGAAAATGATGAAAGGTTGTATTTCAAGTTATCAATGAAAAGATACCTGCCAACCTGGAATTCTATGTGTAGTGATATCATCCTTTAAAAATAAAAGCAAAATTAGGAAATTTTCAGAAAAACAAGTTTAGGGAAGTTGTCAGCAGAATGCTACTATAAGAACTACTTAAGGAAATTCTCAGGCTAAAAGAAAAGATACTATAAGAAAATTCAGAGCCACAAGAAATAATTAAGAGAACCAAGAATGGTAAACATATTTACCATTACATATAACAATATTTAAACAATATTTTTCTTTATTTCTTTAATATTTTGTAAAAAAATATATACTTATTAAAATAAGAACAATAACAATATATTCTGGTGTATGTAATAAGCTAAGCAAAAGTAAAATATGTGTCAACAATAGCATAAAGAACGGAAGTGAGCAATAGTATTATACTGCTGCAAATTTTTGAGACAGAATCTCACTTTTTCACCCAGGCTGGAGTGCAGTGGCCCTCTCTCAGCTCACTGCAAGCTCTGCCTCCCAGGTTCATGCCATTCTCCTGCCTCAGCCTCCCAAGTAGCTGGGACTACAGGCACCTGCCACCACACCGTGTTGGCCAGGATGGTCTCGATCTCCTGACTTCATGATCTGCCCGCCTTGGCCTCCCAATGTGTTGGGATTACAGGTGTGAGCCACCGTGCCCGGCTGCAAATTCTTACATTATATATGAAATGATATAATTTTAATTCAATAATTCATTAAAAAGACATAATAATAGAAGTGATTCAAAATACAAGAAGTAAAACTATTAGAAATGAGATAAAAATCAGAAAAACCTACCATTATAAGTGAGATTTTAGCAGTTCTTTCTCAGAAATAAATAGAAGTGGACAAATAATCAGCAAGTTATAGAAATTTTGAACTTCACTATCAAGCAACTTGACCTCATTGATATTTATATAATGCCACACCAATCACTGAATTCTTTTCAAGTGCAAATGAAATTACCACTAAGATAGATTATATGTTGAGCCATATCTTGACTCATTTCTTTTCTTTTTTTTTTTTTTTTTTTTTTTTTGGGTTTTCTTGACATGGAGTCTCGCTCTGTTTCCCAGGCTGGAATGTAGTGGTGTGATCTCTGCTCACCGCAAACTCCACCTCCCAGGCTCAAGCGATTCTCGTGCCTCAGCCTCCTGAGTAGCTGGGATTACAGGTGCTCACCACCATGCCTGGCTAATTTTCATATTTTTAGTAGAGACAGAGTTTCATCATGTTGACCAGGCTGGTCTCGAATTCCTGACCTCAGATGATCCACCCACCTTGGCTTCCCAAAGTGCTAGGATTACAGGCATCAGCCATCATGCCCAGCCTGACTCATTTCAAAAGATTAAAATCATATAAGTACATTATCAGTCCACAATAGAATTAAATTGAAAAATAAATACCAATAAGATGTCTAGAAGATCTGCAAATGCTTACAAATTAAACTGCATGCTCTAAATACTTTTATCTAGGAAGAAGTTACAAAGGAAAATTATGGGATATTTAAAATTGAATGATAATGATGACAAAAAAGTCAAAGTTTACAGAATGCAGTTCTTAAGGGAAAATTTGTAGGCTTACAGACCTATTTTAAAAGGGAAGCGAGGTTAAAATTAATGATCTGAGCTTCTAACTTAAACAGAAAAAGAAGAGCACATTAAAGTAAATAGAAGAAAGGATACCATAAAGAGAAGAAATAAATGAAAGAGAAAGTGGACAAATAATATAGACATTAGCAAAACCAAATGTTTGTCTTTTGAAAATATTTATAAAATTGAAGAACTCCTCGGATGGTTGACCAACAAAAAAAAAAAAAGAAAAGAAAGAAAAACCGCAAATACCAATCATAGGAATAGAAGACAATGCATTATTTCTGTCTTTATAGACACCAAAAGAATAAGGGGATATTATGAACAACTTTTACCATTACATTTCACAATTTGGATAAAATGGACAAATTCCTTAAAAAACACAACTTCCTGAAACTGACACAAGAAGAAATAGAAAATAAAAATAATCCCATATCTATTAAAAATTTGAATTCATGATTTAAAAGTTTTCCTTGTAGAAAACGTCAAGCCCAGATGGGTTTTCCAAATAAATTTTGTAAAATATTTAGAGAAAAAATATCAGTTTTACATAAATTATTTCATCAAATAAAGGAGAAAGGGCCATTTCTCAACTCATTTTATAAGGCCAATATAAATCCAATGTAAGAACGTGTTACAAACATTACAAAAAGAAAAGGAAAGAACAGAAAATGACAGTTCAATATTTCTCATACACATAGGTATAAAATCATTAAAATATTGGCAAATCAAATCCAGCAATGTATTTTAAAAAGTTAATCCATGACCAAGTAAAGTTTACTCCAGGAATCAACGTTGGCATTACATTCAAAATTAAACATAATTCATCACAATAATAAAAGAAGAAAATGACACTATAATTTCAATAGATGTTCTTAAAAAAATAAACTCAGTAAACAAAGTAAACAAGAAAGTTTCCTCAACCTGATTAAAAAACATTTAAGAAAAACTTACAGTTAATCCATATTTACTGGTGAAAACCTGAATGCTTTGCCAATAAGAATGGTAATAAAGCAAGAATATCCACTTTCATCACTCCTGCTCAAGGTACTATGGAGGACTTAACTCATTGCAATAAGGCAAGAAAACAAAATAATAAGGTATAAGATTGAAAAGAAATAAGTAGAAGTGTCTTTATTTGCAAACAAAAAGAACTGATGATTAATATATAAACTCCCAAGGAATAATTTTTTTAAAAACGTACTAGAACTAATAAGTTTGGCAAAGACATAGGATATAATATGTCACTATTAAATATTAATTACATTTCCTTATTCAAACTGTTGAGACTTGAAATTAAATAAAGAATAACACGTAGAACAGCACAAAAATGTGTAGAAATAAATTTAACAAAAGATATGAAAGATTTCTACATTGAAAGCAATAAAACATTGCAGAAAGAAATTTTAAAGACAATAAATGAAGGTAGAGGGCAAGATGGCTGACAGATGCAACCAGGTTGAACAGCTGCCACCAAGAACCAAGATGATTGGTGCACTCCTGACAAATCTTCAGACGGAAGGCACTGAGTGAACAGAGGGAAGGCACGGAGTGGGCGGAGGGAAGACGCAGAAGTTGGGCTGAAAGGGGAGGAAGCTGGGGATCCCATATGGGACTACTACACACTAGGACTCGTTCCTGACCCCCAACGACTTCAGGGGAATGCATGAGTTGAACTGGCAAAAAGCAATCCGCCGCCGGGTGGGGTGGCTCACGACTGTAATCCCAACACTTTGGGAGACCGAGGCAGGTGGATCACGAGGTCAGCAGATGGAGACCATCCTGGCTAACAGGTGAAACCCCATCTCTACTAAAAATACAAAAAAAAAAAAAAAATTAGCTGGGCGTGGTGGCGGGCACCTGTAGTCCCAGCTACTTGGGAGGCTGAGGCAGGAAAATGGCGTGAACCCGGGAGGTGGAGCTTGCAGTGAGCCGAGACCACACCAGTGCACTCCAGCCTGGGCGACAGAGCGAGACTGACTCTATCTCAAAAAAAAAAAAAAAAAAGCAGTCTGCTCTTGCCATAGACCTCTGGAATCCTGACAGGAGGAGACCCCTTGGCCATCAGGGACACTCAAGTTGGCAGGAGAGCTGCTTAGAGAAGGGATAGGGGCAGCACATGAGCTGAAGCACAACCAAGAGAATTTGGTACAGGAGCATCTGTAGCAGAGGATGGCCAGAGAAGCCCATCTCCCTGGGCTTGACTTGCTCCCATAGGAGACTTTAGCCCTAATGGAACTGTTGGACCTGAATTCTGAAGGACAGTCTTGCCCATCAGACAGGGTGGGTTTGACCCGAGGACCACTTGGTCTGCTGGCCTCTTCCAGGGCCCCAGCCTGGCTACACCTGCTTGCAAGGCAGCCTTGGGTGCTCCAGGGGCCCACATCATAGCTGGTGGATCATGTCTGATTGGTGGAGAGCTCCAGCAGGGTGGCCCTCATGGCCATGCACCAGCCTGCCCACTCCCTTCCCAGACTGCAGCTTCCCTCAGGCCGATGGCAAAACCCCACATCACTTTGCCAGTGTGTGCATGTGTGAGTGGGTTTTGCCTTCTTTGCCCCGCCTGTACGCCTGTGTGTATGCACCCTGCCCTGCCACTGTTGCAATAGGAGTGCACTCTGCTGTGCACTCCACTGCGCCAGACCACCATTGCAGTCAGAGCCTTGGCAGGCACAGAGCTATGCAAATGGAGAAGAGAAAAACACTGGGGTTGCAATTCTAGTTTCAGACAAAATAGACTGAAACCAACAAAGGTCAAAAAACACAAAGAAGGGCATTACGTAATGGTAAAGGGTTCAATTCAACAAGAACACCTAACTGTCTTAAATATATATGCACTCAACACAGGACCACCTAGATTCATAAAGCAAGTTCTTAGATACCTTCAAAGAGACTTAGACTCCCACACAATAATAGTGGGAGACTTTAACACCCCACTGACAATATCAGACAATCAAGACAGAAAATTAACGATACAACACAATAAGTCTTCATTAATGTTGTCAACAGGTTCTTGTAAACTGTAACCTTGAGTGAAACAACATACCGTATACCACAGGAATTTGCCTCATTTATGTCAACTAGCCTATAGTAAAATTAGTTTTGTTAGACAGCATGTTGTCTCACTTGAAGTTGTAGTTCGCAAGAATTTATGAATGACGCAAGTGAAGACTTACTGCTTACATGTATTTTAAAACTCTTATAAATCAACAATACAAATTTGAAAAGCCCAATGACAAAAATGCATGAATAAGCATATCACAAAAGAATCATTAGTCATTAGGGAAATAAAATAAAACCATAATGAGCCACCACTTCACATCCACTACAATGGCTATGATTTTTTGTTGTTGTTGCTCAAAAAGAAGTGTCCTATATTTATTAACAGAAATTTCATGTCCCCAATTAAGAATTTTATAACATTTGCTTAGAAGACGTATGTTCAAGCAATATATATTTTGGAAACATTGTCACATGATTTCGAGATCAGAATACATCTCCTCTTCCCTTACGCACCACTCTCGAAAGACGTTCCTTTCCACCATGGATGGAAAGATTAAACATACACATTTCAAACAAGTTAAAATTATCAATTTACAACCAGCACAGGAATAAGGACTTGCAATTTCAATGTTTTGGCTTGTTTCCAGTCTTTTATTTGCAATTCCTTTAGAGACAGTGGTGAATTTGGAGAATATACATATCTCCATTGTTACCCTCTTTCGGGGCCAAAATCTTGACTTCTATCCAATTTCTTTCGCTAAATTAAGATTCTTCATTATTTCAGATCTTCTCTTCTCCACTAAAACGTGCATGAACATTTTACATAAAGTAGAAACTATTATTTCTATAATTTGATAGAATTTGTCTTTAAAATTTGCAGAATATAACCAGGTGCAGTGGCTCACACCTGTAATCTCAGCACTTTGGCAGGCCAAAGCGGGCAAATCACTTGAGGTCAGGAGTTTGAGACCAGCCTGGCCAACATGGTGAAACTCCGTCTCTGCTAAAAATACAAAAATTAGCCAAGCGTGGTGGCAGGTGCTTGCAATCCTAGCTACTCAGGAGGCTGAGGCAGGAGAATTGCTTGAACCTGGGAGGTGGAGGTTGTAGTGAGCCGAGATCACTAGTGGCTGTGATTTTTTTAAACTGCCAATATCAAGTGTTGGTGAGGATGTGTGGGCAATTGAAACACATAGATTATTATTAGGGTTTAAAATGTTACAACCTCTTTGAAAAACTATTGGCAGGTTTTTTTGTTTGTTTGTTTTGAGACGGAGTCTCGCTCGGTCGCCCAGCCTGTAGCCCAGGCTGGAGTGCCGTGGCGTGATCTTGGCTCACTGCAACCTCCACCTTCCGGTTTCAAGCAATTCTCCTGCCTCAGCATCCCGAGTAGCTGGGACTACAGGCGCCTGCCACACCATGCCCAGCTAATTTTTTGTATTTTTAGTAGAGACGGGGTTTCACTGTGTTAGCCAGGATGGTCTGGATCTCCTGACCTCGTGATCTGCCCGCCTCGGCTTCCCAAAGTGCTGGGATTACAGGCATGAGCCACCACACCCAGCCTTTTATTTTTTTTAATTGAGATGGAGTCTAGTTCTGTTGCCCAGGCTGGAGTGCAGTGATGTGACCTTGGCTCACTGTAACTTCCACCTCCAGGGTTCAAGCGATTCTCATGTTTCAGCCTCCCATGTAGCTGAGACTACAGGCACGCACCACCATGCCCGGCTAATTATTTTGTATTTTTAGTAGAGACAGTGTTTCACCATGTTGGCCAGGCTGGTCTCGAACCCCTGACCTCAGGCGATCTGCCCTCCTTGGCCTCCCAAAGTGCTGGGATTACAGGCGTGAGCCACCACACTTGGACAACAGTTTTTTAAAATGTTAAACGTCTACACTGTGACCAGAAATTCTATTCTTCAACACTAACTTAATAAAAAGCTTTTGTGCATAACAACTTTACAAAAACATTCAATGTTACTTTATTCATAATTATCAAAAACTGAAAACAACCCTAAAGCTCATCAGTAGAAGGAACAGAGAAATTATGGAATACTACTTACTAATAAAAGAGAACAAACTACTGATGCATGCAAAATAGGGATAAATCTCAAAAACATTATATTACGGAGGAAAAAAAGCCAAAAAGTAATTACCTTGAGGGGGTTAACTGGAGAAGTGCATGAGGGAACTTTTGCTCTAGGACTGCCAGGTTTGTATGCCTGCTGTGTAGCAACAGACTGTTACCCTGACAGTTATCAGTGAACTGAAAATGTCCCTTGTGGTTTGAGCTGATAACATCCCTTACGGCTGTGGCATTTAGCTTTTGCTTTGACTAACCAGCATGCAACTAACTTCCTTCCAGTGTTGGAATTTTCCTAACTTGTAAGGCAAAGCTCATTTCTCATCAGATAAACTGAAAATGTTAGATACTCACCTTCTCATCTTCCCTTGAAGCTAGGGAGTGACATGACCTAGACTCTGCCAATCAGGTGCATAAACACACATGAAACAGAAGCTAATGATGAATTATGAAGCTCATGAATTATGAAACAGAAGAAGACACTGAGCAGATTCTGTTCTGGGGATTTTGTCCACTGACTACTGTATTAAGTTTCCAGAAACAGCAGTGTCACTGGTTCTAGGAGCAGCATCTGATGTCTAGTGTAGGTAGCACCAGTGTTGCAGCTGTGACGTGTGTATTCCATGGTGGAAGCAGTTATATTGCTACCACAGTGACTGTGTGTGTATTCAGTTTCCAGAAACAGCAGCGTCACTGGTCCTAGGAGCAACATCTGACATCTAGTGTAGATAGCACCAGTGTTGCAGCTGTGATATGTGTATCCTGCAGTGGAAGCAGTTATATTGCTATCAGAGTGACTGTGTGTGTGTGTGTGTTCAGTTTCCAGAAACAGCAGCGTCACTGCTTCTAGGAGCAGCATCTAATGTCTAGTGTAGGTGGCAGCAGTGTTGCAGCTGTGATGTGTGTATCCTGTGGTGGAAGCAGTTTTATTGCAACCAGAGTGACTGTGTGGATAAGTTTTGGTGATTCTGGATTTGAGAGCTCCATATCTAGGTTTATAGCCACCTCAACTCCCACCAAGATTCAAACAAGTCATTTTTCTGTTTCCATGTGTCAGAATTGGTGTTAGTTGCCTGACGCTAAAACACTACTTCACTACTTGAAATTTAATTGAAGCTATCTTGAGTAGTGTTCTCTGTTAATTGTAGCTGAATGTATTTAAATAATCCCCAGTCCTAAGCTCTATCAGTTTTCTATTGCTACAATAATACTTTGAAGCCAACAACTCAGTGGATTAAAACAATTATTTATTCTTGCTCACTTCTCTGGGAGTTGCCTGGGAATCAACTGATCTAGGCTGTGTTGAACTGACCTTGGCTCCAAAATGTGGACTAGGTCTAGCTCAGCTCCATGCATCTCTCATCCTCCTTGGACTACCCAGGGTTTGTCTTCTCATGGAAACAACAGAGTTGGACAAGACCAACCATGAAATTTTAATCTAAGCCTTCTCATGTTAGGTTTACTGATATTCCAATGATCAAATCACATTACCAAGTCCCACATGGGTGAAGAGGGGATATACACTCCTTATATACTGATGTGAACTGTAAAGCCACATGGCAAACGGTATGAATAGAGAGACGGATGAAGAATTGGGGAAAATAATAAGATCTACTATATTAACTTATACCCCACCCCTATCCTCCAACATAAAAAAAGAAACACTTAGGTAGTGACTATTGTTGGTATAATTGTTGGGTTTTGTTTGTTTTTGTTTTTGAGACGGAGTCTCGCTCTGTCACCCAGGCTGGAGTGCAGTGGCATGATCTTGGCTCACTGCAGCCTCCACCTGGCCTGGTATAATTGTTTTAATAGCTATTGAAGTCTTAGCAGAAGACGCCAGGTGTGGTGGTCATGCCGGTAATCACAGCACTTTGGGAGGCTGAGGCAGGTGGGTCACCTGAGGTCAGGTGTTCAAGACCAGCCTGGCTAACATGGTGAAACCTCGTCTCTACTAAAAATACAAAAATTAGCCAGATGTGGTGGCAGGTGCCTGTAATCCCAGCTACTCAGGAGACTGAGGCAGGAGAATCACTTGAACCCGGGAGGCGGAGGTTGCGGTGGGCCGAGATCACACCATTGCACTACCATTGCATTCCAGCCTGGAAGACAGAGCGAAACTCTGTCTCAAAAAAAAAAAAAGCTGTTATCTCCAAAGAGTTTGTAAAAAGTGGACAGATACCTTGTATTGCTTAAGAGGACTCATCTGGCAGCAGTTTACCATCTTCATTCTGGAAGCTCAGTTGTCCCAACACCTATGAGATTACTAGCCTGAATCAGCAGCTATTGAGTGGTAGAGTGTGGATGCTTGGGCAGAAGAGTCCAAACACATATCCAATTTTATATCTAGTGTGATGGGGGGAGGAGGAGTAAATGATTTGAGGAATACAGAATTGGTTTTGCCCTAATATAGTGTGGATAAAATAGCCAAAGTTTAGAGCAATTTACCTGGAAGCAAATAGATGTGAATTCTAGTCATTCTGCCATTTTGTAGTTCAACAACCATGGCTAACTCACTTAAATTTTGGTGTTTTAGTTTCCTTTATCAACCAAGCAATAGAATTTTCCTGGGAGTCTTTAAGATGTCTAACAGTCCAGTCATTTTATGATTCTACCATTGCCTGATTATAAAAATAATAGGATTCGGCCCGACACGGTGGCTCATGCCTGTAATCTCAACACTTTGGGAGGCCGAGACGGGTAGATCACCTGAGGTCAGGAGTTCGAGAGCAGCCTGGCCAACATGGCAAAACCCCGTCTCTACTAAAAATACAAAAATTAGCTGGGCATGGTGGCACAACGTGCCTATGGTCCCAGCTACTTGGGGGCCTGAGGTGGGAGAATTGCTTGAACCCAGGAGGCGGAGGTTGCAGTGAGCAGAGATCATGCCACTGCACTCCAGCCTGGGTGACAAAGCAACACTCCATCTCAAAAAAAATAATAATTTAAAAAAATTAATAGAATTCATTTCTTCACTCGAAGGCAGTGTGTCCAAGACCTCTTCTGACAAGACTTCATTTTTATTTTTATTTTATTTTATTTTTTTTGAGACTACATGTCCTGCTCTTGCCCAGGCTGAGGTGCAGTGCATGATCTCAGCTCACTGCAACCTCCTCCCACTAAGCTGAAGCAATTCTCCTGCCTCAGCCTCCTGAGGAGCTGGGATTACAGGCACGCACCACCAGGTCCGTGAGCCACTGCACGCGCCCAGCCTAACAGCTCTTACAATTAAATCTTTACATAAGAAGAAAAGTTTTAAAATCTTTACAAATCTTCACAGGGCACTGGTGGCAGCAACAGCTTCTGTTTTTCCCTTCATGTTAAAAGCAAACAAGGATCAACTATTGGCAAAATTAAGTGCCTGGAAGTATAGATCTTTTAGACAAATACCCAGGCTTATATTCCCGAAACCTTTTCCTGCATCTCTGCTTGAGGAATGTACAGTCTTCTCTTCACCTCTATTGTCCCTTGGTCTGATTAAGAAAACAGCCCAAGCCTCCCAGTGTGGTTAGTTAAAGTTACTTTAACATTTACATTTTAACTAACATCTTTATTCACAGAATGAAATATTTGGCACTTGGTCATGGGATGTCATGCACTAGGAAGCAAGTAATAGATTTCTTGTAAGGCTTGGTGGGGAAAACTTAACAATTCCTTGTCTGTGACCATTCCGCAGAGCACACTGCTGCTCCTGAGGTAAAGAGCCTTAAGATTCTGGAGACTATGAAATGCTCATTCATCCAACCAGCATAGATTGTGCTCACAGTGTGCAAGGCATTGGTAGCAATGCATATGGCAAAGTTTCACTCTCATGCAACCTACATTCTTATAAATGGAGTAACCATAAAATAAATAAATAAATATAGAAACAAAAAGCCAGGCATGGTGGCTCACACAGGTAGGTAATCCCAGCACTTTGGGAGGCCGAGGTGGGCAGATCACCAGGTCAGAAGATTGAGGCCACCCTGGCTAATGCGGTAAAACCCTGTCTCTACTAAAAATACAAAAAAATTAGCTGCGTGTAGTGGCACGCGCCTGTAATCCCAGCTACTCAGGAGGCTGAGGCAGGATAATCGCTTGAACCCGGGAGGCGGAGGTTGCAGTGAGCCAAGATGGTGCCACTGCACTCCAGCCTGGGGGACAGAATGAGACTCCGTCTCAAAAAAAAGAAGGAAATTAACAAGATACACTGGAAGTTCTCTAACCTTCAGTCAGTATGTTCCGCAGAGGGAATGAAGAACTTAGGCTGTTCTTCTCTTTCCGTCTATATATCTAACAAGATTAAAGTTATTCTCAGAACTGATTATGCCAGTTGTAATTACATAGTTCATATAAGTATCATGGAAGCCAATAAAATATGAGTTATTTCTTGGAATGCTAAATTTAATGTTTTGTAAGGACTTAATTAAAAATTACTTAAAAATTATAAAGCAGGCTGGGCTTGGTGTGAAATCATGCCTGTAATCTCGGCACTTTGGGAGGCTGAGGCGGGTGGATCACTTGAGGTCAGGAGTTCAAGACCAGCCTGACCAACATGGTGAAACCCTGTCTCTACTAAAACTACAAAAAATTAGCCAGGCATGGTGGTGCACAGCTATAATCCCAGTTACTCAGGAGGCTGAGACAGGAGAATCTCTTGAACCCGGGAGGCAAAAGTTGCAGTAAGCCAAGAGCCCACCACTGCACTCCAGCCTGGGTGACAAAGTGAGACTCTATCTCAAAAAAATAAAAAAAGAAAAAAGTATTTTTAAAAGGGTCTCAGCTGGGCATGGTGGCTCACGCCTGTAATCCCAGCACTTTGGGAGGCTGAGGCAGGTGGATCTCCTGAGGTCAGGAGTTCGAGACCAGCCTGGCCAACATGGTGAAACCCTGACTCTACTAAAAACACACAAAAAAATTAGCCAGGTGTGGTGGCGAGCACCTGTAGTCCCAGCTACTTGGGAGGCTGAGGCAGGAGAATCACTTGAAACCAGGAGGTGGAGGTTGCAGTGAGCTGAGATTGCACCACTGCACTCCAGCCTGGGTAACAGAGTGAGACTCTGTCTCAAAACAAATAAAATAAAATAAAATAAAAAGTTCTCACTCCAGTTTAAATAAACTGAATCGCTGATTAAAGGGTATAGTTAATGTATGGATGCCAGTCAGCAGAGTCATACTAGCTATAATAATAATGGCTTTAGCTCTATATTATTTATATTAAACATTGTTATAACAAAAGGATTAAGATTTCTCTATATCAAATACATATATATAATATCTTTGTATTTAATACATTAGGAGGTTCAAAGATAGAGGTAACTGGACCTCTTGACTCTTGTTTGTTTATGTTTTTGTTTTTTTTTTTTGAGACAGAGTCTCGCTCTGTCGCCCAGGCTGGAGTGCAGTGGCACGATCTCTGCTCACTGGAAGCTCTGCCTCCCGAGTTCACACCATTCTCCTGCCTCAGCCTCCCCAGTAGCTGGGACTACAGGCGCCCGCCACCACACTCTGCTAATTTTTCATATGTTTAGTAGAGACAGAGTTTCACCATGTTAGCCAGGATGGTCTCGATCTCTTGACCTCGTGATCCGCCTGCCTCGGCCTCCCGAAGTGCTGGGATTACAGGCATGAGCCACTGCACCTGGCTGACTCTTGTAACTCCTCAAGACTGTGTTTGTGGATTCAGTTAGGAATCACCCCTTCTCCTGACCTGACCCCAAGATGAGCCTCCTCATTTCCACACTCTGGACTTTCTTACATGCTCATAAGATAGAGATGTTGACTTCCTGCACGTTTCCCATTCCTTCGTTTCATGCCTTTCACGTACATCATAGCCATAATGTTTCAATTTCTGGATTATAACAAAGGTGTTAAGTTGGTTTTCTTTGATATTCTCCCCTGTGTTTCTTTGTCATCTCTCATTTCTTGTTTCTGCCCTGCCAGGCTGTGTGTCTTGTGCATTACAGTTATCCCACTCATCTTTCACCTAATTTAAAAAAACTCATTCAGTCCAGGACTTAGAGTATAAGTGTGTTTAAATAGTGTTAGGTTCACATAATGTCTAAAACTTTTAGTAGGAAAAATGCTATCTTGCCAATTTGTCAGTGTCTGAAAGGAATTTGCTTTTAAAAATTTGGCAATTTGACAGAGGCAAATTTAAGATTTGAAAATACTTTCTTAAATGTCGACAGTTGACTCATCTACAGCTAGAAGGCAAGAGCAGGAAGCGATGGTGACCAGCGGAGCCTGAATGAACTCAGGAATGTAACTCTAGATCAAGGGTCCTAACTGTAGGTTTCAAAGAATCTCTTGGAGTACTTGCTGAAAAATGTAGGTTCCTAAGTCCACTGCCAGAAACTCTGATTCAGTGGGTCAAGATGGAATAACTAAACAATGGCCTGATGCAGTGGCTCATGCCTGTAATCCCAGCACTTTGGGAGGCTGAAGCAAGAGAATCACTTGAGGTCAGGAGTTTGTGACCAACCTGGCCAACATGGTAAAACCCCATCTCTACTAAAAATACAAAAAAAAAAAAAAAAAATTAGCTAGGCATGGTGACATGCACCTGTAATCCCAGCTACGTGGGAGGCTGAGGCAGGAGAATTGCTTGAATCTGGGAGGTGGAGGTTGTGGTGGGCCGAGATCACGCCATTGCACCACTGCACTCCAGTCTGGGCAATAAAGTGAGATTCTGTCAAAAAAAAAAAAAAAAGAAGAAGAGAGAGAGAAAGAGAGAAAGAGAGAAAGAAAGAAAAAGAAAGAAAGAAAGAAAGAAAGAAAGAAAGAAAGAAAGAAAGAAAGAAAGAAAGAAAGAAAGAAAGAAAGAAAGGAAGAAAGAGAGAAAAGAAAGAAAGAAAGAAAGAAAGGAAAGAAAGAAAGAGAGAAAGAAGAAAGAAATGCTGAACAAGATATAGAGACAACATACAGCTGGGCCAGCATATGACATCTGATAGTGGGGAGATGTGGGGCTGGGTCCTGAATCTGAGGGTAATTAACTCCCCGTAACTTCTTTTCCTAATCTGTAAAAGGATAGTGACAGTGAGACACTGTGGTGGGGTTAACATTTTGGAAAACATCCACATGTTTTTTTCCTTTGCCTTTCTGTGTGTGTCAACTACTTCCTACCTGTCCAGCCTAATACACAGGCATATTGTCTTGGTAGGGGGTGGAGATCTGAGAAAGAGATTAGAATTTGTGTCCGAAGGTTTACAAAGAGGAAGAAGAAGTCAATATTTAGATTCTGACATTCAAGATGGAGTTATGTAGCAAGACCATTGCTATGAGATAGTATTTCTACTTTCCTTTTTCCACTCCCACCCTGCCCTCTCCCCACACCTCACAGTAGCATGAGAAAAACCAGATATGGAAGTTTCAGGTCATAAAAATTATCTTATAATTTAGAAAATAGGCCTTGTACCTATGACAGCCAGGCCATGAGGCTTAGAGCTCTGTGGTAGAATGAGGACATGTTAGGAAAAACAAAGAAAATCCCTCCCCTCTTCGGCTGAGGACATTATAAAAAGGAGAGCAAGAAAGAGAAGAGAGAAATGGGCTTGAGGTGAGTGCAGAGAAGGGGTGCATGGATCCCGAGGGCAAGGAGAGGAGCTTCTTTCAATTTCCCTCCTTTCCAGCAACTACTTTGAGACAAGAGTTGTCACTGGGCGGTAGGAAAGGGGAGGGACAGATGCAAGTTCAATAGATGTGGGTGGGGCCAAGGCCACAGAACCCAGAAAAACAACTCATCCGCATTCGTTTCCTCACTGACTAGAAAAGAATAGAGAAGGAAGGGCTTCAGTGACTGGCTGCTTGGCTGACTTACAGCAGTCAGACTCTGACAGGATCATGGCTATGATGGAGGCCCAGGGGGGACCCAGCCCGGGGCAGACCTGCGTGCTGATCCTGATCTTCACCGTGCTCCTGCAGTCCCTCTGTGCAGCTGTAACTTACGTGTACTTCACCAACGAGCTGAAGCAGGTCAGTGCAGGGCAGTGCACTCGGTCTCAGGGGCGCTTAGCTACTGTCTGGTTACCTGCTCCTCCTTTGCATGTCAGCTTGCTCCTCTCTGAAGACTTCACTGCTTCCTTTCTCAGTGGGTACACTCTAACTGCTAAATTGCATAATCACTGAAGTCCTCGCAAAAGTGTAAGTTCAAGAAATTGTGTAAACTAAGTGCAGTGACAGAACTGGCTCCACTAGTTACTAGCAGATGTGGGCAACAAAACTCCTGAGGGATTTTTGGTTTTTAAAAGTATGCGTATTTTATAATATTAGCCATTGCAACTGTCCATGAAAGCTTTCTGCTAAATGCTTTATAGTTCTTTTGTTTTTCTTTTCCAAACTTTTATTTGTTCACATTCAATTGAAAAAGATAACTTTTACAGGTTCTTTGGTGCCCATATTCAGCATACAAAATTGTAAAAGACTATTCACAAATAAAACACATTAGCTCAAAATGGAAAAAAATAACAATGCCAACAATAAAACAACCTAAGGTAGCGCACACTGTGACAGCTCTGCTTATGGGGACATGAGAATTACTGTGAAAATAAATAGAATGTCCTTTTGTAAAAGCAGCAATGGCATGTCTTGTAAACTTCCTTTTTTATGTTACAGCAAGGTTTGGAATAAAATCCACAGGGACTGGAGCTTACACGGCAGCCATGAATAAATAAAAGGGTCTGTTTCCTCAATTACCGTTGGTCCAGTTTTCCTTTTGAGTCCAAAGTGCAGCAGGTTTTAAAAGGTGCTCAGTTAGAGATTCTAACCAATTAAGTGGTGAATGATAAAATTTCTTTCCTGCTTTCAAACACAAATGGGTAAATCTGTCCCACAGCAGTAGCAACAGCCTTTAAACAGGGCCTTATTACTGTGATACTTCCTGTCGAAAAAATCTGTAAGGTAGCTCTTAGAGTCTTTATCCAATAGCACACAGCAGGATGAAGCTCAGGTTCGTAACTCACATGAGGTCTATTGTTCTTTGTGAATTCTGGCAAACAGATTTCTTTATTTTTTAGTTTTTTTATTTTGCTTTAAGTTCTGGGATACATGTGCAGAACGTGCAGGTTCGTTACATAGGTATACATGTGCCATGGTGGTTTGCTGCACCCATCAACCCATCACCTAGGTTGTAAGCCCCACATTCATTAGGTATTTGTCCTAATGCTCTCCCTCCCCTTGCCACCCACCCCCTGGCAAGCCCCAGTGTGTGATATTCCCCTCCCTGTGTCCATGTGTTCTCATTGTTCATTATAAGTGAGAACATGCAGTGTTTGGTTTTCTGTTCCTGTGTTAATTTGCTGAGAATGATAGTTTCCAGCTTCATCCGTGTCTCTGCAAACGACATGATCTCATTCTTTTTTATGGCTGCATAGTATTCCATACTATGTAGTATATGTATATGTGTATATGTGGTATATGTATATGTAGTATGTGTATATGTGCCACATATTCTTTATCCAGTCTATCACTGATGAGCATTTGGGTTGATTCCAAGTCTTTGCTATTGTAAATGGTGCTGCAATAAACATATGTGTGCATGTGTCTCTATAGCAGAATGATTTATAACCCTTTGGGTGTATACCCTGTAATGGGATTGCTGGGTTGAATGGTATTTCTGGTTCTAGATCCTTGAGGAATTGCCATACTGTCTTCCACAATGGTTGAACTAATTTATTCTCCCACCAACGATGTAAAAGCATTCCTGTTTCTCCACATCCTTCCAGCATCTGTTGTTTCCTGACTTTTTAATAACCACCATTCTAACTGGAGTGAGATGGGATCTCATTGTGGTTTTGATTTGCATTTCTCGAATGACCAGTGATGATGAGCTTTTTTTCATGTGTTTGTTGGCTGCATAAATGTCTTCTTTGGAGAAGTATCTGCTCCTATCTTTTGCCCACTTTTTGATGTGGTTGTTTGTTTTTTTTTTCTTGTCAATTTGTTTTACAAGAAACAAATTCCTTGTGTATTCTGCATATTAGACCTTTGTCAGATGGGTAGATTGTAAAAATTTTCTCCGATTCCGTAAGTTGCCTGTTCACTCTGATGGTAGTTTCTTCTGCTGTGCAGAAGCTCTTTAGTTTAGTTAGATCCCATTTGTCAATTTTGACTTCTGTGCAATTCCTTTTGGTGTTTTAGTCATGAAGTTTTTGCCCATGCCTGTGTCTTGAATGGAATTGCCTAGGTTTTCTTCTGGGGTTTTTATGGTTTTAGGTTTGACGTTTAAGTCTTTAATCCATCTTGAGTTAATTATTGTAGAAGCTGTAAGGAAGGGGCTCAGTTTCTGTTTTCTGCATATGGCTAGCCAGTTTTCCCAGCACCATTTATTAAATAGGGAATCCTTTCCCCATTGCTTGTTTTTGTCAGGTTTGTCAAAGATCAGGTGGTTGTAGATGTGTGGTGTTATTTCTGAGGCCTCTGTTCTGTTCCATTGGTCTATATATCTGTTTTGGTACCAGTAGCATGCTGTTTTGGTTACTGTAGCCATCTTCCCTGCTTTGTTGTTCCGAGTTGGAGTTACAGTTCTTGACTCATGAATTCTTGAGGGTTGAGGTAGCTGTATCAGAGTTGTGTCTGCTTCTGTTCACCAGTATAACTCTGGGTCTAGCATGTGGTTCCCAAGTAACCACTAATACTAATACTTGTGGTTCACTAAATACTTATTGATCGAATGAACAGCCTTTGCCAGTGCGGTAGGCACCATGAATATGCAGGCAACAAAGGCAGAGTCAGGCTCAACCCAAAGCCAGGCTCTAAATCACTGAACACTCCCGTTTTGTATTCCAGATGTAGCTAGTCCTGGTGAACTTTCACACCTTTGAAATGTTTTGCTTTTAGGTATGAGGCATTCCTGTGTTGACAATAAGTGAGAATACAAAGGACTGGCATTCTGCCTATTCCTGGGGCACAGGCATGTCATGGGTAAAATCCATAATAAAGAAGTTATCAAATAGACACAGCTGTTCATGATAAAACAATTGAAAAGCAAACTGCCAGTCTCTGCCTATGGATGGTCCATGTACAAATTGAGGTATCTTTGATAGAAAAAACAAACAAACACTTAGTGCCACTTTAATTTATGATTTTCTCGATGAAAATCCCTGGAACTATGACTCCAAAATTGCTGAAAATAAACCAACTCAGTTTTGGACTTCTAATATATACTTTAACTCATTGTATATTAAATAGTAGAGAATTATGAGCTACAAGGAACTTCAGATCCTCCCCCGACCACCACAACCACATTTTTACAGATGAGGAGACAAGAAATAATGTACTCATGTTCAGACAAGGCTTTGGAGGCAGTGCTGGGGTGACTAGCACCCAGGTCTGTAGGCTCTTCGCTCCATAGTGGGATGTCCACAGGGTTAACCTATGTACACCTTGTAATGTACAGTGCTTGCACAGTCCATCCTGTAGCACCAACTCTGCCAGCTGACTAGGAGATGAAAGACTAAGGATCTCAGAAAAGTATAAATTGTGCAAAAGACATAGAGTGATAACTATTTGCTAGGGAAATACAGTTTGCATATCCTGTGGAGTGTAAGTTTGGTTATCTCAATCAGTCAGAAATTTTTCTTTTGGAAATGGATGAGGCAGACTCTTGTTTTATTTGCAAGTAATTATGAAAATTATGGCTACCGTTAGATGACCAGTAAAGTCAGGTTTATTGTAGGCACATTTAGAAAAGAGTTTCTTTTGTAACAAAAAAAAAATTCATGAAACTATGGTCATACCTTTAGCTTTAAGTCTACACAAGAGACTGGCACCAATTTGGAGCCAGAATTTCCTAACCTTTCTTTTTTTTTTTTTTTTTTTTTTTGAGACGGAGTCTTGCTGTGTGGCCCAGGCTGGAGTGCAGTGGCCCGATCTCGGCTCACTGCAAGCTCCACCTCCCGGGTTCACGCCATTCTCCCGCCTCAGCCTCCGAGTAGCTGGGACTACAGGCGCCCGCCACCATGCCCGGCTAGTTTTTTGCATTTTTTTTTTTTAGTAGAGACGGGGTTTCACCGTGTTAGCCAGGATGGTCTCGATCTCCTGACCTCGTGATCCACCCACCTCGGCCTCCCAAAGTGCTGGGATTACAGGCTTGAGCCACCGCGCCCAGCCCAGAATTTCCTAACCTTTCTTAACTTTACAGCATAAACAGAGTAAAGCTGTTACTCCATACCCAAGTAGCTCCATCAATTTGCTCACATTGCAAGTTGGGACTAATTTTAAGATTGAATCAACCAGTTATTTACTCAACTGACTCATGCAATTGTCTGTATATATAATCAAATTTCTTTTTCAATTCTACTATAAAAATGGAAATTTCATATAAGGCTTAAGATCTTCCCACTTGCACACATTTTTCCTAATTGCATTTTGACATATGAATACGTATACATTAGGCATGCAGAAGAATTCATTGAGAGTGCAAGAAAGCTAGGAGAATTACAGATATTGAGCAATTACTGTGTACCAGGAACTTTGAAAAGTATTGCCTGATTTCAATTCTCATAACAATTCTATAACGTAAGTATAATTACCCCATATTATAGATGAACAAACTAAGGCTGAGGTGAAGTTAAGAGATTTGTTCAAGATTACAAAACTAGTAAAAGATAAAGCCTGATTTTGAACCCAGGCATGAAGGAGGTACTCAATAAATTGAAGCACCTACCTTTTTTTTTCAATACACTTTTTTCAATACATTACAATGCTATTTTTATAGTAGCATTGTAATTCCTGCTGAAAAGTCTCCTGAAGGTGTCACTTTCTTCATCAGAAGTTTTCCAAAGGGAAAATATATTTGAATCTTCTGTGTAGACTTTGGAAAAGTATATTCAACTTAAGTATTAATTTCTTAAAATTGAATATAGGTTCCACTTTGGCTGGTGAAATTTTGCAGAAGATACAGTCTGCAAGGATTATAGGGTGTAAGGGTTAAGGAAGGCTTCATAACATTGGATTGGATCTTCACAAATAAGCTGTAGACCAGCAAACATGAACAACAAATATGGGCTGAGCCCCCAAAGTCTGTGTCCCTCTGAGAAGGTTTTATGATAAGGGAATGGCCTATCACTGTGGCATCATAGATGGGGAGGAAAAAGGAGAAGGGATTCCTCTCCACAGATCTCCGTAAATGATCCTTTATGCTATTTGCAGTTTGCAGAAAATGATTGCCAGAGACTAATGTCTGGGCAGTAGAGAGGGTCAGTGCTGCCATCTTGAAGTCTACCTTGCTGAGTCTACCCTACTGACCTCAAGCCCCATCAAGGACTGGTTGACCCTGGCCTAGACAACTACCATGTTTGTAACAGCACCAAGAGCAGTCACCATGGAAATCCACTTTTCAGAACCAAGGGCTTCTGGAGCTGAAGAACAGGCACCCAGTGCAAGAGCTTTCTTTTCAGAGGCACGCAAATGAAAATAACCCCCACACGCTACCTTCCGTCCCCAGTGCCCAGGTGTGGTTAGTTAGAGCATATAGCCTCAGCCTGTGATATGCTGCAGGAAACTCATACTTTGAAGTGGAAAGGATGGGAGGAGGTGAGGGGAGACATATCATCTTAATTATCATTCTTGGAATAACCACAGCACCCCACGTCAACTCACCATGTGTCTAGTCACCAGCATTGGCCAGGTTCTATAGAAGACACTACCGAAATTCATGATGCAGGAAACATGTGAGGGTGGAGAGGGTGATTGAGGCTTCCTCTCTGGATTTCTATTGTTCAGAAAACAGTATTTATGCATAAAAAGGTCTAGAAAGAGAAACACCAAAATGACAATGTGATCTCTAGATGTTATGATTATGGGTGCTTTTTTTCCTTTTTATTTTTCTATATTTTACAAATTTTCTACAGGGAATGTCATAAAAATATCCATGCTATCCATATGTAATTTTCATACAGATTTAAAGAACAAAACATTTTTATATAGTCTTATAAGAAAACAACCATACTCAAAATTATGCACACACATAGTATGATCTCACCTCCGTAAACAAGAGAGATCATCCAAAGGTTAACTAGGAGGTGGGAATATAGATGCCATTAGTGGTTGTTTCAGTTTTTTGTTTGTTTGTTTTGTGATTTACTTATTTAGTTTTTGGAGGGTTTTTTTTTCTTTTAGAAAAGTGTTCTTTACTTTTCCATGCTTCCCAGCTTGCCTGTGTATCCAGAATGTATCCAGGCTTTATAAACTCCTGGGCAATAATGTAGCTACGTTAGCTTGTCAACCTCCCATCCACTTATACCCAGGACCTTACTCAATTTTCCAGGTTCCCCCCACCTCCTCCTGAAAGTATTTCTGGAAAATACCAGAAGGGATCACAGGCTGTAGCCAGCAATTGGTACTAAACTGGGCTAGTCCTGTGGCTCAAGCTCCGCTACCACCATCCATGTCAAATTCCACCTCAGTTGACAAGTTGTTGCCTGCTGCCATTACTGCCTGATCACAGGCAGCTGTCAACTCTGCACCTTGCCTCTCATGGCTGGAGCCTCCCATCTTCAGCCATTTCCTGCTGAGAGGGCTTACAGCTGATGTGAAGTAAAAAGGCATACTTCTCCCTCCTTTCTGTGTCAGGCACACCTTTTTGCCCCAACAAGTTAGAGAGACTTGTGAGCCTGCTTGTTCAGTGTAATCAAACCGAAGCTTGGCCGGAGTCCACTCATACTGAGTGAACTGGGACAGTGTCCAGGGAAAGTTCGCTCTTCCTGGAACTACCCTCGGGCCTTGTAGCTGATCCCAGTTTCTCGTCTCTTCCGTCATGATCCTTTCCCACAGTTTGCTAGACACGCTTTCGTATTTCTGAATCATATGTGACTGAGTGCCTTCCTTGGAAAGGTTTTGCATCTCCCAAGTCAATTGGAGTTGCAACTAGATGTCTACAGGTGGGGCGGGCAGGGGCAAGGAAATGTACCTAAGTCCACAGCCAGTCATATCTCAACTGGGGCAGCCCCAGCTTCACCTCCAACTACATATACTATGGGAATGTTTTTCTCTTGTTGTTTAAAAGAGGAAGAAAGTAAATGAATGATCTATGACTGGGTGTGAGGAAGAAATGTATTAACTCAAGTTTGCACTTTTGCATTTGAGGGACCTTGGCCAGATGTCCAAGGGTTACATGGCTGAGTACAGAACTGTGTGATTTTGGCTAGGACCGCTCATGAACAGTTCAGATATTCTGATTTAAAATGAGATCGTCTTTCTATAGAAAGGAGTGAATCATCATTCAATTTGATCCTCCCTTCAAGCTTTGCAGTACCTTAGTTCAAATAACAGATTAAAATTGCCATTTTCTCATTTATTTCCCCAGGTAGAGTCAATTCAGCAGATTTTTTCAGGGAAATAACGTCTCTTCCATCCCACTTGTTAAAACAAAACAAAACAGAAGAGAAAATCCTTCTGGCTTTGTTTGGACCTTCTGTTTCCTGTATTCCTTGATTAAACAATGATCAGCCTGAAGAGTTCTGGGTGGTTTGGGGTGTGTGTGTTTGTGTGTGCTTATAACATCAAGCAAGGATTTGTTGATGAGAGTGAGGAGTTTGTTGACAATGATCTGGCTGTTGCCATTGTTTACTTTCAATCAGAAACAGGGAGAAAACCTTCAAAGAGTGTTTAAAGTCTCTGCCAATAAATTCCTAGTTAGTGTAAACATTTAATGAAACAGCGTTCAGATTTCTAGCAGCAACATGGTCCAGAGTCTGCCATCCAGAGGAGTAGAAATCAGATCAGTAACTAGAATCTACTTAGCTAGCCACAGCTCAGATCAAGAAACAGAATATGACCCCCTCCCAAATGATTTGGCTGTTTTTTATTTAGGATCCTGAAATTTAAACTGACTCCACTACCAACCTTGTATCTAGGTAGGTTTCCAGCTTCAAAATGGGATACATACCGTGGCAGAGCTGGAAGAGACCTCAGAATCACCATAGTGAACCGGCTCGAAACTAATGAGCAGACACAGGAGAATGGAAGCAACTTGTCAAGAAAAGCACAGCTGTTTAGTAAGGGAGGCAGGGAAGGACACTGTGACTCCAGATGCCTGACCCACACCTGCATCCTTTGCACTATATCCAGCTGCTTACTTTTATTCTCTTTCGCTCTTTTTTTTTTAAGGACAAAGGAGAGCATGCTTACTTTTATTTCAAACAGGAACTTACTCAATGTGCCAAAACTTCTCTAAGTCTGCTATCAGTTTCTGTTGTCTTAACTTCCAAATGAACAAAAATAAAAAGCACTTATGCAAAATATTGTGTTATATTCCATCGCAACCCAGATGCAGGACAAGTACTCCAAAAGTGGCATTGCTTGTTTCTTGAAAGAAGATGACAGTTCTTGGGATCCCAATGACGAAGAGAGTATGAAGAGCCCCTGCTGGCAAGTCAAGTGGCAACTCCGTCAACTCGTTAGAAAGGTATATAATCTCACCAGGTGACCTCACCAGTAGGCAGATAAGGCCAGAAGAATTCCTTAAAGTGAAGGAATCTTTAAGATAATCAAGCCTAGACTCTGCATTTTACAAATAAGAAAACTTAGGCCCAGAGTATTTAAGTAATTTTCCCCAAATTCACAGAACTAGGAAAATGGGGGATAGCACCAAAAGGCAGGGCCTGGCCGACTCCTGATCTAGAGTTCATTCCTCTGCCCCAGACAGACTCCACATCTAGTCTAATCTTTTGATCTCACATTATGGAAACTGAGGCACACCCAGGGTAATGAAGAGAAGGTCACAAAGTCATAAAGAATGTGTGAGATTTTTTTTCATTCAAAAGATAAAGGAGATCAAATAATGATGTTTTATATTCTTCCCACATTGCCGATGTCTGGAATTAAATATTTATTTTTGTATGCATATAGAGATGAAGAAAGAGGAAAGTAAGAGGGAAGAAAGAGGAAAGGAAGGGAAGGGAAGAAAGAGATACTCTGAGAATTTGAAGGTGGTTTTTTCTTAATTTACAGCCAATAAATAACAAATTACAAAAAGTATCTGTTTATGGAAGTTGCTTAAACAGGACTTCCAGCAGAGACATGTTAGTTAACGGCTTATTTTACTAAATGTGGCAGAGTGACAGATCAATCAAGTTTCTTCTCTTAGGCTCTTCTTTCTTTGTAAAATGGCATTTAATAATATTTGCGGCCAGGTGTAGTGGCTCATGCCTATAATCCCAACACTTTGGAAGGCTGAGGCAGGCAGATCACCTGAGGTCAGGAGTTGAAGACCAGCCTAGCCAACATGGTGAAATCCCATCTCTACTAAAAATACAAAAATTAGCAAAGTGTGGTGGTGTGTGCCTGTACTCCCAGCTACTTGGGAGGCTGAGACAGGAGAATTGCTTGAACCCAAGAGGCAGAGGTTGCAGTGGGCTGAGATTGTGCCACTGCACTCCAGCCTGGGCAACAGAACATGACTCTACCTCAAAAACCAAAATAAATAAATAAATAAATAAATAAATAAATAAATAAATAATTGCTTCTGCCTATGTAAAAATATGAGATGAGAACATGACTATAAAAATACTCTGTAAACTATGAAGTACCACATACACCACCATTGTTTAAAGACATTAACTGGGGGAATTCCCAGGGTACGAGGAGAATGTGTTTTACACATGTTTGTAAGTCCATTGTTTGGTGCTCTGCATCTGTTTCTCCATATAAATACTGTTATATCGGTGGTTAGGGATCAAGTTTATAATCCTGAGCTGTTTTCACAATAGAGCCCTGACATACGTAAGATGCTATTTCTATGGGAAATGAAACTAGATTTCCTCCTAGGAGTCCTAGAAACATAGCTGCTCTGTGGCTGCCCTGGCAGCGTGGCCCCGGGCAGGGGGACCCACTCCACACAAGCTATACAGAAGCAGCTGTGATTCCACCACTGCAAATGACAGCGAGTGCTCGGGGGCAAGGACCAGGAGACTAGGAAAAGCCTGGGCTGGAGAAGGGTCCTGAGGAAGCTGAGAAATGAAACTCCCAAGTTCCTGGGATAGGGGCTTGGGGAGGATGGAAGTGCAATTGTCCAGCAGGGGAGAGCGACTCAGAACTACGGTAGAAATCTGGAGACGGAGGAGAGGGCTGGGTGCTGTGGACAGGGAGTGGGGAGATAAGATAAATAGTGAGGACATTTCTTTTTCCTGCTATTCCTGCCATTCTCCCTCCCATTCTCACATCCTGCTACCAACTAGAATAGCAAGAAGCTGGGAGAATAGGTGAGAATGTGGGAAAAATAATTCTCTTTTTTTTTCAGGCACATTAGTCGAATGGACTTATTCCAGTAAATATCCTATGCCCATTATCTCATTTAATCATCACGACAGCTCTGAATAATAAGTCATTATTATCCTCTTAAATATATTTTTAAAATAGATTAATAAATTGAAGTTTAGATCAGTGAAATAGCTTGAGCAGTCTCACAGAGCCAGTAACTGAAACATTTGAATGCAGGGCATCTGGCCATGCTTCTAGTCACTCTTTTTATTTTGCCTCCCACATTGTAGGAAAGTCCCTTTTCTTTCTCCTGCTGTTTCCCCTTCTTTCCTTCCTTTCTGTTGCAGAATAAGAGAAAGAGAGAATAAGAGTAGGAAAGAGAGACACACAGAGAGAAATGAGAGAGAGAGAGAGATAAGAGAGAATGCCGTGGTTTTCTCTCACTTCCCCTTCCTGTATGTCAGTGCCCAGAGAACTGATTACAGTCAGTCCACCACCACCAGCCCTGTCCCCATTATCTGGTATCAGGGCTTGAGGTGGAGGGAGAAGCAGAGAGCTTCTGCTTTGGGGTGGAAGTACAGAGAATGCAAGTTTCTGACAGTTGCAACATTAACTAGAGTGATTGGGAAAGAAGGCAGTGATGGGAGAAGGTGGCAGGAGGGACAGAGAGGAATTCAGAATCCGTGGATGAGCCAAGTCAGGATCTTCCCAGTTAATAGAAAGGTTTGCTTTTCACTCTTTCTTATTGGTTTTCCCCATTGGTTAGTACAAAGGGAGGGGGAGGTTACTAGATATTTAGCAAATATATGGGAAGGTGGTAAAATAGCTTTATGTTGAGAATGGCTCAGCCACATTCTCAGAAGTGAAAGAATGACATGGTGTTGTCAGGTTGTACCTTGATAGGCTATGTATGTCTGTGGGCATCCTGAGAGAGAGGAAGTGTGCCCTGCGTCTTGAGGCTTGGGTCTGTCCAATAATTTTAAGCCTCTGGGCTCTGTTACCCAGTGCACTTATACACACACACACACGAAGGTGCACATACACCCCACACACAGAAAGTGACATGACATGGCTGCCACACTTATCAGCCACATTTGGCTGAATTCACATGGCAGAAGGCTTCTTCCTCCTGCACTGCTCCAGGTGTGACCTTTCCAAGACTTCATCCAGCAACAGAACTTTCCCAGGTAGAGGACTATCCCTTGATTACTGTGTGGGGACAGCTATTTAAATATTCATCCCAGCTCCCACACCACCCCTTACAGACCCTATGCTTGACCAACTTAAAGCTTCCTAGATTGATAATGCATGTAGAAATTTCCTGTTAGACATCAGCAAGAAGATCCATAGGCATTCTATTGTCAGTTTAAATTTTTAGGGAAATTAATAAGCTTTATTTAATAATATTTGCAGATGATTTTGAGAACCTCTGAGGAAACCATTTCTACAGTTCAAGGTACTATCTTTTTTGTTGTTATTTTAATTTTTTACTGTCATCTTCATGACAGGTGGTGAATAGTTCTCCATTCTCCTCTCTGTTCTCATCCACTCATCCATCCTCTGATCTGCTGCTCTGTATCTCAAGCCACTTGTTGATTCTATTTCCCTCTTTACATTGGCAGCTAGGAAACTCAGAATCAAATCTGTGGCCCACCTATGGTCAGAACTTTATTTCAGCTTAATTTTATTCTGCCCCATGAATTTTCCTTTCTCCTTAATTTCTTCACTTATTTGTTTCTACCTTCTAATGTGTTACAAACAAGCCATCTTAAATCTTTTCTGGGAAACTGAGAGAAATAAATGAAATCCCTTAAAGTTACCCTTCTTTGTTTCAGGCCACCACTGGGTTCCAGGTCTTTCTTTATGAAAGCCTCCTCCTCCATCATCCCTTTCCCAACAATCTTTCTACCCATCCACAATCCTCATCCTGTGGTCTTCATGCCATACGACCCTCTTGTTCATGGTCAGCAGCCTTCTCTCGACCCACCTCTCTGTTCAGTACTATTGCCCAGGCTGGCTTCTTTAGCCTTCCATCTGACACTCCCTCATCCTTCACAGCTCATGTAATTGTCACCTCTTCAGAGAGGGCTTCTGTGGACACCTTTCTAAGTAAATTCCCTGCACTCTGTTATTTTATCACACATACCTTGTTCATTTCCTTTCAGTTATTTTTTAAATGTTATTCTTTTCCAATGCAATAAACTTCTTCATCACTTAGCACCCCCATTTTCCTTTATTAAATATGTTTTCTTAAATATAAAGGACAGAATCTGGTCCTGGGGTCTAAGCCCTCTTTCTTATCATTTCTTCAAAGATGAAAGCAGTAGTCAGAATGTTGAACACTCCACCTGTTCAGATGATTCATACCAGATTAATGGTCTATAGC
This sequence comes from Theropithecus gelada, assembly GCF_003255815.1. NCBI lineage: Eukaryota > Metazoa > Chordata > Mammalia > Primates > Cercopithecidae > Theropithecus > Theropithecus gelada. Next base: position 118,374,164 of record NC_037669.1, read on the forward strand.
AGATAGATGCATGTACTGTTTTCAGTGTTGGAAGAATAAAATTCTTTGTTATTCATCTCAGTAAGGTGAAACACTACTCTGTATACCAAGATATACCCATGGTACCTCGATACACATATTTGCAAGTTTCTTTTCTGGGAGGTGTTTAATATAACCAGTAGGAAATTTCCTCTTTTAAAATTTTGCTTTCAAATCTAGGCTTTCCTATTCATATGCTTGAAATGACCTTAACAAATCTGTTGCCCAGGCTGGAGCACAGTGTTGCGATCATGGCTCACTGCAGCCTCAACTTCCTGGCCTCAAGCAATCCTCCCACCTCAGCTTCCTGAATAGTAGGGCTGTAGGCACAGGCCAACACATCCGGCTGATTTTTCTATTTTTTATAGAGACAAGGTTTCACTATGTTGCCCAGGCTAATCTCAAACTCTTAGGCTAAGTGATCCACCCATCTTGGCCTTCAAATTACCACTTTCTAATTCATATTTTCTGTGGAAGGCTGTAAGTCCCTTGAGGACATGGCAGTGAAGTCAGTGATTAATGTTTGTGGCCCTTTAGGGTGTAGTGCCTTACCCTAGCACTGTCCGTTTGATGAAAGAATATAATTTATCTTACAACCAATGTAAGCACTCTTGGGAAGTCTGAACTGATTTTTTAGAGAAAGTCATTTGTTACATTTCTTTTCCGTTTTTTTTTAAATTTTTTTTAATTTTTATTTTTTTATGGAGTCTTGCTCTGTCACCCAGGCTGGAGTGCAGTGGTGCAATCTCTGCTCACTGCAAGCTCCACCTCCTGGGTTCACACCATTCTTCTGCCTCAGCCTCCTGAGTAGCTGGGACTATAGGCTCCCACCACCACGCCTGGCTAATTTTTTTGTATTTTCAGTAGAGACTGGGTTGCACCATGTTAGCCAGGATGGTCTCGATCTCCTGACATGACCCGCCCACCTCAGCCTCCCAAAGTGCTGGGATTACAGGCATGAGCCACTGTGCTCAGCCTACATTTCTGTTTCTTTAAGGCTACTGCAAAATACTTTGGACGGTGATCAATAAATGTTGTTTATTGTGATCTAGTGAATTCGCAACTTATATGCTTGTATACTCAATATCATAACCAGAATGTCAATTCCTGTTCTTTCTTTTTGGAGTGGAAGGGTGGTTGCAGGATGACTGTTGGATACCAGTTTGCCGCATCTAAGGGCAATTGTTATAATTGCTACTGCTTTAGAATCTACAGTAGTTAGCATAGAGAAAGGAAAATTGAGATGACAAAAATTGGTACCACTTTGTTTATTTCTGTATGTAATTCAAGGTGGAAATTTGCCAATAGGTGGTTATTTGCATACTTTAACTCAGCAGCATTATTACATGTCTACAGTTATTTCTTTATTTATATTTTTGGAAAAGGGATAGAATCTTCACTTTGTTGTATTCTCTTTGGACCTTACCTGTGAGACACTGATAAATTATAATCCATGTTACTGCTTATTCTTCCCATGTAAAGTACTTTTCAAGTTGATCATAAGCTGAGGTAGGTTGATCATAATATCAAAATGTTATTTTTATGAAAACTCACGGAATCAACTTTGGAAGCCCAGTATGCTTACAATGACTGATTGACAACACCTATGAACAGCAATGTATTTGAGAACTAGTTTGGCAAGTGTTGATGATTCTTTATCATTTCTCTTTTAGAAAAGCAACAAAATACTTCTCCCCTAGTGAGAGAAAGAGGTCCTCAGAGAGTAGCAGCTCACATAACTGGGACCAGAGGAAGAAGCAACACATTGTCTTCTCCAAGTAAGAAAAACAATAAATAAGTGACTTAAGGGAAAATAATGGAAGGATTGCGCCAAGTAACTTATTTTTTAAATAATTTTACCTGAAATGTTTATATGGCTATCTACAAAATGCTCAGTATTAACTAGATCTCAGACTGACTGTTTTCAGACGCAAGATTACAGACAAATAGCTCAATTACTGCCATGACATAACTGGCCTCAGGAAAATTACAAAGTGGGAGAATTGGGTTTTTGCAGTTGCCAGGATCCCTTTTTTTTCTTCTTCTTCTTTGGAGCAATTTCCCTTTCTTTCTTTCTTTCTTTCTTTCTTTCTTTCTTTCTTTCTTTCTTTCTTTCTTTCTTTCTTTCTTTCTTTTTTTCTTTCTTCCTTCCTTCCTTCCTTCCTTCCTTTCTTCCTTCCTTCCTTCCTTCCTTTCTTTTTCTTTCTTTCTTTCTCTTTCTTTCTGTCTTCCTTTTTTTCTTTCTTTCTTTTCTTTCTTTCATCTTTCTTTCTTTTTTTTTTTTTTAGACAGAGTTTCATTCTTGTTGCCCAGGTGGGAGTGCAGTGGCACTATCTCGGCTCACTGCAACCTCCGCCTCCTGGGTTCAAGCGATTCTCCTGCCTCAGCCTCCCAAGTAGCTGGGATTGCAGGCATGATCCACCACGCCTGGCTAATTTTGTATTTTTAGTAGAGACAGGATTTCTCCATGTTGGTCAGACTGGTCTCGAACTTCCCACCTCAGGTGATCCGCTTGCCTCGGTCTCCCAAAGTGCTGGGATTATAGGTGTGAACCACCGCACCCAGCCTTTCTCTCTTATGATTACTTCTTCCATCTCTTTGCACTTCTCTTCTTTGCTTGCCATCAAATCTCCCTTCTCTTTAAAGGTTCTAAATCATTTACTATCACTGTGAATCACTAGGTTCTCCTAGTGGCATTTATATTAAATTAAACCATAGGAGATTGCCAATATTTGACCATATTTTACTTACACAAATGCCAGTTTCATATAGTTTAACCATATATGTTACATTTAATTTATATCTAGGCAGAACACATGTTGATATGGTGCTATGTAATACTGTGCATTTTTGTTGTTGTTGTTGTTCTTTTTTTTTTTTTTTTTTTTTTGAGACGGAGTTTCACTTTTGTCGCCCAGGCTGGAGTGCAATGGTGCCATCTCGGCTCACTGCAACCTTTGCCTCCCCGTTTCAAGCGATTCTCCTGCCTCACCTACCCAAGTAGCTGGGATTACAAGCATGCACCACCACACCAGGCTGGTCTCAAACTCGACCTCAGCTGATCTGCCCCCCCTCAGCCTCCCAAAGTGCTGGAATTACAGGCGTGAGCCACCGCACCAGGCCTCTGTCCATGGGTCTTACAGCGTAAATGTCTAGGTTGGAATCGCACCTCCTCTTCACCTAGATGCATGTTTTGAGCAAATTACTTAACCCAGTCAAGCTTTAGTTTCTTCATATGCAAACTTGAGACAAATCTGAACTCACAAAATGATGCAAAATGTCTGATCTATTGTATGTACTCAAGAAATACTCACCTTTATTTTTATCAGAGGCTTTGTCCCATAAATTTGTCTAAAAATATTTCAGACATCACTTAATAGATAAAAGGGTTGTTTGGGGGGGTTTTGGGTTGGTTGGTTGGTTTAGTTTCTTCTGGGTAGTTGCCTTCTTGACATTTTTGGACTCATGTTTTATAAATGATTGGCATGTTCTGCCTACAAGTGAGGGGATTATTATGATGTTACTGCTTGCTACTCATCAATAAATATAATTGGTTTACGCTCTGGAAAAGCCCAATTTTGCACCAATCATGGAGATAGGCTAAAAGTGTAAAGGAATATCATTTTGGAAGGCTCATTTTTCATTCAAAACCTTTGAGTGTGAAAGATTCAAGTATCTCAGAATCTTTAAATCTAGGCTCCTTTGCCAACTTTGTGCCTCTATTATTTTTGACTAGAGAAGCCATCTGCTTGGATGTACCTTTGACTCTGGAGAGCTGAGAAAGATCAAGGAGGGACCCAAAGAGTCCAAAAGGAATGGCAAGAACTTCTGAGATATAGGCCTAAAGAAATAGATACGTTCATTTAGGTTTCCTTCCGGATTGTCCACTTAAGTTCACCAGCACAAGAAGGGAGGAACGGATTCAGGGCAGAAGTTCTGCCCAGGAGTAACCATTGCTATCTAAGTGGGCCATCCCCTGTGCTACCATTCTAAGTGTGACACATGTGGCATAAGCAGCTGATAAGGTATAAAAAGACAAGGGACTCCCAACAGTTTCCAATGTCACAATGATACAGGAGCCTCCTAATTTCTATGTGACTAGAATTTATAATCCACATAAGATTGAAGGAGGAAGAAGTTTGATATTAGATTGCAATCCCTGGCAATCCCAACAAAAATATAGGCTAGCCACAGCTGCAAAGAAGCTCCTTGCTTTGCTACAAATTCCCTTCTGCTAACTCTCTTTCTCTCTAAATTTCCTACAGACTCCAAGAATGAAAAGGCTCTGGGCCGCAAAATAAACTCCTGGGAATCATCAAGGAGTGGGCATTCATTCCTGAGCAACTTGCACTTGAGGAATGGCGAACTGGTCATCCAAGAAAAGGGGTTTTACTACATCTATTCCCAAACATACTTTCGATTTCAGGAGGAAATAAAAGAAAACACAAAGAACGACAAACAAATGGTCCAATATATTTACAAATACACAAGTTATCCTGACCCTATACTGCTGATGAAAAGTGCTAGAAATAGTTGTTGGTCTAAAGATGCAGAATACGGACTCTATTCCATCTATCAAGGGGGATTATTTGAGCTTAAGAAAGATGACAGAATTTTTGTTTCTGTAACAAATGAGCACTTGATAGACATGGACCATGAAGCCAGCTTTTTCGGGGCCTTTTTAGTTGGCTAACTGACCTGGAAAGAAAAAGCAATAACCTCAAAATGACTATTCAGTTTTCAGGATGATACACTATGAAGATGTCTCAACAAATCTGACCAAAACAAACAAACAAACAAAAAACAAAAAAGCTCTACGCAATCTGAGTAGAGCAGCCACAACCAAAAACATTCTACCACACACACTGTTCTGAAAGTGACTCACTCATCCCAAGAAAATGAAATTGCCAGATCTTTCAGGACTCTACCTCATATCAGTTTGCTAGCAGAAATCTAGAAGACTCTCAGCTTCCAAACATTAATGCAATGGTTAACATCTTCTGTCTTTATAATCTACTCCTTGCAAAGCTTGTAGAAAAAGAGCAACAATCCATCTCTCAAGTAGTGTATCGCAGTAGTAGCCTCCAGGTTTCCTTAAGGGACAACGTTCCTAAGTCAAAAGAGAAAAGAGGCACCACTAAAAGATCACGGTTGGACTGATGCAGTGGCTCACGCCTGTAATCCCAACACTTTGAGAACCCAAGGCGGGCAGATCACGAGGTCAAGAGATCAAGACCATAGTGACCAACATGGTGAAACCTCATCTCTACTAAAAGTACAAAAATTAGCTGGGAGTGTTGGTGCATGCCTGTAGTCCCAGTTACCTGGGAGGCTGAGGCAGGAGAATCGTTTGAACCCGGGAGGCAGAGGTTGCAGTGAGGTAAGATCACGCCACCGCACTCCAGCCTGGCGACAGAGCAAGACTTAGTTTCAAAAAATAATAATAATAATAAAAATTGTATATGTATGTGTTATTTTTTCAATAAAATTCTATATTACAGTGTGTCATGTTTGTTTTAGTGCTCACATTTATTGTCGTTTTTGTTTTAGTACTCACTTGTTTCATAACATCAAGATTACTAAAAATGGGGGAAAAGACTTCCAATCTTTTTTTCATATCTTTTATCTGACACATATTACAAAAGAAAGAAATTTCTCACTTTTAATTTAATATGATCAAATGTATCAGTTCTTTTATTTATGGCTAATACTTTTGTTTTGGGTTGAGTTGTGCTGTGTCCTTAGGAAAGACATGTTGAAGTCCTACTCACCAGTACCTCAGAATATAACCTTATTTGGACATAGGGCCATTGTGAATGTAACTAGTTAAGATAAGGTCATAGTGAAAAAGGATGGGCCCTTAATATAATATGACTGGTATTCTTTTTTGTTGTTGTTTTTATTTTTATTAATTTTTTTTAGACGGAGTCTCTCTGTCACCCAGGCTGGAGTGCAATGGCACAATCTCGGTTCACTGCAAACTCCACCTCCCAGGTTCAAGCGATTTTCCTGCCTCAGCCTCCCGAGTAGCTGGAAATTACAGGTGTGCACCACCATGCCCAGCTAAATTTTGTATTTTTAGTACAGATGGGGTTTTGCCATGTTGGCCAGGCTGGTCTTGAACTCCTGACCTCAGGTGATCCACCCCACTCCACCTCCCAAAGTGCTGGGATTACAGGTGTGAGCCACTGCGCCTGGTCCACTGGCATTTTTGTAAGAACACGGAAATTTGGGGCCGGGCGTGGTGGTTCACGCCTATAAATCCAGCACTTTGGGAGGCTGAGGTGGGTGGATCACGAGGTCAGGAGATCAAGACCATTCTGGCTAACACAGTGAAACCCCGACTCTACTAAAAATACAAAAAATTAGCCTGGCGAGGTGGTGGGTGCCTGTAGTCCCAGCTGCTCGGGAGGCTGAGGCAGGAGAATGGCGTGAATCCGGGAGGTGGAGGTTGCAGTGAGCCGAGATCTCACCAGTGCACTCCAGCCTGGGCGACACAGCGAGACTCTGTCTCAAAAAAAAAAAAAAGAAAGAAAGAAAAGAAAAGAAAGGGGAAATGTGGTTATTTGGTTACAAAGACACACAGGGAGAGCACTGGTGATTACAGACACAGAATGGAGTGGTGCCGCTGGGAGCCAAAGGATGACCAAGGATTGACAGCCGTCATCAGAAGCTCGGAAGAAACAAGGAAGGATTGGTTTTACGCAATCTCAGAGGAAGCACGACCTTGCTGACACCTTGATATCAGACTTCTGGGCTCCAGAACTATAAAACAGTACATTTCTGTTGTTGAAAGCCACCTGCTTTGTGACATTTTGTTCCAGCAGCTGTAGGAAACTACCTTACCTTTCATGCCTTGTTCAAGAAATCTTTTGCACTATCATGCAGATATCACCATATTTTTTTTTCTAAAAAAATTAAAGTTTAGCCTTCATGGTTTGATAATGTCATTCAACTGCAATTTAATTTGTATATGAGGTGAGATAGGAATCTAATTTTTTTTTTTTTTTTTGAGATGGAGTCTTGCTCTGTTGCCCAAGCCGGAGTGCATGGCACAGTCTTGGCTCACTGCAACCTCCACCTCCTGGGTTTAAGAAATTATCTGCCTCAGCTCCCGAATAGCTGGGATTACAGGTGCATGCCACCACACCTAGCTAATTTTTTTTTTTTTTTTGTATTTTTAGTAGAGCCAAGGTTTCACCATCTTGGCCAGGCTGGTCTTGAACTCCTGACCTCATGATCCACCTGCCTCGGCCTCCCAAAGTGCGGAGATTACAGGCATGAGCCACCGTGCCTGGCCTAAGTTTATGTTTTACCATACAAATAGCCAGTTGTCCAACACTGTTTATTGATTAGTCCCTCATTTTCCTCACTGATTTTAATGTCTCTTCTATCATACACCAAGCTCTGGTGGTTCTGTTTCTGTGGGTATTTTTTACCTATTGGTCTAGTTGTGCATTCCTGCTCTACGCCATGTTTTTATTTAAAAATAATGATAAACTATACTTAACATAAAATTTATCATTTTAATCCTTTTTGAGTGTACAATTCAGTGGCATGAAGTACACTGACGCTGTTGTGCAACCATCACCACTATTCATATCCAGAAAGTTTTCATGATCCCAAAATGAAATGCTGCATATTAAACAATAACATCCCTTGGCCGGGCGCGGTGGCTCACGCCTGTAATCCCAGCACTTGGGGAGGCTGAGGCAGGCGGATCACAAGGTCAGGAGATCGAGACCTTCCTGGCTAACACGGTGAAACCCCATCTCCACTAAAAATACAAAAAATTAACCGGGCGTAGTGGTGGGCACCTGTAGTCCCAGCTACTTGGGAGAGGCAGGAGAATGGCGTGAACCCGGGAGGCGGAGCTTGCAGTGAGTTGAGGTCGCGCCACTGCACTCCAGCCTGGGCCACACAGTGAGACTCCGTCTCAAAAAATAAATAAAAATAAATCAATAAATAAACAAACAATAACATTCCATTACCCCCCGGCAACTACCATTCTCTTTAATTTGTCTATAATTTTAACTCACTTAAGTATCTCATATATTATGCAATATTTGCCCTTTTGTGACTGGCTTACTTCACTTAGTATAATGCCTTCAAGGTTCTTCCATGTTGCAGCATGTGCCAGAATTTCCTTCCTTTTTAAGGTTGAATAATATTCTATTTTATGTGTGTAACCCATCACCCCTGGTAACTACCAATCTTCTTAATTTGTCTATAAATTTAACTTATTTAAGTATCTCATATGTTATGCAATATTTGCCCTTTTGTGACTGGCTTGTTTCACTTAGTATAATGTCTTCAGCATGTGCCAGAATTTCCTTCCTTTTTAAGTCTGAATAATATTCTATTTTATGTGTATATCACATTTTATTTATCCACTCATTGGTCAATCATACCATCTGGTTTAAATCACTGTTGCTTGTTGCTTTACTATAAATCTTGATATCAGGGATGTATGTTCCCTTTCTTTAGTCCTGTGGTTCAAAATAATCTGAGCTATTCTTAGCTCTTACTTTCCCTGTTAATTTAGGAACCACCTAGAAGTTGTGTACACGCAGACACACACACACACACACATGCAACCTTTTAGAGATTCTGATAGAATTGCATTGAATTGCTGGATTAATCTGGGGATAGCTTCCATGTTTTAGATACTTTGATACTTCCCAAACACGAGCGACTGTATCCCCCTATTTATTTAGACCATCTAAAATTACCTCCAATAAGGTTGTATTTATTTACTTATTTTTGACATCATGAATGGTATCTATATCTTTTAATGACATTTTAAAGTAGTTGATGCAGGGAGTAGGTATTAACTTTGAGAAATAGTGCAACATAGTGATTGAGAGCATTGTCTCTGGATCCAAATTGATGGAATTCAAATCCTAGTTTCACCACTTACTTGAACAGATTAGTAAATTCTGTGTCTCAGTTCCCGACTCTGTAAACGGGGTGGTTACAGTAGTCCTGTCATATGATTGATGTGAAGATTAATAGAGTTTACACTTAACATACTTAGCACAATGTCTGGTACATAATAAATGCAAACAAAATTTTTAACTATTGGCCAGGCACGGTAGCTCACACTTGTCACCCCAGCACTTTGGGAGGCCAATGCAGGCAGATCACTTGAGTCCAGGGGTTTGAGACCAGCCTGGGCAACATGGCAAAACCCCATCTCTACAAAAAGCACAAAAATTAGCCAGGCCTTGTGGCATGGGCCTGTGTTCCCATGACTCAGGAGGCTAAGGTGGGAGAATCACTTGAACCCAGGAGATCAAGGCTTCAGTGAGCTGTGATCATACCACTGCACTCCAGCCTGGGCTACACAGAGAGACCCTATCTCAAAAAAAAAAAAATCGTTAACCATCATTATTATATTGATCTGTACCCATAAGCCTTGCCAAACTCTCTTACTCAAAGCCGTATGAAGATACAAAATCTTCAGTAAAGGGGAACACATAATAAAATATAGAAATCAGAATTATTGTAATTTTATTTGTAAACTCTATATTTTCTACAATATTTAAAACACGACTGCATAAAACAATTATAAATCTATGTTAGTGGGTACATATATAAAGATCTAATTTGGGACAATAATATGGAGTTAGGGGCAAGGGATACAGCTTTAAAGAAGTACAGGTTTTTTATGAAATAGAAGTTAAGTTGTAACAATTCAAAATAGATTTTATAACTTTAGGATATTATATATAATCTTTATGGTAATCACAAAGAAAATATTTAGAGAATCTACATGAAAGGAAAGGAGATGGTAATAAAAATGTGTCACTATAAAAAGTCAACTAAACACAAGGAAAGGCAGTAATGGAGGAAATGAGGGACAAAGGAAGCTATAAGACACATAGAAAACAAATAACGAATGGCAAAAGTCAATCCTTCCCTGTCCATAATCACTTTAAATATAAATGGATCAAATTCCCCAATAAAATGGTATAGATAGGTAAAAAGGCTAAAAACATTAATTAAAAAAACCATGATCCACTACATGCTGTCTCTCAGGGACTCATGTTAGACCTAGGAACACATATAGGTTGGAATTGAAAAGATGGAAAAAGATATTATCGCAAATAGTAACCAAAAAAGAACTAGAGTGGTCATACTAATCTCAGACAAAAATAGAGTTTAAATGTAAAACAGTTACAAGAGACAAGGGTTCATCTAAATTGGATTTACAAAGAAGTTGTGAAGAGATAGTCTAGAGAGTTCCTGTACATTCTACATGCAGTTTCCCCTATTGTTAATTTTTATGTTAGTATGGTACATCGGTCACAATTAATGGACCAATACCAATACATAATTATTAAGGAAAGTCCATACTTTATTTAGATTTCCTTAATTTTTACCTAATTTTTTTTTCTGTTCTGGAATCCTATCCAGGATACTGTGTTACATTTAGTCTTCCTTTCTTTTTAGACTCCTCTAGACAGTAGCAGTTTCTCAGATGATCATTATTTTTGAAGCCTTTACAATTTTGAGGAGCAAGCAGTTTAATGTAGATAACATTTTATCAGGTTATAGAAATTACTTTCTATCCCTAGCTTCCTAAGAGTGTCAATATGAATAGGTTATTGAATGCTTTGTCTAGATATATTGAAATAATTATGTGATTTTTTGATCCGCTTACCTGTTAATAGGTGCATGCATAAATAGAGTTTTTTCTAATGGTAAATTATTCTTATAATCTTAAGACAAACTCTAATTGATCATGTTATTTATTATATACAGTAGTGAATTTAGTTTGCCAATATTTTACTTGGGAATTTTACTTATGTTTACTTTACTTATGTTTGTTAATAAGATTATTTAAAATTTTTTCTTCCTCATTGTATTCATATGCTTTTTGGTGTCAAGGTTATACTAACTTCCTAAAATAAGGCAGGGAGTTTTTCCTTTTACAGAAGAGTAGAATTTTGATAACTGGCTCAGTTTATTTAATGTTTACACATATTTTCATATGATTAATTTCTTTTGGTTTGTTAATTCACATTTATCTAAAAAATATTCAAATGTTTGAATATTTATTACATCAATTTGTGAATAACTGATGCATATTCCACAAAATCATTATCCAGTTAGCCTATCTTGTTATAAATCATTTTGGTTTTTAATTCACATACTTCTTGGAACATAGGTATCTCTTACTACATTTTTCAGATGGGTAGTTTGCAAATATTTTCTGCCATTTTGTGAGTTGTCTCTTCACTTTGTTGGTTTTTCATTTGTTGTGCAGAAGCTTTTTAACTTAATATGATCACATTTGTCCATTTTTGCTTTTGTTGCCTGTGCTATTAGGGCATTACTCAAGAAATTTTTGCTCAGACCAATGTCCAGGAAAAAGGATAGAATGGCAGTTACCCAGAGGCTGGAAAGAGTGTAGTGACTGTGGGGGTCAGCAGAGGTCAGGGATTGGGAGTGAGGTGGGGGATGCTTAATGAGTAAAATAAATAGTTAGAAAGAATGAATAAGACCTAATATTTGATAGCACAGCAGGGTGACTATAGCCAATAATAATTTAATTGTATATTTTAAACTAACTAAAAGATGATAGTTGAATTATTTGTAACAAAAAGGATAAATGCTTGAGGGGATGAATGCCCAATTTTTCATGATATAATTATTAGAGATTGCATGCCTGTACCAAAATATCTCATGTACCCCATAAATTATACACCTACCATGTATCCACAAAAAATAAAAAAATAGAACGGGCACAATAGCTTACACCTGTAATCCCAGCACTTTGGGAGACAGAGACAGCAAAACACCAACACTACAAAAAATACAAAAATTAGACAGGCATGGTGGCACACACCTGTAGCACCAGCTACTGGGAGACCAAGATTGGAGGATCACTTGAGCCCAGGAAGTGGAGGTTGCAGTGAACCAAGATCTCGCCACTGCACTCCAGCCTGGGTGAGAGAGTGAGAGCTTTACTCAAAAAATAAATAATTAAAAAGTAAAAGAAAAAAAAGAAAAAATCATTTTTCAATCAAAGTTTATAAGTGAAAAGTTTGTGTCCTCTTATTTCATTGAGCAGTGGTTTGTAGTTCTCCTTAAAGAGGTCCTTCACACCCCTTGTAAGTTGGATTCCTAGGTATTTTATTCTCTTTGAAGCAATTGTGAATGGGAGTTCATTCATGGTTTGGCTCTCTGTTTGTCTGTTGTTGGTGTATAAGATGTTTGTGGTTTTTGCACATTGATTTCATATCCTGAGACTTTGCTGAAGTTGCTTATCAGCTTAAGGAGATTTTGGGCTTGAGATGATCTGGTTTTCTAAATATGCAATCACGTAACAAACAAATGGAAGAACATTCCATGCTCATGGATAGGAAGAATCAATATTGTGAAAATGACCATACTGCTCAAGGTAATTTATAGATTCAATGCCATCCTCATCAAGCTACCAATGACTTTCTTCACAGAATTGGAAAAAACTACTTTAAAGTTCATATGGAACCAAAAAGGAGCCTGCATTGCCAAGACAATCCTAAGCCAAAAGAACTAAACTGGAAGCATCATGCTACCTGACTTCAAACTATACTACAAGGCTACAGTAACCAAAACAGCATGGTACTGGTATCAAACTAGAGATATAGACCAATGGAACAGAACAGAGCCCTCAGAAATAATACCACACATCTACATCTTCAACCATCTGATCTTTGACAAATCTGATAAAAACAAGCAATGGGGAAAGGATTCCTTATTTAATAAATGGTGCTGGGAAAACTGGCTAGTCAAATGTAGAAAGCTGAAACTGGATCCCTTCCTTACACTTTGTACAAAAATTAATTCAAGATGGATTAAAGACTTAAATGTTAGACCTAAAACCATAAAAACCCTAGAAGAAAACCTAGGCAATACCATTCAGGACATAGGCATGGGCAGGGACATCTTGTCTAAAACACCAAAAGGAATAACAACAAAAGCCAAAATTCACAAATGGGATCCAATTAAACTAAAGAGCTTCCGCACTTTAGTTTAAGTGGTAGCAAAAGAAACCACCATCAGAGTGAACAGGCAACCTACAGAATGGGAGAAAAATTTTGCAATCTACTCATCTGACAAAGGGCTACTATCCAGAATCTACAAAGAACTCAAACAAATTTACAAGAAAAAACAAACAATCCCATCAAAAAGTGGGCAAAGGATGTGAGCACACTTCTCAAAAGAAGACATTCATGCAGCCAACAGACACATGAAAAAATGCTAATCATCACTGGCCATCAGATAACTGTAAATCAAAGCCACAATGAGATACCATGTCACAGCAGTTAGAGTGGTGATCATTAAAAGGTCAGGAAACAACAGGTACTGGAGAGGATGTGGAGAAATAGGAGCACTTTTACACTGTTGGTGAGACTGTAAACTAGTTCAACCATTGTGGAAGACAGTGTGGCAATTCCTCAAGGATCTAGAACTAGAAATACCATTTGACCCAGCCATCTCATTACTGGGTATATACCCAAAGGATTATAAATCATGCTGCTATAAAGACACATGCACACGTATGTTCATTGCGGCACTATTCACAGTAGCAAAGACTTGGAAACAACCCAAATGTCTATCAGTGATAGACTGGATTAAAAAAATGTGGCACATATACACCATGCAATACTATGCAGCCATAAAAAAGGATGAGTTCATGTCCTTTGTAGGGACATGGATGACAACAGATGCTGAGTTCCCTTTTCTCCACATCCTTGCCAACAGTTATATTTTCACAGAATATGTTTTGATAATCAAACTATAAATTACTATTAGATGGAGAGCAAGCAAGATGTTTGAGAATAAGTAATTAGATGTGATCATGTTCCACTTGACCTCTATCTTCTATTTCCAGAAATGAATTCTGTTCACCATTATGGCCTTCTACTCAGCATTACCTCTGATAAAGGCTCAATTCAAAACAAGAAGCAAAGCAACATCATGTGATTCACTGATTTTACCATATCTCTTGTTATCCCAAAGCAGCTGTCTCATAAAACGGTGGAATGTTTATGAAAGACTCAACTATGGAGCAAACTTGGAGGCAACTCTTTGAAGATGGGTTACAGGCCTACAGGCTGTAGTATGTGATTTGAACTGGTGATCAAAATGTGATACTGTTACTCTTACATGTGGTGTGGAGTTACTAATTTAAAGGAAGAAAGGACAGAAGGGAGGGAGAGAGAGAAAGCCAAGGAGAAGAAAAAAAGAAAAAATCACACAGAAATGAAAATTTAATCTAATTGGTAAGTGTAACTACTGTAGTGAGCCTTAGAGGAAAGACTTAAATCTGTTTCCTCAGTAGTCTTGGATCTTGTAGGTCTCTCACAGTCTGAGTATTTCACAAAGTCAAATGTGACAATGTTTAAAGATACGTATTTTTTATACAACATAGTCCTTAAATATTAATGAATTATTGTCAGATTGCTTTTCACAAGATTGTTAAGTTCCAAAGTGAGTAAGCAAATGGTAGTAATATCCAAATTTGCCATTGAAAATCTTTCAAATCTTCCTGAAATCATCATGACCTCAGCTGTTAGAGGTGATAAAACAAGAATTAACTTCTTTGGTGAGGAGCTGTAGGCTCTGTTTTCTGGAGAGATGGACACCAAGGTCTACTTTGAAATAGAAAGCAAAATGGAATTCTCTTCCTCTCTCTTCCTCCAATTTTCTCTGTCTCCCCCTCTTACCCCATGCCCTCCGTCCTTGCTAGATATGCAATAGATGTGTATTTTTTGGATTGACAAATAAGGAGATAGTTAACAGTAATTTTTCCTTAATGGATTAGACATTTCTTGCTCATGCTTTAGAGTTTTCTTTAGCTGCCCATAAAGTCTCTGCTAGCAACACCATTCATGCACTTAGTGATTGCCTTATATATAGTCTTATATAATAAACTGGAGACTACAATGCACTACATTCAGTAATGACTATAACACCTAAACAGAACATCATTAAGGAGATAGAGGACTTAAACGATACTATAAATCAACTAAACTTAACAACCATATATAGAACACTCCACCCAACAATAGCAGAGTACATATTATCCTCAAGAGCCCATTTAACATTCTAAAGGTTAACTATATATTAGGCTACAAAACAAATTGCAATATATTTTTTTAAATTAGAACAATACAAAATATCTTCTCTCACCACAATGGAAGGAAGCTAGAAATCAATAACAGAAGGAAAATTGGAAAGTTAACTTTTAAATAATCAATGGATTAAAGCAGAAATCACAAGGGAAAATAGTCAATACTTTGAGATGAACATAAAAACACAGCATACCAAAACTTATGGGGTGAACAAAACCAATAGTTACTTCTATAAATAGCTGTGAATGCCTACATTTAAAAAAATCTTAAATCAATAGTCAGCTTTATGCACCACCACACTGGGCTAATTTTTGTATTTTTAGTAGAGATGGGGTTTCACCATGTTGGCCAGAGTGGTCTCGAATTCTTGACCTCAGGTGATCCGCCTGAATTCCTTGAGGAATTCAAAAAGGAAAAGCAAACAAAACCTAAAGCTAGCAGAAGGAAGAAAGTAATAAAAATTAAAATAGGGATAAATGAAATAGGAAAATAATAGAATCAATGAAAGCAAAAATTGATTCTTCGAAATAATTAAAAATTTGGCAAACATTAGTGAGACTGAGAAAAAAAGAAAGAAGATGTTAAAAAAAAAAAGAAAGAAGATATAAATAAAGTCAGAAATAAATGCAGAGACATCACTACCAAACTTACAGAAATAAAAAGGATTATAAGAGAAAACTATGAACAATTGTACGCCATCAAATTAGATAACCAAGATGAAATAGATAAACTTCTGGAAACATATAACTTACCAAAACTAAGTCAAGAAAAAAATAGTCAGTCTTTTTTCTAAGTCAAGAAAAAAATAGAAAATCTGCCTGTAACAAGCAAAGAGATTCAGTAATCAAAAATCTCCCAACAAAGAAAAGTTCAGAACCAGATGGCTTCGCTTATAAATTCTACAAAACATTTAAGGAAGAATAACACCAATCTTTTTCAAACTCCTCCAAAGAGCATAGAAGAGAAGAGAACACTACCTATCAAATTCTATAAGGTCAGGATTATCCTGATACCAAACCCAAAGATACCACAAGAAAACTACAAACCTAAATCCCTTATGAATATAGATAAAAATCTTCAACAAAATATTGGCAAATTGGATCCTACAGCATATTAAAAGTATTTTACACCATGAACAGTGGAATTTATTCCAAGAATGTAGAAATGGTTTACCCTAAGAAAAGTGATCAATGTAATATCACATTAATAGAGTAAAGGGAAAACCCCATATGATCATCCCATTTGACACAGAAAAAGCACTTAACAAAACCAACACCCTTTTATAATGAAAAATACTCATAAAACTAGCAATAAAAGAGAATTTCCTCAAAATGAAAAAGGACATCTATGAAAAACCTATAGATAGTATGATACTCAATGCTGAAAGACTGAAAGCTTTCCTCCTGAAATCATATATTAATACAATAATGCTCATTTTCATCATGGCTATTCAACAGTGTACTGGAAGCTCTAGCAAGAGCAATTAGGCAAGAAAAACAAATAAAAGACATCCAGATTAGAAACAAAGAAGTAAAACTATCTCTATTTGGGGGGCGGAGCAAGATGGCCGAATGGGAACAGCTCCAGTCTCCAACTCCCAGCACGAACGACACAGAAGACCGGTGATTTCTGCATTTTCAACTGAGGTACTGGGTTCATCTCACTAGGGAGTGCCGGACAATTGGTGCTGGTCAGCAGCTGCAGCCCAACCAGCGAGAGCTGAAGCAGGGCGAGGCATGCCTCACCTGGGAAGCGCAAGGGGGAAGGGAATCCCTTTTCCTAGCCAGGGGAACTGAGACACACAACACCTGGAAAATCGGGTAACTCCCACCCCAATACTGCCCTTTAAGCAAACGGGCATACCAGGAGATTATATCCCAAAGCTGGCCGGGAGGGTCCCATGCCCACAGAGCCTCCCTCACTGCTAGCACAGCAGTCTGTGATCTAACCGCAAGGCAGCAGCCAGGCTGGGGGAGGGGCGCCCGCCATTGCTGAGGCTTAAGTAGGTAAACAAAGCCACTGGGAAGCTCAAACTGGGTGGAGCTCACAGCAGCTCAAGGAAACCTGCCTGTCTCTGTAGACTCCACCTCTGGGGACAGGGCACAGCTAAACAACAACAACCACCACAACAACAACAACAACAACAACAAAAAAAAAGGCAGCAGAAACCTCTGCAGATGCAAACGACTCTGTCTGACAGCTTTGAAGGGAGCAGTGGATCTCCCAACACAGAGGTTGAGATCTGAGAAGAGACAGACTGCCTGCTTAAGTGGGTCCCTGACCCCTGAGTAGCCTAACTGGGAGACATCCCTCACTAGGGGCAGTCTGACACCCCACACCTCACAGGGTGGAGTACACCCCTGAGAGGAAGCTTCCAAAGTAAGAATCAGACAGGTACACTCGCTGTGCAGCAATATTCTATCTTCTGCAGCCTCTGCTGCTGATACCCAGGCAAACAGGGTCTGGAGTGGACCTCAAGCAATCTCCAACAGACCTACAGCTGAGGGTCCTGACTGTTAGAAGGAAAACTATCAAACAGGAAGGACACCTACACCAAAACCCCATCAGTATGTCACCATCATCAAAGACCAGAGGCAGATAAAACCACAAAGATGGGGAAAAAGCAGGGCAGAAAAGCTGGAAATTCAAAAAATAAGAGCGCATCTCCCCCTGCAAAGGAGCACAGCTCATCGCCAGCAACGGATCAAAGCTGGACAGAGAATGACTTTGACGAGATGAGAGAAGAAGGCTTCAGTCCATCAAACTTCTCAGAGCTAAAGGAGGAATTATGTACCCAGCGCAAAGAAACTAAAAATCTTGAAAAAAGAGTGGAAGAATTGATAGCTAGAGTAATTAATGCAGAGAAGGTCATAAACGAAATGACAGAGATGAAAACCATGACACAAGAAATACGTAACAAATCCACAAGCTTCAGTAACCGACTCGATCAACTGGAAGAAAGAGTATCAGTGATTGAGGATCAAACGAATGAAATGAAGCGAGAAGAGAAACCAAAAGAAAAAAGAAGAAAAAGAAATGAACAAAGCCTGCAAGAAGTATGGGATTAGGTAAAAAGACCAAATCTACGTCTGATTGGGGTGCCTGAAAGTGAGGGGGAAAATGGAACCAAGTTGGAAAACACTCTTCAGGATATCATCCAGGAGAACTTCCCCAACCTAGTAGGGCAGGCCAACATTCAAATCCAGGAAATACAGAGAACGCCACAAAGATACTCCTCAAGAAGAGCAACTCCAAGACACATAATTGCCAGATTCACCAAAGTTGAAATGAAGGAAAAAATCTTAAGGGCAGCCAGAGAGAAAGGTCGGGTTACCCACAAAGGGAAGCCCATCAGACTAACAGCAGATCTCTCGGCAGAAACGCTACAAGCCAGAAGAGAGTGGGGGCCAATATTCAACATTCTTAAAGAAAAGAATTTTCAACCCAGAATTTTATATCCAGCCAAACTAAGTTTCATAAGTGAAGGAGAAATAAAATCCTTTACAGATAAGCAAATGTTTAGAGATTTTGTCACCACCAGGCCTGCCTTACAAGAGACCCTGAAGGAAGCACTAAACATGCAAAGGAACAACCAGTACCAGCCATTGCAAAAACATGCCAAAATGTAAAGACCATTGAGGCTAGGAAGAAACTGCATCAACTAACGAGCAAAATAACCAGTTAATATCATAATGGCAGGATCAAGTTCACACATAACAATATTAACCTTAAATGTAAATGGACTAAATGGTCCAATTAAAAGACACAGACTGGCAAACTGGATAAAGAGTCAAGACCCATCAGTCTGCTGTATTCAGGAGACCCATCTCACATGCAGAGACATACATAGGCTCAAAATAAAGGGATGGAGGAAGATTTACCAAGCAAATGGAGAACAAAACAAAAAAAAGCAGGGGTTGCAATACTAGTCTGTGATAAAACAGACTTTAAACCATCAAAGATCAAAAGAGACAAAGAAGGCCATTACATAATGGTAAAGGGATCAATTCAACAGGAAGAGCTAACTCTCCTAAATATATATGCACCCAATACAGGAGCACCCAGATTCATAAAGCAAGTCCTTAGAGACTTACAAAGACACTTAGACTCCCATACAATAATAATGGGAGACTTCAACACTCCACTGTCAACATTAGACAGATCAATGAGACAGAAAGTTAACAAAGATATCCAGGAATTGAACTCATCTCTGCAGCAAGCAGACCTAATAGACATCTATAGAACTCTCCACTCCAAATCAACAGAATATACATTCTTCTCAGCACCACATCGCACTTATTCCAAAATTGACCACATAACTGGAAGTAAAGCACTCCTCAGCAAATGTACAAGAACAAAAATTATAACAAACTCACTCTCAGACCACAGTGCAATCAAACTAGAACTCAGGACTAAGAAACTCAATCAAGGCAGGCGTGCTGCTGAGGCGTGAGTATGGCGTCTCGCGGCGGGCGTCCGGAGCACGGTGGACCACCGGAGCTGTTTTATGATGAGAAAGAAGCCCGGAAATACGTTCGCAAGTGAGGGGAGCCCGAGTACTGCGCGGTGTCCGGGGGTCGGGAAGCGGCAAGTTGTCCCGGTTGCTGGCGTTGCCCGGAAAGCTCGTGGAATTTGGGGCTCACGGATGATTGATATCCAGACCAGGATGGCTGGGCGAGCACTGGAGCTTCTTTATCTGCCAGAGAATAAGCCCTGTTACCTGCTGGATATTGGCTGTGGCACTGGGCTGAGTGGAAGTTATCTCTCAGATGAAGGGCACTATTGGGTGGGCCTGGATATCAGCCCTGCCATGCTGGATGAGGCCGTGGACCGAGAGATAGAGGGAGACCTACTGCTGGGGGATATGGGCCAGGGCATCCCATTCAAGCCGGGCACATTTGACGGTTGCATCAGCATTTCTGCTGTGCAGTGGCTGTGTAATGCTAACAAGAAGTCTGAAAACCCTGCCAAGCGCCTGTACTGCTTTTTTGCTTCTCTTTTTTCTGTTCTCGTCCGGGGATCCCGAGCTGTCCTGCAGCTATACCCTGAGAACTCAGAGCAGTTGGAGCTGATCACAACCCAGGCCACAAAGGCGGGCTTCTCCGGTGGCATGGTGGTGGACTACCCTAACAGTGCCAAAGCAAAGAAATTCTACCTCTGCTTGTTTTCTGGGCCTTCGACCTTTATACCAGAGGGGCTGAGTGAAAATCAGGATGCAGATGAACCCAGGGAGTCTGTGTTCACCAATGAGAGGGTCCCATTCAGGATGTCGCGGCGGGGAATGGTGAGGAAGAGCCGGGCATGGGTGCTGGAGAAGAAGGAGCGGCACAGGCGCCAGGGCAGGGAAGTCAGACCTGACACCCAGTACACCGGCCGCAAGCGCAAGCCCCGCTTCTAAGTCACCACGCAGTTCTGGACAGGCACTTGCCTCTGTACTTTTCTATATTGTTCAGCTGACAAAGTAGTATTTTAGAAAAGTTCTAAAGTTCTGAAAATGTTTTCTGCAGTAAAAAAAAAAAAAAGTACTCTGGGCCGGGCGTGGTGGCTCACACCTGTAATCCCAGCACCTTGGTTGGGAGGCTGAGGCGGGAGGATCATTTGAGGCCAGGAGTTTAAGACGTGCCTAGGCAACATAATGAGACTTCGTTTCTAGAGGGGGGAGAAAAAAGCTCTTGAGCATCTTATTTTGTTTAAAAGCAAGAAATAAAAATTCCTTTTGTGGAAAAAAAAAAAAAAAAGAAACTCAATCAAAACCGCTCAACTACATGGAAACTGAACAACCTGCTCCTGAATGACTACTGGGTACATAACAAAATGAAGGCAGAAATAAAGATATTCTTTGAAACCAATGAGAACAAAGATACAACATACCAGAATCTCTGGGACACATTTAAAGCAGTGTGTAGAGGGAAATTTATAGCACTAAATGCCCACAAGAGAAAGCAGGAAAGATCGAAAATTGATGCTCTAACATCACAATGAAAAGAACTAGAGAAGCAAGAGCAAACACATTCAAAAGTTAGCAGAAGGCAAGAAATAACTAAGATCAGAGCAGAACTGAAGGAGATAGAGATACAAAAAACCCACCAAAAAATCAATGAATCCAGGAGTTGGTTTTTTGAAAAGATCAATAAAATTGAGAGACCGCTAGCAAGACTAATAAAGAAGAAAAGAGAGAAGAATCAAATAGATGCAATAAAAAATGATAAAGGGGATATCACCACTGACCCCACAGAAATACAAACTACCATCAGAGAATACTATAAACACCTCTACGCAAATAAACTAGAAAATCTAGAAGAAATGGATAATTTCCTGGACACTTACACTCTTCCAAGACTAAACCAGGAAGAAGTTGATTCCCTGAATAGACCAATAGCAGGCTCTGAAATTGAGGCAATAATTAATAGCCTACCAACCAAAAAAAGTCCAGGACCAGATGGATTCACAGCTGTATTCTACCAGAGGTACAAGGAGGAGCTGGTACCATTCCTTCTGAAACTATTCCAATCAATAGAAAAAGAGGGAATCCTCCCTAACTCATTTTATGAGGCCAACATCATCCTGATACCAAAGTCTGGCAGAGAAACACACAAAAAAGAGAATTTTAGACCAATATCCCTGATGAACATTGATGCAAAAATCCTCAATAAAATACTGGCAAACCAGATCCAGCAGCACATCAAAAAGCTTATCCACCATGATCAAGTGGGCTTCATCCCTGGGATACAAGTCTGGTTCAACATACGCAAATCAATAAACATAATCCAGCATATAAACAGAACCAAAGACAAGAACCACATGATTATCTCAATAGATGCAGAAAAGGCTTTTGACAAAATTCAACAGCCCTTCATGCTAAAAACGCTCAATAAATTCGGTATTGATGGAATGTACCTCAAAATAATAAGAGCTATTTATGACAAACCCACAGCCGATATCATACTGAATGGGCAAAAACTGGAAAAATTCCCTTTGAAAACTGGCACTAGACAGGGATGCCCTCTCTCACCACTCCTATTCAACATAGTGTTGGAAGTTCTGGCTAGGGCAATCAGGCAAGAGAAAGAAATCAAGGGTATTCAGTTAGGAAAAGAAGAAGTCAAATTGTCCCTGTTTGCAGATGACATGATTGTATATTTAGAAAACCCCATTGTCTCAGCCCAAAATCTCCTTAAGCTGATAAGCAACTTCAGCAAAGTCTCAGGATACAAAATTAACGTGCAAAAATCACAAGCATTCTTATACACCAGTAACAGACAAACAGAGAGCCAAATCATGAATGAACTTCCATTCACAATTGCTTCAAAGAGAATCAAATACCTAGGAATCCAACTTACAAGGGATGTAAAGGACCTCTTCAAGGAGAACTACAAACCACTGCTCAGTGAAATCAAAGAGGACACAAACAAATGGAAGAACATACCATGCTCACGGATAGGAAGAATCAATATCGTGAAAATGGCCATACTGCCCAAGGTTATTTATTTATTTATTTTTATTTTTTATTTTTTTTTGAGACAGAGTCTCGCTCTGTCACCCAGGCTGGAGTGCAGTGGCCGGATCTCAGCTCACTGCAAGCTCCGCCTCCCGGGTTCACGCCATTCTCCTGCCTCAGCCTCCCGAGTAGCTGGGACTACAGGCGCCCGCCGCCACGCCCGGCTAAGTTTTTGTATTTTTTAGTAGAGACGGGGTTTCACCGTGTCAGCCAGGATGGTCTCGATCTCCTGACCTCGTGATCCGCCCGTCTCGGCCTCCCAAAGTGCTGGGATTACAGGCTTGAGCCACCGCGCCCGGCCTGCCCAAGGTTATTTATAGATTCAATGCCATCCCCATCAAGCTACCAATGAGTTTCTTCACAGAATTGGAAAAAACTGCTTGAAAGTTCATATGGAACCAAAAAAGAGCCCGCATCGCCAAGACAATCCTAAGTCAAAAGAACAAAGCTGGAGGCATCACGCTACCTGACTTCAAACTATACTACAAGGCTATAGTAACCAAAACAGCATGGTACTGGTACCAAAACAGAGATATAGACCAATGGAACAGGACAGAGTCCTCAGAAATAATACCACACATCTACAGCCATCTGATCTTTGACAAACCTGAGAGAAACAAGAAATGGGGAAAGGATTTCCTATTTAATAAATGGTGCTGGGAAAATTGGCTAGCCATAAGTAGAAAGCTGAAACTGGATCCTTTCCTTACTCCTTATACGAAAATTAATTCAAGATGGATTAGAGACTTAAATGTTAAACCTAATACCATAAAAACCCTAGAAGAAAACCTAGGTAGTACCATTCAGGACATAGGCATGGGCAAAGACTTCATGTCTACAATGCCAAAAGCAATGGCAGCAAAAGCCAAAATTGACACATGGGATCTAATTAAACTAAAGAGCTTCTGCACAGCAAAAGAAACTACCATCAGAGTGAACAGGCAACCTACAGAATGGGAGAAAATTTTTGCAATCTACTCATCTGACAAAGGGCTAATATCCAGAACCTACAAAGAACTCAAACAAATTTACAAGAAAAAAACAAACAACCCCATCAAACAGTGGGCAAAGGATATGAACAGACATTTCTCAAAAGAAGACATTCATACAGCCAACAGACACATGAAAAAATGCTCATCATTGCTGGGCATCAGAGAAATGCAAATCAAAACCACAAGGAGATACCATCTCACACCAGTTAGAATGGCGATCATTAAAAAGTCAG